>NW_006776832.1:331665-363429 GCF_000442215.2 Lipotes vexillifer
AGCACAGGTCACTGCCCCCACCCCTCTTCCGGGGAGCCTGTGCAGCCCGCCACTGCCAGGTTCCCGGGATCCAGGGACAATTTCTCAGGGAGAACACACGGCGGGCCTCAGGCTGGGGCAACGTCACGCCGACTTCTGCCGCCGCAGGACCGCTCCGCACTCCGTGCCCCTCCCTGCCCCCGGCCTGAGAGCGCCAGAGCCCCCGAGTCAGCGGCTCCTTTAACGCCGTCCTGTCTGAGCAAAAAGCAGACGCCCTCCAGCGACCTACACGCAGAGGCAGGGCCAAGTCGAAAGCTGAGCCCCTGTGAGCTGTGAGAACAAAGAAGAAAAAGGGAAATCTCTCCCAGCAGCCTCAGAAACAGCGGATTAAAGCTACACAATCAATTTGATGTACCCTGCCTCTGTGGAATACATGAATAGACAGCGAATCATCCCAAATTGAGGAGGCGGACTTCTAGAGCAAGATCTATGATTTTTTCCCCTTTTCCTCTTTTTGTGAATGTGTATGTGTATGCTTCTGTGTGAGATCTTGTCTGTATAGGTTTGCTTCCACCATTTGTCCCAGCGTTCTATCCGACCATTTTTTTTTTTAATTTTTTTCTTAATAATTAATTTTAATTTAAAGAACTCTGTTATACTTTACCTTCTTTCTATCTTTCCTTCCTTCCTTCCCTTTTTGAGACAACGAATCGTCCCAAATTGAGGAGGTGGACTTGGAGAGCAAGTTTTATGATTTTTTCCACTTTACCTCTTTTTGTGAGGGTATATGTGTATGCTTCTATGTAAGATTTTGTCTCTATAACTTTGCTTCCACCATTTGTCCTAAGGTTCTATCCTTCCCTTTTTTTTTTCCTCTAAATAATTATTTTTTTAATTCAATAACTTTATTATACTTTATTTTATTTTACTGTATCTTCTTTCTTTCTGTATTTTTTCCTTCCTTCCCTCATTCCTTCCTTCCTTCCCTCCTCCCTCCCTCCCTCCTTTCTTTCCTTCTTGCCTTCTTCCTTTCTTTTCTTCTTTCTTTCTTTCTTCCTTCCCTCCTTCCTTCCTTCCCTCCTCTCTTTCTTTCTTTCTTTCTTTCTTTCCTATTTCCTCCTACTTATACTAATTCTCTCTACTTTCTCTCCCTTTTATTCTGAGCCGAGTGGATGAAAGGCTCTTGCTGCTCCAGCCAGGAGTCAGGACTCTGCCTCTGAGGTGGGAGAGCCAACTTCAGAACACTCGTCAAGAAGAGACCTCCCAGCCCCACATAATATCAAACGGCGAAAATCTCCCAGAGATCTCCATCTCAACACCAGCACCCAGCTTCGCTCAACGACCAGCAAGCTACAGTGCTGGACAACCTATGCCAACCATATAGCAAAACAGGAACACAACCCCACCCACTAGCAGAGAGGCTGCCTAAAATCATAATAAGTCCACAGACACCCCAAAACACACCACCAGACGTGGACCTGCCCACTAGAGAGACAAGATCTAGCCTCATACACCACAACACAGCCACTAGTCCCCTCCACCAGGAAGCCTACACAACGCACTGAACCAACCTTAGCCACTGGAGACAGACATCAAAAACAACGGGAGCTACGAACTTGCAGCCTGCAAAAAGGTGAACCCAATCACAGTAAGATAAGCAAAATGAGAAGACAGAAAAACACACAGCAGATGAAGGAGCAGGATAAAAACCCACCAGACCTAACAAATGAAGAGGAAATAGGCAGTCTACCTGAAAAAGAGTTCAGAATAATGATAGTAAAGATGATCCAAAATCTTGGAAATAGAATGGACAAAATGCAAGAAGCAGTTAACAAGGACCTAGAAGAAATAAAGATGAAACAGACAATGATGAACAACACAATAAATGAAATGAAAAATACTCTAGATGGGATCAATAGCAGAATAAATGAGGCAGAAGAACGGATAAGTGACCTGGAAGATAAAATAGTGGAAATAACTACTGCAGAGCAGAATAAAGAAAAAAGAATGAAAAGAACTGAGGACAGTCTCAGAGACCTCTGGGACAACATTAAACGCACCAACATTCGAATTATAGGGGTTCCAGAAGAAGAAGAGAAAAAGAAAGGGACTGAGAAAATATTTGAAGAGATTATAGTTGAAAACTTCCCTAATATGGGAAAGGAAATCGTTAATCAAGTCCAGGAAGCACAGAGAGTCCCATACAGGATAAATTCAAGGAGAAATACGCCAAGACACATATTAATCAAACTGTCAAAAACTAAATACAAAGAAAGCATATTAAAAGCAGCAAGGGAAAAACAACAAATAACACACAAGGGAATCCCCATAAGGTTAACAGCTGATCTCTCAGCAGAAACTCTACAAGCCAGAAGGGAGTGGCAGGACATACTGAAAGTGATGAAGGAGAAAAACCTGCAACCAAGATTACTCTACCCAGCAAGGATCTCATTCAGATTTGATGGAGAAATTAAAACCTTTACAGACAAGCAAAAGCTGAGAGAGTTCAGCACCACCAAACCAGCTTTACAACAAATGCTAAAGGAACTTCTCTAGACAAAAACACAAGAGAAGGAAAAGTCCTATAATAACGAACCCAAAACAATTTAGAAAATGGGAATAGGAACATACATATCGATAATTACCTTAAATGTAAATGGACTAAATGCTCCCACCAAAAGACACAGATTGGCTGAATGGATACAAAAACAAGACCCATATATATGCTGTCTACAAGAGACCCACTTCAGACCTAGAGACACATACAGACTGAAAGTAAGGGGATGGAAAAAGATATTCCATGCAAATGGAAACCAAAAGAAAGCTGGAGTAGCAATTCTCATATCAGACAAAATAGACTTTAAAATAAGGACTATCAGAAGAGACAAAGAAGGACACTACATAATGATTAAGGGATCGATCCAAGAAGAAGATATAACAATTGTAAATATTTATGCACCCAACATAGGAGCACCTCAATACATAAGGCAAAAACTAGCAGCCATAAAAGGGGAAATCGACAGTAACACATTCATAGTAGGGGACTTCAACACCCCACTTTCACCAATGGACAGATCATCCAAAATGAAAATAAATAAGGAAACACAAGCTTTAAATGATACATTAAACAGGATGGACTTAATTGATATTTATAGGACACTCCATCCAAAAACAACAGAATACACATTTTTCTCAAGTGCTCATGGAACATTCTCCAGGATAGATCATATCTTGGGTCACAAATCAAGCCTTGGTAAATTTAAGAAAATTGAAATTATATCAAGTATCTTTTCCGACCACAACGCCATGAGATTAGATATCAATTATAGGAAAAGAGCAGTAAAAAATACAAACACATGGAGGCTAAACAATACACTACTTAGTAACGAAGTGATCACTGAAGAAATCAAAGAGGAAATTAAAAAATACCTAGAAACAAATGACAATGGAGATACAACGACCCAAAACCTATGGGATGCAGCAAAAGCAGTTCTAAGAGGGAAGTTTATAGCAATACAAGCCCACCTTAAGAAGCAGGAAACATCTCGAATAAACAACCTAACCTTGCACCTCAAGCAATTAGAGAAAGAAGAACAAAAAAACCCCAGAGTTAGCAGAAGGAAAGAAATCATAAAAATCAGATCAGAAATAAATGAAAAAGAAATGAAGGAAACAATAGCAAAGATCAATAAAACTAAAAGCTGGTTCTTTGAGAAGATTAACAAAATTGATAAACCATTAGCCAGACTCATCAAGAAAATAAGGGAGAAGACTCAAATCAATAGAATCAGAAATGAAAAAGGAGAAGTAACAACTGACACTGCAGAAATACAAAAAATCATGAGGGATTACTACAAGCAACTCTATGCCAATAAAATGGACAATCTGGAAGAAATGGACAAATTCTTAGAAATGCACAAACTGCCAAGACTGAATCAGGAAGAAATAGAAAATATGAACAGACCAATCACAAACACTGAAATTGAAACTGTGATTAAAAATCTTCCAACAAACAAAAGCCCAGGACCAGATGGCTTCACAGGCGAATTCTATCAAACATTTAGAGAAGAGCTAACACCTATTCTTCTCAAACTCTTCCAAAATATAGCAGAGGGAGGAACACTCCCAAACTCATTCTACGAGGCCACCATCACCTTGATACCAAAACCAGACAAGGATGTCACAAAGAAAGAAAACTACAGGCCAATATCACTGATGAACATAGATGCAAAAATCCTCAACAAAATACTAGCAAACAGAATCCAACAGCACATTAAAAGGATCATACACCATGATCAAGTGGGGTTTATTCCAGGAATGCAAGGATTCTTCAATATACGCAAATCTATCAATGTGATTAACCATATTAACAAATTGAAGGAGAAAAACCATATGATCATCTCAATAGATGCAGAGAAAGCTTTTGACAAAATTCAACACCCATTTATGATAAAAACCCTGCAGAAAGTAGGTGTAGAGGGAACTTTCCTCAATATAATAAAGGCCGTATATGACAAGCCCACAGCCAACATCATCCTCAATGGCGAAAAACTGAAAGCATTTCCACTAAGGTCAGGAACAAGACAAGGTTGCCCACTCTCACCACTCTTATTCAACATAGTTTTGGAAGTTTTAGCCACAGCAATCAGAGAAGAAAAGGAAATAAAAGGAATCCAAATCGGAAAAGAAGAAGTAAAGCTGTCACTGTTTGCAGATGACATGATACTATACATAGAGAATCCTAAAGATGCTACCAGAAAACTACTAGAGCTAATCAATGAATTTGGTAAAGTAGCAGGATACAAAATTAATGCACAGAAATCTCTGGCATTCCTATATACTAATGATGAAAAATCTGAAAGTGAAATCAAGAAAACACTCCCATTTACCATTGCAACAAAAAGAATAAAATATCTAGGAATAAACCTACCTAAGGAGACAAAAGACCTGTATGCAGAAAATTATAAGACACTGATGAAAGAAATTAAAGATGATACAAACAGATGGAGAGATATACCATGTTCTTGGATTGGAAGAATCAACATTGTGAAAATGACTCTACTTCCCAAAGCAATCTATAGATTCAATGCAATCCCTATCAAACTACCACTGGCATTTTTCACAGAACTAGAACAAAAAATTTCACAATTTGTATGGAAACACAAAAGACCCCGAATAGCCAAAGCAATCTTGAGAACAAAAAATGGAGCTGGAGGAATCAGGCTGCCTGACTTCAGACTATACTACAAAGCTACAGTAATCAAGACAGTATGGTACTGGCACAAAAACAGAAAGATAGATCAATGGAATAGGATAGAAAGCCCAGAGATAAACCCATGCACATATGGTCACCTTATCTTTGATAAAGGTGGCAGGAATATACAGTGGAGAAAGGACAGCCTCTTCAATAAGTGGTGCTGGGAAAATTGGATAGGTACATGTAAAAGTATGAGATTAGATCACTCCCTAACACCATACACAAAAATAAGCTCAAAATGGATTAAAGACCTAAATGTAAGGCCAGAAACTATCAAACTCTTAGAGGAAAACATAGGCAGAACACTCTATGACATAAATCACAGCAAGATCCTTCTTGACCCATCTCCTAGAGTAATGGAGATAAAAACAAAAATAAACAAATGGGACCTAATGAAACTTCAAAGCTTTTGCACAGCAAAGGAAACCATAAACAAGACCAAAAGACAGCCCTCAGAATGGGAGAAAATATTTGCAAATGAATCAACTGACAAAGGATTAATCTCTAAAATTTACAGGCAGCTCATGCAGCTCAATAACAAAAAAATAAACAACCCAATCCAAAAATGGGCAGAAGACCTAAATAGACATTTCTCCAAAGAAGATATACAGACTGCCAACAAACACATGAAAGAATGCTCAACATCATTAATCATTAGAGAAATGCAAATCAAAACTACAATGAGATATCATCTCACACCAGTCAGAATGGCCATCATCAAAAAATCTAGAAACAATAAATGCTGGAGAGGGTGTGGAGAAAAGGGAACACTCTTGCACTGCTGGTGGGAATGTGAATTGGTTCAGCCACTATGGAGAACAGTATGGAGGTTCCTTAAAAAACTACAAATAGAACTACCATATGACCCAGCAATCCCACTACTAGGTATATACCCTGAGGAAACCAGAATTCAGAAAGAGTCATGTACCAAAATGTTCATTGCAGCTCTATTTACAATAGCCCGGAGATGGAAACAACCTAAGTGCCCATCGTCGGATGAATGGATAAAGAAGATGTGGCACATATATACAATGGAATATTACTCAGCCATAAAAAGAAACGAAATTGAGCTATTTGTAATGAGGTGGATAGATCTAGAGTCTGTCATAGTGAAGTAAGTCAGAAAGAGAAGGACAAATACCGTATGCTAACACATATATATGGAATTTAAGAAAAAAAAAATGTTATGAAGAACCTAGGGGTAAAACAGGAATAAAGACACAGACCTACTGGAGAACAGACTTGAGGATATGCATGGGAGGGGGAAGGGTGAGGTGTGATAGGGTGAGAGAGAGACATGGACATATATATACTAACAAACGTAAGGTAGATAGCCAGTGGGAAGCAGCCGCATGGCACAGGGAAACCGGCTCGGTTCTTTGTGGCTGTCTGGAGGGGTGGGATAGGGAGGGTGGGAGGGAGGGAGACAAAGAGGGAAGAGATATGGGAACATATGTATATGTATAACTGACTCACTCTGTTATAAAGCAGAAACTAACACACCATTGTAAAGCAATTATACCCCAATAAAGATGTTAAAAAATAAATAAAAAATACTTTTGTGCTACTTTTAAAAAAGGTCTTCAGGGAAGTATGGCTGAATTAATGTCTAACTCCTTGTTACTGGGGAGCTTTCATAGGGATACTGGTCATATGCATTTAGCCTGGGAGCTAGTGTCAACTGGAATGGGGCAAGGGTCCGTTTTCTTGAGTGCCTGGAGGCTGACCACCACTGGAGGGAGGGAAGAGTGAGAATGCAGATGGTTGCTGAGAAGGGAGACAACACTGGACTATTTTTAGACACTATTAACTGCTCTCTCTAAAAGGCCCTATCCAACCAACCGAACCACGATAAATAAGCATTCATGTCATACCCAGCACCAAAGCGCCACGGAACAAACTGGAATCCTCCAAGTCCCTTACTTTTGTGAGAACTGCTGTATGCTCTTCTCCGCAACTGATATAGACGACTTTTTGTGTTCGTAGGAGCTTCACGTGGCAAGGAGACTCTCGATCTAGAATGAGAGAAATAGCACAGCGTCACTACCATTTGCCTCTGAGACGTACACAGCTGTCTTAGCCTGAATTGTGGGTCCCCCTGGACTCCTGACTCTCATGTTCCGCTTCCTGCCTGAACCTCCACTTGCATGTCTAACAGATGCCTCATTTTTAATGTATTTAAAACTTAACTCATGGGTTCCCTCCACTCCCCAGTTCTTCCCACCGCTCCGCCCCACTCCCCATACATAGCTTTCCTCATTTCACCCTTGCAGCTTTTCCTCTTTCTTTCAAACTACACATCCAACAATGAGCAAAACCAACTGGCCCACCTTCAAAATATATTCAAGTCCATCTTTATTCCCACTACTTCCAAACTGGTCTCCCAGCTTCCCCCGTGGACCCACTCTAGGCAAAGTTAAACTGGATCAATCTCCTCAACACCTCGGTGTCTTCCCTGATTTCACTGAGAGGAGCCAAACTCCTTAGCCTGCCCTTCAGGCCTTACATAAAGGGTCCCCCCCCCGCCAGCTCTCTGAGCTTCTGTCTTCCAGTCACCCCAGCCCTGAGCACACCACAGATCCTCGTGCGCCAGAGCTTCTGCACACCCTGTTCCCTCTGACTGGAACAGTCTCCGCCCAGCGAATCTACATGTCTCCTCTCCGACTTGACTTCCTACAGGGCTCTGCTCAAACATCTCATCCGAGAGGCCCTCCCTGGCCGCCTTATATGAAACAGGAACCTTTCCTCTCAAAGCCTGTGACATACTGTAGACTTACTGGTCTGTGGTTTGCGTCTGCCCACTAGCAGGCAATCTCCACTAAGCCAAGGGTATTCTCTGTGTTGGTCCCTGCTATACCCTTAGTGCCTGACATGGGGCCAGCACATACAATCTCCTCAGGAAGCACATACTAAACAAATGTGCTTAAGAGGGCCACGTGAAGACTTCACCTACCTTTCTCATCACTGAGCCCGAGCTGCCCCGCGTTATTCATCCCCCAGCCAAATACAGCTCCCGAGAGAGACAGGGCAAAGCTGTGGGCCCCTCCTGCAGTCACCTGTGCCAGCGGGATCCCTTCCAGGGACCTCACCCTCTGCGGGCTGGCTTGGGAGGGGAACTCCTTCCCCAGGCCCAGCTGCCCATGGCTGTTCTTCCCCCACGTGAAGAACTGGCCATCTGAAATAAGAGGAGGATAACTGGTATTACCAGAAATGATACAAGTGCCATCCACAAAAATAACCTTGTTAGAACACCAGGGTTGCCCGGTAGGCTCCTTTGTTAGTGCCCTCCGGCCGCAACACACACACACTCAAGAGCAAGGGAGCAGACACACTTCATGCTGCAACCAAAACTCCCACTTGTCATGACAACAGAGATAAGCTGAGCCTTATCACCCTTCCAAGGCTATTAACATTTATGCAAAGAAAAAAGTAAATGTTTAAGTCAATTCAGTTTTGAATAGCAGGCTGTGATCCACTAAGCAAGGTGAAAGAGTTCTGACCACACCAGGACCATGAGAGACCCAGGACTTCACGGGGTCTAGCTATGACCCAGACGGCGCCACAGAGAATCAAGCAGGACCTGTTAGTGCTGACTTCCCTTCAAATTTATCCTAACAAAATAAAGCATTATTTGCTGGCTTAGGTTTTTCTAACTCCATCCTCTTCATTTACTTGGGAGCTTCACGGTGGAATATAATGCCATAGTGAGCATAGCTAAGAAAAACCAATCTTCCGCTCAAGAACACGACTGACGTACTGTTTCCTCATCACCTTCCCCCGAGAGACAGTTGGAGCAGCAATGATGACCACCTCCTTCATCATCCAAACCCTGAGAAAAGTATGAGCTACACAAAGGCTGTCTGAGAATTGATGCTGTCCAACAGGAATGCACAGACCCTAACTAGTTAGTTAAAGGTATCCAGTTAGATAACATCACACAAAAATGCAAAGAGAGGGCTTCCCTGGTGGCGCAGTGGTTGAGAGTCCGCCTGCCGATGCAGGGGACACGGGTTCGTGCCCCAGTTCGGGAAGATCCCACATGCCGCGGAGCGGCTGGGCCCGTGAGCCATGGCCACTGAGCCTGCGCGTCCGGAGCCTGTGCTCCGCAACGGGAGAGGCCACAAGAGTGAGAGGCCCGCGTACCGCAAAAAAAAAAAAAAAAAAGCAAAGAGAAATGGTTCTCAAATTAACAGAACATTGCAGAGATGTACTTACCAGCTGCAAGAGCCAAGCAGTGCCAGTTGCCACAGGAAACTTGCAATATTGTCTGCTGGTTCAGCTTCTGTATTAACCTAAAACAGAAAAGACTTTCCTCTTAAGAAGGGCATTCACGAACAATGAATGGAAATATTCCCAACTAAACAAAACAGTTGTAATAAGTAACATCTTCCACAAAAGACTTTAAAATCAAACATATAATCTTACATGATATAATTCTATTAAGTCTTTCACTAACCTCCGGCCTCTTTGGTAGCTACTGTTTAAAAAAAAAAAAAAAAATTCTGCACCTAAACCCATTACCATAGCCCTCTGTTAATTCCCACCTTGTCATCTCCAATTCAGGGACGAAAGGAGTAAACTACAGAAGAAAGATTCCCTAAGAACATGGCTAGTATCTAAACGGCTTTCAAATGAGGGTAATGCCATGATTCAGTGATCCCACTTCTGGGTATATATCCAAAAGAACTGAAAGCTGGGTACCAAAGAGATATTTGTATATCCACATTGATAGCAGCATTATTCAAAATGGCCAAAAGGTGGCAGCAACCCAAGTATCCATCAACAGATGACTAGAAAAACAAATGAGGTATACACATTTGGAATACGTATACAACAGAATATTCATCAGCCTTTAAGAACAAAAACTCTGACACATGCTACAACATGGATGAAACTTGGACATTATGCTAAGTGAAATAAGCCAGTAACAAAAAGACAAATAATGCATAATTCCACTTACGTGAGATAGCTAGACTAGTCAAAGTCATACAAACCAAAGTCTAACAGTGCCTGCCAGTGGCTGGGAGAGGAGAAATGGGGAGCTGTCATTTAATGAGTACAGAGTTAAATTTCTGCAAGAGAAAAAATTTCTGGAGATTGGTCACACAGCAACGTGAATATACTTAACACTACTGAACTGTACACTCTAAAATGGATAAGATGGTAAATTTTATGTTATGTGTATTTTACCATAATTTAAAAAAATTAAGAAGGGCAATGCCTCCAAAACTCTGATTCCCTAGGATGATAAAGAGGAAGATCATATGATAAACCTGTTTGTTTGTTTGTTTGCGGTACGCTGGCCTCTCACCGTTGTGGCCGCTCCCGTTGCGGAGCACGGGCTCCGGACACACAGGCTCAGCGGCCATGGCTCACGGGCCCAGCCGCTCCGCGGCATGTGGGATCTTCCCGGACCGGGGCACGAACCCGTGTCCCCTGCATCGGCAGGCGGACTCTCAACCACTGCGCCACCAGGGAAGCCCCATATGATGACTTTTAAATCCCGCTGCTCTGCTTGCTCGTGTCAAAGACAGAGATAAGAACAGTACCCATTCACAGGGTTGTGGTGAGAATTAAAAGAAAAAATTCATGCTTGGCACTGCCCAACAGAGGTGGACAGCCTGAGAATATCTGCTGCTTCCTACTTTAGTAATTCACAAGTTGCCGTTTTCCTCTTCATTAAGTGTATGCCATGGGAACAAAGGAGTCAGACGGGCACACTTTCGGGAAGGGGCATTTTAGAAGACAGACATCCAATAGGCGAGGAGGGGGTTACTTAGAGTGATAGGTAGATGTTGATTTTGTTAATGGTTTATTTTCTCGGATCTAAAAAAATTTATAAAATAGAGTTCACATATGCATTTAGTACCAAACAGAACCCAACTATTTTTTATGGTAGATTCACATGCAATTGTAAGAAATAATACAGAGATCCCTTGTACACTTTGTCCAGCTTCCCCCAGTGATGACATTTTGCAAAACTACAGTATAGTATCATAACAAAGATACTGACATTAATATAACCTACCAATCTCATTTATGTTTGGGTTGGCCAAAAAGTTCATTCAGGTTTTCCCACAGGATGTTACAGGAAAACCCAAACGAACTTTTTGGCCAGGCCAGTATCTCCCCAGTTTTATTTGTACTCATTTCTGAGTTTGTAGTATTTGTGTCACCTGTGTAGGCTCATGTATCCAGCACCATACTCAATGGTTCCAACACCACAAGGATCTCTTTTGTTGTACTTTTATAACCACTCCTCCCCTCCCCCACTCGTAAGCCCTGACAGCCACTAATCTACCCTCCATTTCCACAATTTTGTCATTTTGAGAATGTTACATAAATGGAACCATACAGTAGGTAGCCTTTTGGGATTGGCTTCTTTTTCACTCAGAATAATTCCCTGGACATTTGTCCAAATTGCTGCCTGTATCAGTAGCTTGTAGAACCCCACTATTTTTTTAAATTGGAAAGTGTAATACTGCTTTGGGGCCCAGTGTCTCAGAACCTTATGCGGCAACAGCCCTTTTTCCTGGCCAGCTTCCACTCAAATTCCCCACACTCCTCCACTGGAGTCACTGGAGGGTCACCGTTACCCTCAATACAACCTCCACAATCACAGTTACAGAGAGGAAGCAGGTCAAAAGGACAAGACAAACAGTAAGAAATTATACCCTTGAGGTGGAGAAAGCGGGATACACATGCACAAGCATATACTGTGTTTTACCTACTCACCTTACTGCACCCTCCCAATAACTTTGTAAAGGTACACAATACTACGTAACTCCATTCTTAAGTTAGGAAATCGAGGCCTAGATAAGTTCAGCAATTTGCCCAAGGTCATTCACGTAATAAGTAATAGAGCCAGTACTGGAATCTGAGTCCGTATGACCTCGAATCTATGTTACTTTCCACAATACTAAGGTATGAATTAATGAATTTAATTAAGTTATAATATGAAATTATATACAAACTAAACCCTCAGAAGTCATCCATAATTTAGACATGACTAATAAAAATAATAACAAACTGCGACTCTAACACAGATTACTCCATTTTTAGAAATGAAATGCCACTAAACAGCTTTTCTTGAGTCTTTGGACATCAACGAATGAAATACTTTTGTCATTAATGTTATAAGTCTTTTCCTTAATATTACAATTGCGTTAAAATATAGCATCCCCCTTTTTAAAATTTCTACTCTCCCTCTTCCCCCCAAATTAATTTTTGGAAGTAATGAATCCAAGACACTACCTGTTCTAAATCAGGAAGTGGAATCAAATCATTCTTACCTCCCTGTTCCTCTTTTCCCTAAAACAGCTTTTGATTAAAGAGACAAAAATCTAAGAAGGGCAAAAAAGGAAGAGGAAGAAGAATGTATTGTCCTTTAAAAGGGACAATAATTGGGCAGGGAAGGAGAAGCATTTAAGAAACACACTTGCACTGAGCAATGCATATGTGATGGAGCACCCTTAGCAATGGTGATGCTAAAATGAACGATCCAGGTCTCCTGGCATCACGAGCTCCCGGCTTTGTACTAAAAATAGTTATTAAATTAAAAATTGCAAAGAATGTGACAAGTACTGCAATACAAGGAATGTTGTACATCTGCAGTATAAAGGAGCAGGAATTAAATGAAGGAAATAAACCAGCGGTCTCTTTGATCATTAAGAACCCTCAACAAACAGAGATGCGCCCCCTCCAAAACGTCCACCTGAAAGTAACTTCAATATTTTAGACATTTACTT
This sequence comes from Lipotes vexillifer, assembly GCF_000442215.2. NCBI lineage: Eukaryota > Metazoa > Chordata > Mammalia > Artiodactyla > Lipotidae > Lipotes > Lipotes vexillifer. The sequence continues at coordinate 344,650 of NW_006776832.1, forward strand.
AGTGGTGAAGCATCTGTTACGTATTTAGCTAAACCATCTAAGATTCAGAATTAAGTAAATACTTAAGGGACTAAAAACCATTGTATTAGTACTTTTGTGTTAAACAACTTATGTATATTTGGTATTTTAGCTGTTGGTAATGCTTAAGGTAATTTGGCCTGTTATTAGAGTATCAGGTCAGCCTTGTGATTCTATTTTAAAGTGACTCATTGAATAATTGTTTTAGGTTTGCAATTTTAAGTTAAAGGTTAGTAAGTCCAGCAATATGAAAAGGTGTTTTTTTATTCAAACACTATTGAGTTCCAAACACTCTGCCAGCAACTAGGCTACTGGAATAAATAAAGTACAGCTCCTGAACAACTCACATTTTTTAACTGGAGACAGACACTTCTATAAATCATTACAATTTTTGTGACAAGTGTTATAACAGTATAAGGCATGACAGTGACACAAAGGAAACTGCAATCAAAAGAAGAAAGCAGAACCCAAACCAAGGAATCTAACAAAGAAACTAGCAGGAAATAATATTTACAGCAACTGACATTCTTACCTGGGTACTGCCACAGAGTCCTCAGTAGTCATGAGTCCTAGTTGACCATCGCTCCCTGCACCCCAAGAAAACAGCTGGCCCCGGTCACTGAGGGCCAGACTGTGGGACTCGCCACACGCCACGTGGACAATATGCTGATCTGCCAAAGCTCCAATTTGCTCTGAAGAAAAAAAAAAAAAAAAAAAACCCAAAAGAGGAAAATGTAAAGCCCAGAAACGGGAATTACACAGAATTAGCTTCCTAGGCAGTTATGTTTTTCAGAAAGAACCACTACATCTGTATATTTATAAAGATTTTATGTGTTTCTAAAAGGTATCCATTGAAACCCCAGCTATACTGGCTAGCACACACGCCTGGAGCGACACACACACCAGATGTTCCCCCCGTACCTGCTGCTTCTCCCCAGAAAGATGCCTGAAGGCTTACTATTCGGACATGCGGAACCAGCGAGGCCCCAATGTGAGTAAGGCATGTTACTAAAAGCAGTGGGATTGAGTGAAATTTTGCCTGGGAACGACGAGACCTCCCCCATCCAGAAAAACACCTTTCTCCCCTTAGTTCCAGAACACAATCTCTCTATATATACCTATCCAGCCAGAAGATAGAAGGCTTTCTCTGAGAAAACTGGCCCAAAAGAAAAGACCCATAGCTACTGACGTTTGTGGGTCCCCCAATGAAATGTCCAGCTTCCCGCTAGTTAACAAGACTTGCCCAAACACAGCTCCACTCACGTTTCAGCACCTCACTCTTAAATATAAAAGACTGGCCAAGGATCAACATATACATGGGGAAATTTGTTTTTTTAACATCTTTATTGGGGTATAATTGCTTTGCAATGGTGTGTTAGTTTCTGCTTTATAGCAAAGTGAATCAGTTATACATATACATATGTTCCCATATCTCTTCCCTCTTGCGTCTCCCTCCCTCCCACCCTCCCTATCCCACCCCTCCAGGCGGTCACAAAGCACCGAGCTGTTATCCCTGTGCTATGCGGCGGCTGCTTCCCACTAGCTATCTACCTTACGTTTGTTAGTGTATATATGTCCATGCCTCTCTACATAAGGAAATTTTAACGTAAAAGTTAAAGAGCAAAGGTAACAGAAGAAAGTGAACTCTGAAGAAAAAAAGGTCATGCAGGGAACAGAAAAAAAAAAAATTAAGTCATTAGAAAAATAAAACAAGACAAGAAACGTTCCAACATTCAAAAAATAAAGTTATCTTGGAAAATGGAAACATGGCAGCATAAATTTAAAGGAAAAACCTTCAAAAGCAGGATGGGAAGTAAGAACTGAAATTTTCTAAGAAACAGAAAAGGCAAAAAAAGAAAGAAATGAGGGGATTATTCCAAGAGGCCCAACAACAGAAAAATAAGAACTTTAAAAGGAGAATGGAGGGCTTCCCTGGTGGCGCAGTGGTTGAGAATCTGCCCGCCAGTGCAGGTGACATGGGTTCAAGTGCTGGTCCGGGAGGATCCCACATGCCACGGAGCAACTAAGCCTGTGCGCCACAACTACTGAGCCTGCACTCTAGAGCCCGCGAGCCACAACTACTGAGCCCGTGTGCCACAACTACTGAGCCCGTGCACCTAGAGCCCATGCTCTGCAACAAGAGAAGCCACCGCAATGAGAAGCCCGCGCACCACAAGAGTAACCCCCGCTCACCGCAACTAGAGAAAGCCTGTGCACAGCAACGAAGACCCAACGCAGCCAAAAATAAATAAATAAATAAATTTTTAAAAAGAGAGAGAATGGAAAAAACACAAAGTAGGAAATTTCAAAGAAGAAAGACATGAAGATTGCTCATAACTGAAGGACATGCGTTTCACAGAGAAAGGACCTATTAAAACTTCAGAATAAAGACTGATAAAAACCTACTTTAGAGCACCTCAGCTTGAAATTTCAGAACACCAAAAAAAGATTCTAAAAGTTTCTAGAAAGGAAAACAGTTTATATACAATAGAACAGGGATCAGAATAGCATCATATTTCTCAGAAGCAATACTGAAAACTAGAAAGCCAATAAAGCAGTCTTCAATTCTGAAGGAAAATGACTTCCAACCGAGAATTCCATATCTAGTCAACCATGAATCAAATGAGAGGAAAGGGAAAAAGAACAATTTTCAGGGATGTAAGGCTCTCAAAATATTTTCTCTCCCATTCTCAGTTAGTTACCTAACGTCACGGCTCCAAAACAAAGGAAGATTCAGGTTCCAGGAAACAGGAATCGTACATATTAAAAGGTGAAGAATATTCCCAAGACAGCTATGTAGCAGCCTGTGAAGCAAAGTTGGAGGGATGTCTCCAAAGCGAAAAATGGCATACAATCTGATGAGTTTATATTATTATGAGTTTTACACTTCTGTCAGAGAATAGAGATTACTACACAAATGAAAAAAACGAAATAACTCCAGGAAACACAATGTTTTACAGGAAATAAGAGCGATCATCGTACATAAAGTCATAATAACCAAATAAATATAATTTACATAGTTAAAAACTTAATTGACTTAAAAAATCAACTATTTAGGAAAAGATAAGCGTCTAAGGGGTGAGAAAGAGGAAAGGGTAGTTGGAGAATATAAAAGCATGCTAATCTTCCCCAGTGTGAAGCCTCTAGGTTATGTCCAATATTGAAAAAAAATCAAGAAATAGCATTATAAGCATGTCATTTAGAAATATAAAGGTAAAGACAAAAACAAAAAGAGCTTCAAGAATTGAAAGTGATGGCCTCTGCAACTGAGACAAGGATGGGGACAGGAGAGGTAGGGAGTTGCTATTGGACCTGAACACAGTTGGTATAAACGTTACTTTAAAAAAAAATTTGTTTTAAGCAGCGGAAAACATGTTCACGTCAGAGAAATCTCCTGCATGACCTGTAACTCCCGCCACTCTTTTGCGCATCTCCTTTACCCTCTACTCACCATTAGGCCCTAACTCCCAGCTTAGCCTTGCCCCACACACTAAGAACAGTCCCGTCTTTACTTTGGAAAAACTGAGAAACTCTTACCAAAATAGCTCAGGTGAATCAGATTCTTATTCCTCTAACCAAATTTCCAGTGTACCATAGTTCTAGGACTTGGGCAGCTTTTATGTTCTCCTGGGCCTGAGCGCCTGGCCTGATACCTCAGCTAGGACTCAGACCTGCCCCCCAATTCCTGACCTCCTATGTCCACCATTAGCCTTTCCTGCCTGGATGTGAGTGCACCACCTCACATGACACTAATAAGTTTCTCCCCGGTCTGACAGGACACTCTCTGATCTGCCACCAATTTCCTTACCTCGGTATCTGTCAATAGCATCCCTCTTGATCTTTTTTTCCCACGGCTGAGTAGTGTCAAAAGGCCACATCTAGATTCCAATTACCATTTACCCCCAGTCTGGTCAAGCCCTAGGCAAACCAATCCCTGGCCCATCACATATCAGCCACCAAAACAGACATGGAACTCCCACTATGATCACAACACAACTTGCAGCCCCAAAGGCAGAGGTACTGTTCAGTAATGCAAAGATTTGTGGAGAATTAAACCAATAGTTGTATCAAGTCCAATTTATTTTATTTCTCCTAGCCAGAAAACCGAGCTCATCTGGTTCATACTAGTGGTCTGCTACAGGGAAACTTTAATCCCTCTTCTAGAATCTACTCCCTAGGGTCGATTGGGAATGCATCATTCACACCTCTCACTGAATACACCCCTGCCCCAGTTGGGAACATTCAGGCTGCAGTGCACATTTTCACATGTATTCTCTTCTGATTCATTCTGTCAAGACTGTACACTGTATTTTGCAGATCATGGCAGAACCTCAACCCACACATTAAAATAATTAAACACACTAAGGAAATATTTGGCACTTTTTGACGACAAAAGTATATTTTATCTCTGATCCTCTCATAGAAACACTTTAAGGTCTTTAGAAGTCTTTAAGGTCATCAACTCTGAACAAGCCAAGGTAACAGGGCACAATAGCAGCAAATGTGGAATGCTGCTTACAGCAAGTCAGCAGTTCAACTGCACGTATGTTATTAGGATTACTGCTACTTGGCTTTTGAGCCCCATAATTTTTTAATGTATTTTCAAGTTAACAGTAAGCTGGGCAGTAAACCATCATAGGGTGGTAACAGAGGAGGATGATATGAGCCTGGAGGGTAGATGGATGCTGCTGATATGAACTTAATCCTTGCAACGATCCTGTGAGGTGACGGCTCTCTAATAAGGCCCAGCTGAGAAAAAGTGTGTAGTTTGGCCAAGGTTCACAACGAATGAGTGGTGGAGCTAGGACTGGAGCCCGGGTCTTTCTGACTTCCAAGCCCATTACACCCACAAGTCTGTATCATCTTCCCTCGTGGAAAAGGACTAGGCGGATTTTAAATCAGTAACAGTAACTACGAGGTGAAGACTCTAGTTGTGGATAATGGGAAATAGACTCTTTCCTCTTGCTGTCTGCTCTGATGAGAAATATATCCAATAGTTTGCAGTTAACAGCATGAGTAGTTGGGTGGAAAGTACACAGCATATACAATATCAGTGATCAATATTTGGTAGTAAATTTTTCATAAAGCTAAAATCAAATTAAGTGTCAGCAGTTAATATGACAAAAGGGATTCATCACTTAGATGTCTCCTTTTTTTAACTAAACATACATTTTTATTCTTATACTTTTTATCTACCTTTTTAAAATTATTTATAAAAATATACACATACACGGATACATGTGCACACATTTAAAAGAAAAAGTCAAAGGGCATATAAATATCACAGAAACATGAAAGTTTAGAAGTGAGTCAGGACAAACCTTAGGTAATCCAGTTTAGCTTCCCTCATTTCTTTAACATCTTTGATAGAATATAACCCAAGTTCCCTGCAGATCCCCAAAAAGAGAATTTCCTAGTGCCCAACTTTCCTCTGGGGCCCCTGGCTTCCCACAACTTGGCCAGACTCTCCCTCATTTTCTTTGCTTCTGTGTCTGAAAGGTCCTATCCCCAAGCCATATTCCAACTACTTTCTTATTTTCATCTAACCATTTTGGGGGATCTGGACTATGCCTAGCAGGATCACAACTCACTTTAAAGTGACCACCCCCTCCCATAAGAGATTTAATTCCGGGACTTCCCTGGTGGTCTAGTGGTTAAGACTCTGCGCTCCCAATGCAGGGGACTCAGGTTCAATCCCTGGTCAGGGAACTAGACCCTGCATGCCGCAACTAAGACGTGGCACAGCCACGTAAACAAATAAATATATTTTTTAAAATCTAATTAACAAAAAGAGAGAGTTACTTCCATGAAAGGAATTCTACCTCATTCCTGAACCAAAGCACTCAAATCAGCGCCAGCTTTTTTAAAAAAATTTTTAATTATCATATAGTAAAATTGACCTTTTTTCACGTACAATTTTATGAATTTAAGCACATATAACCAGTGACACAATCAAGATACAGAACAGTTCCATCAACCCAAAGAAGTCCTTTGTGTCACACTCTCTCCTCATCCCTAACTCCTGGGGACTACTGATATGCTTTCTACCACTACAGTTTTATATTTTCAATACTGTCACATAATGGAATCATATAGTACCTAACCTTTTAAAACTGGATTCTTTCACTCAATATAACACCTCTGAGATTCATCCAGGTTGTCATATGTATCAATAGTTTGTTCCTTTTTATTAGTGAGTAGTATTCTATTGTATTATGGATGTACCACAAAGCACCGTTTCCAGTTTTAAGCAATTATAAATAGAGATGCAATAAACATTCTTGTACAGGTTATTGTGTGAGAATAAGTTTTCATTTCTCTGGAGTAAATACCCAGGACTGGGTAGTTAACCTTCCTATATAGATTTAAAAATCTAATACGATAACCTCTGCATTGATTGTTTCGTTTGGACTATTTATATTTAATATAATTATTGATATGTTTGGATTCATGATCTACCTTTTTATTCTTTGCTTTCTGTTTCTTCCCTGTTTTTCATCACTCTTTTTCCTCATTCCTGCCTTCTTCTGCATTAAACATTTTCTACTTTTCCATTTTAATGTACTGTGGTTTATATTATATCTCCTAGTATAGTTACTTAAGTGAGTGCTCTAGAGATTACAATATAAATATTTAGCTGTTCAAAGTCTACTTAAATCAATAATTTACCATTTTAAGTGGAATTTAGAAACTTTCCCATGATATAGGTCTCTTTACCCCTCTCCCCTTTAAGTTATAGTAATCTTAAATATTACACCTGCATACATTGAAAACTCTATCACAATGTTATAATTTTTCATTTCAATCATCAAAATATTTTTAAAGAATTCAAGAAGAGAATAGTCTATTATATTTACCCAGATATCTACTATTTCTGTTGCTCTTCCTTCATTACTGACATTCCAATATTCCTTCTGGTATCATTTCCCTTCTATCCAAAGAACTTCCTTTAACTATTGTTTAGTACAGGTCTGTTGGCTGTAAATTTTCTGCTGTTTCCTTCATCTGAAAATGCCTTTGTTCTACCTTCATTTATGAAGGCTTTTTTTTGTTTCTCTGTTTCTTTGTTTTTGCTGAAAATAGAATTCTGGGTTGACTTTTCTTTCAGTACTTTAAAAACACTGTGCCACTTATGGCCTCTATAGTTTCTGGGGTGAAATCCACATTCCCCTATAGGTAATATGTTGTTTTTCTTTGGCTGCTTTCAAGTATTTTCTTTGTCTTTGGTTTTTAGAAGTTTGATTATGATCTGTCTTGGTGTAGGTTTCTTTGGATGTATCTTGCTTGGTCTACTGACTTCTTGAATCTGTATATTTATGTCCTTCACCAACTTTGGAAATTTTTCAGCCATTATCATTTTCAGCACGACATTTTTTCTCTTCTCCTGCTAGGACTGACATGAATGTTAGACCTTCTGTTCTTGTCCCACAAGCCCCTGAAACCCTGTTAATTTTTTTCTCAATATTTTTAACCTTTATTACTCAGTTTGCATAATTTCTATTGATTTATCTTCAACTTTACTGATTCTTCCTCTGTCATCTCCATTCTACTACTGAAACCATCCAGTGAGTTTTTCATTTTGATTATTGTATTGGTTCTTCTTTATATCATCTATTTCTTGGCAAAGAATTTCATTTGTCCATTTGTTTCACAACAGTTTGAGCCAGTTTGTTGGAACATTTGTACAATAGCTGCTTTAAGTAAAAGTCTTCATCAGATAATCCCAACATCTATGTCATTCCAGCATTAGCATCTGTTGTCTCCCCCCATGCTAGTGGAGATTTCCCTGGGTTTTCATATGCTGAGTATGACTGTATCATGAACATTTTGAATATTATAAGACTGTGGGTCTTATTTAAATCTTCTGGAGAATGGTAACACTTTTGTTTTACTTTTCAAAGCCTTTGCATGCTATTCGGATTTGTGTCCTGCATGCGCCACATAGTGCCCAGTCTGGAACCTGAGTGGTGGTCTATTAAGTAAGTTCTCAAAGTCACTTACATGCTAAGTAGGATTAGATCCACACATACAGCTCAGGGATGAGGCCAAGAGTTCACAGATAACTATATGCAGTTGCTTTCCCAAGCTCCTCCTTCTCTGAGATCTCTCAGATACTCTCAGGTTTCCTGGGGCTCCCTTTTTAGCCTACATACATTGTACTTCCACAGCTGTGCTTGCCTCTGGGCCAGATGGCAGGAAGACCAGAGGGGGGAAATGGTAAACTCAATGCCAGTTCGGTGGTACTTCGCATTCTGGTCTTCTGTCCCAATCCACCTGCTATTATTTGCTTTTCAGAGTACTCAAATAGCTGCTCCATGCATTGTATCAAGGTTTTATAGTTGCATTCAGTAGGAGCGACAGGAAGGAATGTGCTTACTCTGTCCTGCCTGGAGGTAGAAACCCAGAGTCTGACTTTTAAAGTAACATTTTTTTTTCCTGCTATTTGTGTGTGTTCACAAACTGTCTTTGTTCCACTTGGCTAAATTAAAAAAAAAAAAAAAAAAAATCAAAGGTGTAGCTTTCCCACAAATGTTCAAACTACAATTGTGTTTAACCTAAGAGCTGGATTCCCGGCTGTGGGCAGTATCTCTGAGCAGCTGATGCTTCATTTTAAGTTATCTGAGCATATCAAACACTTATTTGCTTGATCCTATGCTTGACTGCCCAAGTTTAAACAATCATTAAACCAAATCTTTTTAAAGAATCAGAGAGAAAGATTAATTACGACAAAATTCAGAGTAGTAGTTCTCAGTTCAGGGCCAGGTGACTTTAATATTGGGCTTTAACGTTCACACACAAAGCCTGAAAACACTTATACACTATGAAACATGTTTGAGAATATTTTTTTAAAGCCATAAATCTAAATTTACCATGTATGCATTTAGATACAATAAGCCAAAATCACTAAGTCAATTAAAACACACGGAGGCCTGTCACAGGCAATGGGAAGAGAGAAGACTTTGTGTTTCTGAGTCATTAGCACTTCACTAGTCAGAATAAGATCAGCTGCAGTGACTCAGTTATTTTTAGGAACTCAGAATTGCCAATTATGGCATAATCTAATGCTGTAGAAGGATTTTAATAGAGAAAGATTGTAAATTAGAAAGCTACCTCACAGCTCTGATAGAGGGAACCCTAAAAGCAGAAGGGACCACTGCAGCAGTGATACAGTGGCATATATAACTTGGTATAGTTAAATGCCCAAGTCCACCAGTTGGTAATTCAAGACCCCTACAAGAAGACTGGAATCTTAATCCTCAGCACAAAATATTGACAGTCCCCCAAAGTTCAGCTCACAGGTTACCATGGATGCTTTCCCCTTCACAAAACTTTTGCTTTTTGGACAATGACAGCTCTGGAGCACCTGCTTGGGTACCTTCAAGAATTGGAGTGTAAGCTCCAGGAAGACTGTCTCTCATTAAAGAAATGCTGGGGAACACCTGTTGAATATATAAAGTCTCTGGTATCAAAATGCAAAGTCAGGCTTTAAGATGTCTCAAATGACTGCCAAAAAAAAAAATTACATATTACGGTGCTATAATTCCTAATAAGGAGGGGAAAACAAACTGGTTATTTCAAATCACTGGAGGAGTTCAGGGGTATTTCAAAGCATCATCACCCTTTATGGGGGAAATGGAGAAACAAACATTTTCGAAAGATACATGAATCAGAGAAGTGACAGAACCAAGACCAATCCCTTTAGAAAATAAATTAATCTGCACTGGATTTACTAATACAAATAGAACATTGTTAAGAAAGCCCAGTCCACCCTGACACACCGCCCCTACCCCCTGCCCCCTGCCCCCTCCTCCCGCAAGCCAGACCTGTATGTCTCCTTTACTACATAAGGCTTCCTAACATAGGCGTGATCAATTATGACCTCCATTTCCAGCCCCTCTCTCCCCTCTGGAGAATGGGGGTCTGGAGAATGGGAGGTAGGGCTGAAAATTCCAAGCCTCTAATCATGGCTGGGTCTTTCTGGTGACCAGGACCCACCCAGGAGCCCAACAAGAGTCACCTCATTAGAACAAAAGATGGGGCATTCCCTGGTGGCCTAATGGTTAGGATTTCGAGGGCCCGGGTTCAATCCCTGGTCAGGGAACTGAGATTCTGCAAGCTGCACAGCGTGGGAAAAAAAAAAAAAAAAAAATGCTCCTAGTACTCTCATCACTTAGAAATTCACAAGGGTTTCAAGAGCCCTGCACCAAGGAACGGGGGGCACAATATATATATATTAACTTAACACTAGCACTACTTTACCTCCTTAGAGCTCAAATTTTTTAACTTTGGCCTCCTTGCAAGGCAGCCAAAACCCATGGATGACCCAAAAGAGAATAAAAAACCCTCTATATGAAATCACAAAATACACTGAGATGCTGACATGTTTCAACTATGCAAAATCCCAACAAAATACTTTCCACCCCACTTCTTTTCCAAGAGGCTGTGTTAAAAGTATTTTTTACTCACCATTTAAACTGTAGTAAATGTAAAAATTATCTTTGATGAAATCAAAGTTACAGCAATCACAAGTTGATTAGCTTTTTGAAAAAAAATGAAAGCCCAGAAAATTGAAGTTATGATACAAATCCAAACTGTATCTCCCAAAAAAGAAAAGAGTAGACACCTCATGTTAGTATACGTCCAATCAGTACAAACTTTAAGGCAAAAGCATTTTGACAATATTCCAGAAGCTTTAGAATTCTGCCTGTTCCTTGATCCAACAGTCGAATTTCTACAAAGGAACACTATACACTGCATTGCTACTAACAGAGAAAAATCAGAAACTGAGATTATACATTATAAATTGAAATATGCAGCCATGAGAAAGACTGATATAGATCAGTATGAACATCATCATGGAAAAATATTCATGACGTATTAAGTGGAAAAGAAAGTTACAAAGAAGTATTACAGTGTGACTCCATTTGAAAATTACACTGATGTTTAAAAAATATTGGAAGGATATATTTCAAGGCAATAATGTTTTTTGTTCAGGGTGGTAGAATTAAAGAGTAAAACACTCTTATTTGCTTCTTGCTTATGGGTATTTAAAGTGTGAGCAATACACATGTATTACTTTTGTAACAGGGAAAATTTTTAAGCTTTTTTAAAAGGACTTTTTACCACTTCCCTCTCTTATTCACATCTTTTTTCAACAACTCGAATTTTTTTCATGTGATGTAGCAACAGGAGACCATTTCCAAGACTGCAGATTGCTTACTGACTATTTTAGACTATATGCTACCTTATAAACAGTATCTCTGTGCAATCACAATGCAAGGTGAGATGCTTCTGGAGGGGCTTCCTAAAGATAGTTAATCCCACTTGATGTTTATAGATTGGGTAAATTTTTATCACAGCAGGCAAAACATCCCTGCACTGAGATCTATCTACTTTACCTATGGAATTGTAGTCCTCTGTCCATTTTCTTTTAAAAATGTGTGTATATAAACTCTCCAATCAGAATACAGAGACAGTCAGATTGGAATGATGCTCAAGACCAACTCTATGCAGTCTTTTTTAAAAACCTCTTTAAATATAAACACACAGAAAAATAAAACACAAATGGATGGAAAATGATATACCATGCTAACACTAATCAAAAGAAAGCTGAACTTGCTATATTCATATGAGGCAAGATAGATTTCAAAACAAAGAATACTATCAGGGATAAAGAATGATATTTCATGATGTTAAAAGGAACAATTCATCACGAAGATCTGACGATCTAAAACATGTACATGCCTAATAATAGAGCTTTAAAATACATATAGCAAAACTGATACAGCCAGAAGAAATAAGCAAATCAGCAATAATAGTCAAAGATTAACACTATTCTCTCAGTAACTGATATAACAAGTGAACAGAAAATCAATAAATATACAGAAGATCTGAACAACACTATCACCCAACTTGTCTAATTGACAATTTATAAAACACTCTATCCATCAACAACAAAACACACATCCTTTTCCACTGCACACAGAGTACTTACCAAGATAGTTCACATTCTGGGCCATAAAACAAATCTGAATAAATTTAAAAGGCCTGAAATCATATAAAATATGTACCCTGACCACAGGGTATTAAACTAGAAATCACTAACTGACAAATATCAGTAAAATCCCTATATATTTGGATGTTAAACTACACACTTCTAAATAACCTATGGGTCAAAGAAGAAATCACAAGGGAAATTATTACAAAATATTTTGAACTGAATAAAAATAACATCCAACTAAAATTTGTGGAATACAGGTAAAGGGATGCTTAAAGGAAATTTTTAACATGAAATACTTATTAAAACAGAAGTGGCAAATCAGTGATTTAAATTTTGCATTAATAGAAAAAATACAGTAAATTAAGCACAGTAAACAAAAGGAAATAATATAAAAGCACAAATCAATGAAAGAAAACCAAAAAAGATTAAAAATAATCACTAAAACCAAAACTTTTTCTTTGAAAATATTAATAAAACAGATTAACCCCTAGCCAGTCTAACCAGGAAACAGAGAAGACACAAATTACCTATATCAGGAAAAGAAATGTTACAGACATGAAAAGGATAATAAGGGAACATTGTGAACTATTTTCTAATAAGTTTGACAACCTAGGTGAAGTAGACAAATTCCATGAAAGATACAAACTATGAAAACTCACCTAAGATGAAACAGATAATCTAATTAGTCCTACATCTTCTTTAAAAATTGAAATTGTAACTTAAAAATGTCCCCACAAAGGAAACTGTAGCCTCAGATGGCTTTACTGGTGATCCTACCAACCGTTTAAGTAAAAAATAATAACCTCTAATAAACCTGTATATAATATAGACAAACTCTTCTAGACAGAAGAGCAAACACTTGCCCATTTTACGAGGCTAGCATTACCCACGTAACAAAACCAAAGGCACTGCAAGAAAACAATGATCTTTATGAACATAAAATGCACAAATCCTAATACACTTTTTAGAAATCAAAAGCAGCAATATATAAAAATTACCAAGCGAGATTTATTCCATGAGTGCAAGGTTGGTTTAATACTCAAAAATAATTATTGTATTTCACCATCTTAACAGACAAAAATGAAAAGCCCAGAAAGAAAAAAAAAAAGCAATACCATCACTTCAATAGGTTCAGAATAGCATTTAACTAAATTCAACACTCATGATTTTTTACAAAATGAATAAATATCAGAGAACTTCCTCGACTTGATAAAAGGCATCCAGCAGTGGGAAAAACCCACTGCTAACATCACACTTAATGGTGAAAACTAATGCTTTCTCTCTAAAATCAGGAACAAAGCAAGGATGTCCTTTTTTTTTTTTTTTTTACAACCTCTATTCATCATTGTACTAGAGTTCATACTGTAAAATTAGGCAAAAAATAAAATAAAATAAAACAAAAGACATACAGACTGGGAAGGAAGAAATAAAACTGACTTGATTTATAGACATTGTCGTTTATGTAGAAATTCCTAAGGAGTCTACAAAAAAGCATAACTGGAACTATTCAGAGAATCTGGCAAAGTGATTCAAGATCAATACACAAAAAATTAACCACATTTCTATAAACTACAAAAAATTAGAAATGCCATGTGTAATAACATCAAAAACATTATAAATTTAGGAACAAACTATGTGCAAGACCTGTACACTGAGAAAGTACAAAATATTGCTAAGAAAAATTAAAGAAGACCCAAAAATGGAGAATATACCATTCATAAATTACAAGATTCAATATCATTAAGATGTCAATCCTCCCCAAATTGATCTATAGATTCAGTGCAATCCTAATAAAAATCCCAGCAGTTTTTTTGATAGAAACTGAAAAGCTGATCCTCAGATATATATGCAAAAGCCAAGGACCTAGCATAGCCAAAACAGTTCTGAAAAAGAAAAGTTAGAGGATTTATACTATTGCTCTGAAGATTTAGTATAAAGCTACAGTAATCTACATAGAGTAGAACTAAGGATAGACATGTACATTAAAAGCACAGAATGTCTTGGGCTTCCCTGGTGGCGCAGTGGTTGAGAGTCCGCCTGCCGATGCAGGGGACACGGGGTCGTGCCCCGGTCCGGGAAGATCCCACATGCCGCGGAGCGGCTGGGCCCATGAGCCACGGCCGCTGAGCCTGCGCGTCCAGAGCCTGTGCTCCGCAACGGGAGAGGCCACAACAGTGAGAGGCCCGCGCAACGCAAAAAAAAAAAAAAAAAAAAAAAAAGCACAGAATGTCTAGAGATAGACCACCACACATATGACCAACTGGTTTTCAAAGGTGCCAAGGTAAGTCAGTGTGGGATAGTCTTTTCAGCAACTGTACTGAAAACTGGATATCCATATGCAAAACATGAACCCTGTCTAGATATAGACCACCACACATATGGTCAACTGGTTTTCAAAGGTGCCAAGGTAATTCAATGGCGGATAAAGTCTTTCCAACAATGGTACTAGAAACTGGATAATCATATGCAAAAAACTGGATCACAGGCCTACATGTAAGTGCTAAACTATAAAATGTGAAGAAGAAAACTTAGGAGAAAACATCACTGTAATTTTGAGTTAGGTTAAATTCTTAGGATATAGAAAGAATAAGTCATAAAAGCTAAAACTGATAATTGGATTTCATCAAAATAAAAAGTTTTGCTCTTCAAAAGACAGTTAAGAAAACGAAAACCACTGATAGAAAGAAAATATTTTCAAAACGTATCTCTGATAAAAGACTTGTAATTGTTCTTTATATATTCAGGATACATCTCAAAACTAGGACAAGCAATTTGATTTTTTAACAGGCAAAATATCTGAATATATACTTTGCCAAAAATAAGACATATGAATGGCTAAAAATAAGCATGTGAGAAGTTGCTGAAGATCATTAGTCACTAGCAAAATGCAGATTAAAACCCCAAGGAGACTCCATTATATATCAATTTGAATGGCTAAAACTGAAAAGACTTGGGACTTCCCTGGTGGCACAGTAGTTAAGAATCCACCTGCCAATGCAGGGGACACGGGTTCGAGCCCTGGTCCGGGAAGATCCCACATGCCGTGGAGCAACTAAGCCCGTGCACCACAACTACTGAGCCTGCACTCTAGAGCCCACGAGCCACTACCGAAGCCCGCACACCTAGAGCCCATGCTCTGCAACAAGAGAAGCCACCGCAGTGAGAAGCCCACGCACCGCAACGAAGAGTAGCCCCCGCTCGCCGCAACTAGAGAAAGCCCGCGCGCAGCAACGAAGACCCGACGCAGCCATAAATAAACTAACAAACAAATAAACAAAAGACTGACAATACCAAGTGATGGTGAGAATGGGAAGCAGCTAGAACTTTTATAAACTGCTGGTGTAGGTAAGGTCACTGGAAATCTGGCAGTTTCTTATAAAGTCAAACATACACTTACCATATGAACCAGCAATCCCAATTCTAGGAATGTGCTGAAGAAAAATGAAAACATATGTCTACACAAGGACTTGTACTCAAATGTTCATAGCAGATTTACTCCAAAAAGCCCAAATCTGGAAAAAACCCAAATGTCCATCAACTGGTTAACGGATAAACAATGTGGTACATCCATAAAATGGACTAATACTCGGCAAACCAGCTACTGATGCAACAATACAGAAAGAACCTCAAAAGCATTATTCTAAGAAACCAGACACAGGAGACTACCTCATGCAGGATTCCATTTGTGGAAAATTCTAGAAGTGTCAAAACTATGATGACAGGAATTCCCTGGCTGTCCAGAGGTTAGGATTCCACGTTCCCACTGCAGGGAGCATGGGTTTGATCCCCGGTCAGGGAACTAAGATCCCACATGCTGCACAGCATGGCCAAAAATAAATTTAAAAAACAAAACAAAAAACTGTGGTGACAAAAAGTAGATACAGGGAAAGTAGTTGGTGTGGAGATGGAATAGACTACAAAGGGCATAAGGGAAGTTTTGGCGGATGAAAAAATGTTCTCCTTCATGGTTGCAGTGGTGGTTACCTGATTCCCTATGACTTCAAAACTCATTAAATTGTACACTTAAAATTGGTGAATCCTACAGTATGTAAATTATATCTCAATAGAGCTGTTCCAGTGATTTCCAGTGACCGCCCCATTTTACATTCATACCAGTAGTTTATAAAAGTTCTAGTTGCCCCCCATTCTCACCATCACTTGGTATTGTCAGTCTTTTTAATGTTAGCCATTCAAATTGATATATAATGGAATATTAGGGGCCTCAACAGAGCTGTTAAAAATAAAGTATACCAGAAAAAGTATGAGCTTATCATATACAAGATATTTTATTAGGGGTCAAAAAAGAAATAAGATTAGTTCTGCACTCAAGTTCACTCTGACTGAAGAGGCAAACAAGGCATATGAACTGACGTTACAGCACAGTGTAATGAAAGACACATGTGCAGACTGCTAAAAGCAGCCCACGTGAAGAGGCATCTAATCCAGCCTGTGGTGCAGGGGAGAGTTAGGAAAGGCTCCTTGGAAGAGGTAACCTCCAAGATGTGCCCTGAGTGATAAAGAGTTAGCTCTTCACTCATTCATTCATCTATCCACCCAAAGTGACCCAAAGTCTGTAACAGCAGATTTAAAGATTTCATTATAATGAAGTAAATCCAAAGACAAAAATGGGTAAAGCACATTATGAGAGGACAAAGGATGAGTAACAAAACCAGCCTGAGAGGGCCTAGGGAAAGCTTCCTAGGAGTAAACACCCAGAGGGAGTCTCTAAGGCAGTGATGCACAACAGAAAGCAAGCAGCAGAAATCCCTTAGGAAACTTTTTCTAAACACATATACCTGAGTCCATCCCAGCTTCCAGAATCAGAAAATTTTAGGGAAGAACAGATATCTGTATTTTTTTTTTAAGTTGCCAGGTGATTCTGATATTAAGAAATACTGCATTGAAAAGCTTCACAACACTGGATTTGGCAACGATTTCTTGGACACCAAAGGCACAGGCAACAAAAGGAAAAAACAAACAGGACTTCATTAAAATTTAAATATTTTGTTCATCAAAAGATACTATCAACAGAGTAAAAAAGGCAACCCACAAAATGGGAGAAAATATTTCCAACTCACATACCTGGTATGGGAATAATATATAAAGAACTCCTAAAACATAACAAAAAATAAACAACCCAATTCAAAAATTGGCAAAGGACTTAAATAGACATTTCTCCAAAGAACATATATAAATGGCCAATAAGCACATGAAAAGATTCCCAACATCACTAATCATTAGGGAAATGTAAATTAAAACTACAATGATGGGCTTCCCTGGTGGCGCAGTGGTTGAGAGTCCACCTGCCGATGTAGGGGACGCGGGTTCGTGCCCCGGTCCGGGAGGATCCCACATGCCGCGGAGTGGCTGGGCCCGTGAGCCATGGCCGCTGAGCCTGCGCGTCTGGAGCCTGTGCTCCGCAGCGGGAGAGGCCCGTGTACCGCAATAAAAAAAAAAACAACACTACAATGAGATACCACCTCACATTCATGAGGACAGCTACTATCGAAAAAAAACAGAAAATAACAAGCGATGGTAAGGATGTCCTTGTGCACTGCTGGTGAGAATGTAAAAAGGTACAGCGCCTACAGAAACCAGTATGGCAGTTCCCCCCGCCCCCCGCCAAAATTAAAAATCTGGCAATTCCACTTCCTGGTATATACCCAAGAGAAATGAAAGCAGGGTCTTCAAGAGATTTGTATACACATGCTCTTGGAGGTATTATTCACAAGAGCTAAAAAGAGAAAGAAACCCAAATGTCCACTGATGGATGAATGGATTTTTTTAAAATGCAGTATATCACAGATTGGCCTATTGTTCAGCCTTAAAAAGGAACTTCTGACACATGCTACAAAATGGATTATATGAAGTATGTAGTTAAAGTAGTCAAATTCATAGAGACAGAAAACAGAGTGGTAGTTGGGGGGATGGGGAGGAAACGGGGAGTCATTGTTTCAATTTTACAAAATGAGGAGTTTTGGAGATAGATGGTGGTGATGGTGGTGACAGCACAACATCATGAATGTATTTAATACCACCAAACTGTATACTGAAAAATGGCTAAGGTGGTAAAGTTCACGTTAGGTATATTTTACCACAATAAAAAAAAAAAGAAACACTGCATTGATTCTGAACTTGTTATCTACATGGAGTACCCACTTATATCAGTGACAGTAAAATAGCCAGCACTTATTGACTGCTTCCTATGTGCCAGAAACTGTTTTATGTGCTTTATGTTTTATCTCATTTATCTCCACAACAACCCTATGAGGTAGGCACTCTTAGAAACAGATCTGCATTTTTAAAAAAACTCTCAGGCCCTCAAACACTACTAGCAAAAATGTCGAATGGTGCAACTACTTTGGAAAACAGTTGACAGCTCCTCAAAAAGTTAAACAGAGTTACCCAATAACCCAACAATTCCACTCCTAGGTAGGTATCTAAGAGAAATGAAAACATATACCAACACAAAAACCTGTGCACAAATGTCCATAGCAGTAATTAACTGAAAGTATACACAAAACGGGGTATATTTATACAATGGAATGTTATTTGGCAAGAAAAAGCAATGAAGTATTGATATATGCTACAACATTGATGAACCTTGTAACATTATGCTAAGTTAAAAGAAGCCAATCACAAAAGACCACATACTGTATGATTCTATTTACATGAAAAGTCCAGAAAATCTATAGAGACAGAAAGTAAACTAGCAGTTGCCTAAGGGCTAGGGGTTGGAGGGAAAAAGCTGCATGACTGCT
>NW_006776832.1:363439-366659 GCF_000442215.2 Lipotes vexillifer
TGATGGGTACGGGGTTTCTTTTCAGAGTGATGAAACTGTTCTAAACTTGACTGTACAACTCTGTGAATATAATAAAAAACCATTGAATTGTACGCCTTAAGTGGGTAAGTTGTTTAATATGTGAATTACATCAATAAAGATATTATTAAAAATCAAAAATATCTCGGGGTCGGGGAATGGGTCCACACTTTAGGCAGCAGACTGTCATAGCGATACACGTGCAATTGTCTACTACAGATGTAATCATATGGCTTCTCATTCTGGAATACTTACATTTTTAGGGTTACAAAAGAAACTTCATACCTATTTGGGTAAGGGAACTAACACACTGTAGGATATCTATGCTCAATATATTTAGGTCCCTAGCAGCAACAATACACTTGCAACTGATCCTCAAATACTTCAGACCCCAGAAGCAAATTCGGCAAACCTGATGCAGGAGAGCAGGCAGGATTTCTAGGGGTTACCTTTCTGTCTCAGCTCCTTCACACGTGTAGACATGCAGATCATTACAGCCACCAAGCAAATGCCTGACAGCTGGAGCTGTGTGAGCCTGTCTAGAAATGAATTCCACATAGCAGCCACAGGAAGGAAAAATGAAAGGTACATAGTTCATTAAAACAAAGTTTGGGCTTGATTTTATTTGTACAGAAAAGGGATCCTATAATCCTTAATTAGTAACTTTTTGTTTCTTTTCACAATATAATCATTTATTCAAAAAATAATTACTAAAGTTTGCACTGACTATGTGCAATATACTGTTCTAGGTACTGGGGATACAAAACAAAGCCCTGACCCTCAAGGAGCTTAAACAACTACGAGAGGGAGAGAGAGGATATAAATGAATATGAAGGTAGTATATCAGACAGGGATAAACTATGAAGAAAGCAGGGAATAGAAATAAGGAGGTGCTGGGGGAGGGGCAGGGGTAGAAAATACACAGGGCAGTGAAAGGAGGGGAAAGGGAAGGGGCAGGGAGTCAAAGACGACTTTCAAGTTTTTGACCTGAAGAATGGAACTGCCATTTACAAAAATGGAAAAACAGGCTGAGGAATGGGTTTAAGGGAGGAAAATCAGTTTGGCTTTGGATATGTCAAATTTAAGATGCCAATTATACATCCAAGTGGAGATTTTAAGTGGACATCAAGCTTGGAATTCGGTGAAGTTAAGGCTGGAAATAATTTGTGAGTCAACAGTATGAAGACGGGACTTAAAGCTTTATCCTGTGACTATCCATTATATTTAATTCAACCTATTCCCTAGAGGATGAGTAAGCTGTTTCTGCTATTTTGCCATTAAAAATACTGCTGCAGGGCTTCCCTGGTGGCGCAGTGATTGAGAGTCCGCCTGCCGATGCAGGGCACACGGGTTTGTGCCCCGGTCTGGGAGGATCCCACATGCCGCGGAGCGGCTGGGCCCGTGAGCCATGGCCGCTGAGCCTGCGCGTCCGGAGCCTGTGCTCCGCAACAAGAGAGGCCACAACAGTGAGAGGCCCGCGTATCGCAAAAAAGAGGAAAAAAAAAAAATACTGCTGCAATAAGCATCCTTAGAAATATTCCCTTATGCTATATACTGACATTTTCATTTGAGTAAGGAAGCCTCCTAAAAATGGAACTGCTAATTCAAAAGGTATGACCAGATATGGGAACATATGTATATGTTATACACTTTGTTATAAAGCAGAAACTAACACACCATTGTAAAGCAATTATACTCCAATAAAGACGTAAAAAAAAGAAACAAAAAAAAAAAAAGAAAAGGTATGACCATTTTTAAATTTTACTAAAAACAGCCAGTTGATCTACAAAAAGATTGTAGCAACTCACACTTCCTCAATCAGGACATGACAGTGCCCATTTCCCAAGACCAGCGAGCAGTGGATATTACTCTTAAATTTTTTGCCAATCAAATGGCTTAAAAAATGGTATCTTGTTTCAATTTTAATTTCCCTGAACATATTTGCATATATTCATTGGCTATTTGCAAGTGCTCCTCTGTAAAATGTCCGCCTCACTACAGGGCTGATTATCTTTTCAATTTGAAGATGCTCTGATACATTAGAAATATGAAACCTTTACCTGGTAATTTGTGGCAATTATCTCCCCCAGTCTATGACTCGTCATTTGGCTTCATTTATGAATGCCTTATATCATAGGAAAAATTTTTATGTTCACGCGAATCTGCCAATCATTTACTTAATGGCTTCTGAACCACCTGTCTCACTTGAGAAGCCCCAAGGTTCCAAACACATTCTCCTTTTTGTAGTTTTACTTTTTACACTTGTGTCTTTCATACACCTGGAAGTTACTTTTGAATACGGAGTGAGCCAGGGAGTCTAGGTGTGTTTGGAGGCGAATAGCCAATTATATCAACAGCATTTATTAAGTAAACCATTCTTTCCCGCATAGTAAGTGCCTGTTATCATATGTCTGACTTAGAGCGTAGCCATGCAACAATGACCAGAAAAAAATTCTGCATAGAAGCCTGACTAAGGAAAGTCAAAGTGCCCTAGTACTTTATATAAATACTCAAATTACACAGAGCAGTGACACATACAATTCAAAGAAAGCGTTCAGGGAAGGAAACAACCGTTAACAGTGAAAGATGACAGAAGCCTGGCTTTTTCTGGACTTGTGGCTCTGGCCTCGCTGTGATGCTCCATCCAGAGCAAGGGACAGAGGGTCGGCACTTAAACTAAAAACAGAAAAGGATTCATCTGTCCTGAAGTCTTTGGCTTCCTCCAGTCTCTCCTGTCACAAAGCTTTCACTGGTTGGTTCCATCCACACACACTAAAGCCTGAAGCTCCCCCTGGCTAGACACCTGGGGATCAGTCCTAAGGTCTCAAGACAGCGCTGTTTGGCTGCAACAGGTGTGTCCTCTCATCACTGCCAAAGTTGACAGTTCCTCTAAACTGTAGGCAAACTTGGAATAGCTTTTCTGCCACAAAATATCTAAATCAGGGCAGTTAAATGGTATTCATAAAGCGATTTAACAAAGAGGTGTGGTGAGGTGGTAGAGTAAGAGTTTGGTTCTTCTTGAGCTCATGAAATGATAAGGAAAAGAAGCTCTATAGGTCAGGGGTCCTGCCCAACCCCGGGTGAAATGTACTGGCATTCTCCCCCGACCCCGGCATTCAACCTATGTCTAGTGGTGGTGCTGGTGGTGTGTGCGTGTGTGTTAGAGAGAGACAGGGACAGAAAGAGAAGGCGGAGGGAAAGA
>NW_006776832.1:366680-369068 GCF_000442215.2 Lipotes vexillifer
AATACTGCCCATTGTTCTCTGGGCACTGGCCCACCCCTTCCCACCCCTAATCACATTCTGTCAATTTAGATAGATAAAAAGCAGCTGTCAGGAATTCCCTGGCGGTCCAGTGGTTAGGACTCTGCACTTTCACTGCCAGGGGCCTGGGTTCGATCCCTGGTCAGGGAACTAAGATCCCACAAGCCGCAGAGCCTGGCCCCCCCCAAAAAAAAAAGGCAGCTATTTACAAAACCTGTACAAAACCTAAAGATGAGTTCCCCTCCATCTGAGATGCTTTATGATGAATCAGAGTAGTAAAGAAGAAAGGAGACAGGTACCTAGTCAGTCTGAATTACACCCTCAGTGACCAATGGAAGAGCATGAAATAACTGGAATGACTAGATAGTGTTCATCGTGAATGTCTCCATATCACGTATATTAAAGGCCTTCACCAAAGCTTCTCTACCTCAAAATCCACTTTCAGTGAAGGAGGAAAAACAGGAGGACGGGTGAAACACGGGCTGACGCAGGGCTTCCAGCTTCTCACCCAGGACCAGCTGTTTCGAGGTCTCCCCGTCATATGCCACCTCACAGTAAATAAAAACACAATTACCTCAGCCTTCTCTCCTTCACATACAGGGAACAGAGTGTTCAACTTGTGCCTCCTGGTGAGCTCAGCACGAGTGCTGGTCTTCACGGTTCCAGCTGTCCCCTCTCTCCTCCGCTTCCCCACATTCTTGCTTTCAGCGGGGCCTATACGACTGCCTCCACCTCCCTGAAGGAAGCCAGGGGATCTGCTGCCTCAGGGCACCATGGTCCCTACCCTCCCACACTCCTTTTTTTGACTTTGGGCCCAAACAGCCTCGGACTATAGGCAGAATGTGGAACTTGCTGTCCAATCAGCACAATCTATTTGCCCATGATTAGTACTATTCACACAGCACTAGGCCAAATCCAAACCAATAAGTAAAAGATTCCTTTCATGTGATAAAGTACAACCGACCACAAATCTATTTGAAGTGGGAAACAGGTTTTTTCAATTGGTAAGGACTCTCTGCAAGCTAACATGACTTTGCAATGAGAAAAAGAAGCCTTAAAACTCTCTCCCTAACAGTATGAACAACTCCCCAAAAAAGTTAAAGGGCTGGGTTTCCCTGGCAGCAAAGTGGTTAAGAATCCACCTGCCAATGAAGGGGACACGGGTTCGAGCCCTGGTCTCGGAAGATCCCACCTGCCGCGGAGCAGCTAAGCCCGTGCGCCACAACTACTGAGCCTGCACTCTAGAGCCCGTGAGCCACAACTACTGAGCCCACGCACCTAGAGACCGTGCCCTGCAACGAGAAGCCACCGTGATGAGAAGCCCGTGCACCGCAACGAAGAGTAGCCCTGCTCGCCACAACTAGAGAAAGCCCGCGCACAATTAACGAAGACCCAACGCAGCCATAAATAAATTATTTTAAAAAAGTTAAAAGGCTGAGATGCTATTGTAACTAGACCTCACTCTGTGCTTCTCACACTCAAATTTTAAAATGAGGTAAATCATATTCCTTTTGAGAGACTGAGTCCATTGCAAAGGTTTCCATTTCAATAGCTGACAGTACACCAAAGGAGAAAAATATCACAAGAGCGAAAATAACACTTTCAATATAACAGGCCACTTCTGGCATCAAAACAAACAAACAAAAAGACACAGCATAGTGGCAGAGTGACCCTTGTTGGTAAAGCACTCGAAGAATAAATGCAGGCTTTAAATGGGGCCCAGCAAACGTTACAACCTCATTAGTGGGCTAGAGAATTGGCAGGAAGAAGGAATATGCATCACTACAGAACTCCACTCCCATCCACCCACCACTGACTTATACATAAACTCATACCCTTACATTCTGAAGAAAAAAAGAAGTCTCTGAACACTGGAAGATTTGTGTCAATCATATTAACAAATGGATATTCATACTCACATGGAAATTTACTTATTGCTGCAGAAAGGTGTGGCAGTAAGGGATGAGAGGGATCATAAAGGGTGTACTTTAGAGTCTGTTTCATTTCATGATTTTAATTAGTTTGACAGTTAAATGAGGGACCACTAATAAATGAACGCCCGATTCATGGACCAGGTGACGCCACTTATCAGACCACTCATAATCTTTGCCGTCTTTCTAAAAATGGGTAAAACTGGTAAGATTTACTGAGCTGAAGCCTCTGAGTCTACTACAGCTCTCTTTGGAGTTGTTCTGTGTGGCACCAAATCCACTTTTAGTTCTGTGAAGCCTAATAAATGGAAATCTTTACCATTCAAGTCACTTCTTTATCCGTCATCCTTAAAATTCGGTGATTTTCTTTTTTTTTTTCTTTTTTTTTTTTGCGGTACGCGGGCCTCTCACTGTTGTGGCCTCTCCCGTTGCGGAGCAA
>NW_006776832.1:369346-378940 GCF_000442215.2 Lipotes vexillifer
GCATCGGCAGGCGGACTCTCAACCACTGCGCCACCAGGGAAGCCCCTCAGTGATTTTCTTTAAACACAGATCACTCTAATCTTTGTTGACCTAACCCTAGCAATCTCCCAGAGCCCATATAGAGCATGGCAAAGTAACAAAATAAAAAACCCATGAGACACTTTATATATTTAACACACTACCTACACTATGTGCCTACCACATTACGCTCAGCACTAAGATACAAAGGTGAATACGACACTAACTCAAGAAATACACAACTCCACATCGTATATCATATAACAAACACTAAAGAAAGTCATTGCCTCATGATAACAGCCATTAGTTTTTTTCTAAAAGCAGACGTGAAGGTGTTGAGTTCATAAAAGGAACTACAGATCCTAATATGGAGCAAAATGTAGACTCCACGATTCAAAGGCATTCGCTCGTGCACAATATGAAACGAGACACTATGCGTTGCTTACCTGTCAGCCATCATCCCCTTCTTCCTTGCACCATCACCCTCAAGGCTGCTGGGCCCCGCCCCAGGCCTAGGAGATAAGCCCTGACTGTGCCAATCAGATGATTCTTATTTCACTTATCAGGCATGCCAGTGAGTGGTCTAGGGTAGGCATGTAACCGAGGCCTGGCCAATGCGACTAAAGAAGACGTATGCAAGGGGGTTCCTGAGTTTCCCCATTGTGAAAGGTGACACAAGACACTACCCTTCCTGTCTGCTTTTGAACACAGCTGTGTGAGGATGTGATGCCTGGAGCTGTGGCAGTCACCTGGTGACCATGAGGGGACAAGCCCAAGTAAGAAAGTCAACAAACTAAAGATGGCAGAATAGAAAGGTGGGAAGCACCTGGGTGCTTGATGGTGTCAGTGTGACCTTTGGTTTAACCAATCCTAGAAATACCTCTCTATGGACTTTTTATGTGAGATCAGAAATTTTACTCATTGTTCATGCCACAGTTAGTTTAGTATTCTGTTACTTGCAACTGAAAGCATCCTGTTACAGGCCCATTTTATTTTTTTTAACATCTTTATTGGAGTATAATTGCTTTACAATGGTGTGTTGGTTTCTGCTTTATAACAAAGTGAATCAGCTATACATATACATATGTTCCCATATCTCTTCCCTCTTGTGTCTCCCTCCCACCCCCCCTCCCTATCCCAACCCTCCAGGTGGTCACAAAGCACCGAGCTGATCTCCCTATGCTATGTGGCTGCTTCCCACTAACTATTTTACATTTGGTAGTGTATATATGTCCATGCCACTCTCTCACTTCGCACCAGCTTACCCTTTCCCCCTCCCCGTGTCCTCAAGTCCATTCTCTACATCTGCGTCTTTTTTCCTGTCCTGTCCCTAGGTTCTTCAGAACCCTTTTTTTTTTAGATTTTAGATTCCATACATATGTGTTAGCATATGGTATTTGTTTTTCTCTTTCTGACTTACTTCACTCTGTATAACAGACTCTGCGTCCATCCACCTCACTACAAATAACTCAATTTCATTTCTTTTTATGACTAATATTCCACTGTATATATGTGCCACATCTTCCTTATCCATTCATCTGTCGACGGACACTAAGATTGCTTCCATGTCCAGGCTATTGTAAATAGAGCTGCAGTGAACATTGTGGTACATGACTCTTTTTGAATTATAGTTTTCTCAGGGTATATGCCCAGTAGTGGGATTGCTGGGCCATATGGTAGTTCTACTTTTAGTTTTTTGAGGAACCTCCATACTGTTCTCCATAGTGGCTGTATCCATCTACATTCCCACCAACAGTGCAAGAGGGTTCCCTTCTCTCCACACCCTCTCCAGCATTTATTGTTTGTAGAGTTTTTGATGATGGCACAGGCCCATTTAAAAAACAAAAAAGCAGGGATCAGACAGGTTCAGACTCCAGAGTAATCTCTTCTTAGGCCCTTGCAGAATGCAGAAAGAAAACCACTTACCTTCTTTCAGGTCACGTACAACCCCGTCTGAAGATTCACCCCCAACAAAGCTAACTGGAAACCTAAAGTAACTGTCTACAAAATTCAGCTGGGCTCAGCAACAATGGATTGCATTCTACTTTCTGAACCTGTGGTAAGATCAAATCACCTGGCCAGGTGTTGCCAAACCACTTCAGGTCCTCTAGGAGCATCACAAAGTAGCCCTTGGTGTGCCAAAATATCTACAGTGGCTTCATTTGCTTCTCCTGTCTTTGCAGATTTGGACCAGAATGCTGGGAGCAATCTTAATCATGGTGTAGAGATAAGATATATGTATACATGTCCATATGTGCATAAGCAGTTTTTACAGAGTTCCTAATATATGTAAGGTACTTTACTTGGGACCAGTAAGGTAAAGGACCCAAAAAATGGAAAAGAAAGAAAAGACTGTCCTTTAAAACTCAAAATATAAAAATAAGCATAATGTGTGAAGTCTCTCTTAACGCCCCTAGCCTACATCATTTCCCTCCCCTGGATGTATATACCATTCATCAGACCCTGTAGTGTTAAGGGAACCTATAAAAATGATTAACACAATTACTTATATATGTATAAATATAATATATACTTAATGAATTTATTATTTGTTTATATTCTGGAATAGGAGGATCAAAAAACTGTAATGGAAGGTGTTAAGACAAATTACTATTATGAGCAGTAATAATAGCTAGCACTAATTGAGTTCTTATTGATACTTTGGGCCAGCATTACTCCAAACACCTGATATACAACTTACTAAATCCTCACAACAACCCTGATAGATAGTATTAACATTATCCACATTTTACAACTAAGAAAACTGAGACACAGAGAGGTTAAGCAGCCTTCCCAGAGTCACGCAGCCAGTGAGTGGCAGAGACGGGATTCTAACCCGTAAGTCTGGTTCCAGAGTCCATGCTCTCATTCATTATACTGCCTGCATAATTAGCTAACACTCTAAATGAAAATCATTCACAATAACGATTTCAATTGCTATGAGTTATTTAATAATTATATAAAATAGAAATTGCCAAACATGTCTGAATAATGAGAGAAAAAATGATTTAAAATCTGTAAGGATATGAGACAGTATCTGTTGGAGAGTTACCACAGATTTCAACATTACATGCTATCAAAGGGCATTTACTCAGAAAGACAAAGATTCCGGTAGCTCTTGAGTCACTGGGAAGTATCAGCTGACTAGATATACTCCATCCACGTGGATAAATTCAGAAACATTTCACCTATCCTTGATATGTCAAGATCACAGATTACCAAGATAGACAAGAGTTCATCAAACCTGCCAGACAATGAAATCATTATCACAACACAAAAATTCAAGGGTGGACTTACTAAAATCATGGGACATCCCTAGAGACTGACACCGTCACCAAAGCGACCCCTGAACAAACCAACCTAAGATAAACTTGAACTTCATATGTGTGTGGTGGAAAAGATGACATTTCTTAGAAATCAGAATTCAGCACTCACTGTTGGTGACCTGACTTAGACCTAACTCGCCACCACAACTCTTATTTTGACACGCTTAGGACCTTTATCTCTTGCTCGGCACAAGGTGAACTGCATTATGTAAACTTCACAGGACCTTATTCCCACCCGGCCTATAACCTCCGGCAGCTCTGCCGCTAAAGGTGTTTTGTCCTGACAGTATCTAGAACAAATGGGGAACCTAGTAGTCTAATCACTCCGTAAATATCTGCTGACTGAATGAGAAGTACGTAATTCAAGGAAATAAAGGAACAAAGAACATGAGGTAAATTGCGAGGCAAAAGGTATCCGCCTGACTTCCCTGGTGGCGCAGTGCTTGAGAGTCCGCCTGCCGATGCAGGAGACGCGGGTTCGTGCCCCGTTTCGGGAAGATCCCACATGCCGCGGAGCGGCTGGGCCCGTGAGCCATGGCCGCTGAGCCTGCGCGTCCGGAGCCTGTGCTCCGCAAATGGGAGAGGCCACGACAGTGAGAGGCCCGCATAACGCAAGGAAAAAAAAAAAAATGCTTTGGAGATCCCATTTCCCACTAAAATGAACCAAAATTCCAAAATCATGTGTTCTCTTCCCCAGATTATGTGGTACTCAAAAGAGCATAAAACAAAATGACAGTCATCTCATGATTTTAAAGATGAAAGGGAATTGTTTCTCCGTACCTTTAATCAAAGCACCTTGATCTTATGTGGTATTCAACCAGTAAATTAAAGAATACAAACTGGGGCTTCCCTGGTGGCGCAGTGGTTGAGAGTCCGCCTCCCGATGCGGTGGACACGGGTTCGTGCCCCAGTCCGGGAAGATCCCACATGCCGCGGAGCGGCTGGGCCCGTGAGCCATGGCCGCTGAGCCTGCGCGTCCGGAGCCTGTGCTCCGCAACGGGAGAGGCTGCAACAGTGAGAGGCCCGCGTACCACAAAACAAAAAAAAGAATACAAGCTTCTTGGTGGCCAAGTTTGTATCTTTGTTTCTTTTATAAGGACTGAGTGGAAATTGAATATAAACGAGAAAAACACCTTGAAAATAAAATTCTATTGGCCTTCCCAATCAGTCTGACGTTAAAAATATATCCATGGTCGAAATTCCAGGATTATTAAAACCAAACTGTCAGCACCCAACCAAAACTCAAAGTCAACTCTTACCCCTTCTCCTTTACATACACCTGGGATAATACTACTGACCTACTTTACAGAACTATCATGAGGATTAATCAGCTTAAAAATGATAAGCACATCGACATGAAGAGAGCTTGCAATATGTATAGTTAACCACTTTTACAATTAACAAATGAACTGAGCCTCTTGTACCACGGCGCAAACCACTGTGTAAATTACTTAAAAGTAAACTGCAAATTTTAAAAACACAAATAACATCTCACATTGAAGAATATGCTCATAAATAAGTATATATTTTATAAAACATTCAAATGTCTTTAAGGAAAGTAGGCTGAGTACTACAGACAGAAAAAAGTAACTGTTGATCAACCACACCAGAAAAATAAAATTATTAAATGACATTTGCCCCTGATCCCTAGGCCTCTGGACCAGAAAGCTGTCCACTCAGCTGTCAAAGCCGTCAACACCTCCACGGGGTTTGATGACTACCATTCTCATCATCAGAGAGATGATGAATTTATGTAAACCCTCCCCCACCTGCAATTCCTACTGAGGAAGAGATGGGCCCCTAACAAGCGCAGTGTTGAGATCTGAATATCTGCTATGGCACCTTCTGCCTTTTGTATCAGAGTTATGCCCATGCAAGCACGCATTGCAATGTTAGGAAGTCATTACCGGATTTCTTCTGTTTCCTTTCAGCTCAGTTAGTTTGCTTTACGGCAAAAACTGATTAACGTAACAGAGCTATGGCATCCTTCAGATGCCCCAGAGCAACCTGATAAGCTGCTTGAAAGTGTTACTTCTACCAGCGTTACCAGCAACCACAGCTCTGGGAATTGAGGCTTCTGAGATGTTCTGCTTTATAAACCTCATTTATCAAACAGCAGGAGAGCTGTTACATATGGTGATGGGCATTACGGAAATACTTAGATTGAATACAAAATGTGAATGTGAATTGGATTAAATTACCAACAAGAAAGAGAGAAACTAACTCAGGAGGAGGTAAAAGGAACCAATCACAGGTGTGAATCGAATAGAGCTGCACAGAAATGTTAGTCTGTTTATAAACTGTTACTCTTGGGGGTTGCCACGGAAAGGTTTCCTGGGATGTCTAGGCAGAATTTTTATTTACTTACTTATTTTGGCTGAGTTGGGATTCTTAACCACTGTGCCACCAGGGAAGTCCCCAGAATTTTTAAAATTTAACATAGGTTAAACGAAATAATTGCATCTACCACAGTTCCTGCGTACTCGAGACAGGAAGAAAGGTTAGAGGTTTACATAAATTCAGACACTCCTGATAACATAAGGATTAGCTTAAGCTGAAATCCCAATATGGGAAATCAGAGTATGTATGGGAAGGAGAAGGGTCCCTTCACAAGAAGAGTTGTGTTGACAATGTGGATGGGTGGGAATAAGAGAAGCACGATAAACTGAGGTAAGTTGTTTGAATTTTTTTCTATGGGCCACTAGTTTCTATTTTAATTTAATAAAATATTTCAAGACTTGCTTAATGTTCAGTTATAGATTAATCACTTATTTAAAAAATATTTAGAAAAAAACTCAGGTTTTGTTTGCTTGCTTTATTTACAAAAAAACAAAGAGGCACACACGTCTTCCTGTAATGCAGCTCTTGAAACTATGTTTTAGGAAATTATGAGATGACTTCATGGGCAAAAACATGAGGGAATTGGGCTTCCCTGGTGGCGCAGTGGTTGAGAGTCTGCCTGCCGATGCAGGGGACACGGGTTCGTGCCCCGGTCCGGGAAGATCCCACATGCCGCG
This sequence comes from Lipotes vexillifer, assembly GCF_000442215.2. NCBI lineage: Eukaryota > Metazoa > Chordata > Mammalia > Artiodactyla > Lipotidae > Lipotes > Lipotes vexillifer. Next base: position 375,708 of record NW_006776832.1, read on the forward strand.
GAGAGGCTGGGCCCGTGAGCCGTGGCCACTGGGCCTGCGCGTCCGGAGCCTGTGCTCCGCAACGGGAGAGGCCGCAACAGTGAGAGGCCCGCGTACCGCAAAATGCTTTAATGTGAATGAAAAAAAAAAAAAAAAAAAAAATGAAGAAATTAGTTAATCCTCCTACATTGTCCTAAGCACTGAAACTATCCATGATTTTGGAGAGGAGATAAGGTTGATATCACAATGTGAGGGAGAGAATGAAGGAGAAAAATGGGAGAGGAGCATGCATGACAGTAATAACCCAACGCCTATTTAAAAAGCTGGACATTGAGTTTAGACGGTGTTTTGACATTCTGCCGATAAAAAATGCTTCTAGGGGGCTTCCCTGGTGATGCAGTGGCTAAGAAACCGCCTGCCAATGCAGGGGACACGGGTTCGAGCCCTGGTCCAGGAAGATCCCACATGCCGCGGAGCAACTAAGCCCGTGCACCACAACTACCGAGCCTGCGCCCTACAGCCCGCAAGCCACAACTACTGAGCCCACATGCCACAACTACTGAAGCCCGCACACCTAGAGCCCGTGCTCTGCAACAAGAAAAGCCACCACGATGAGAAGTCCATGCACTGCAACGAAGAGTAGCGCCCACTCGCCACTAGAGAACGCCCGCGCGCAGCAACAAAGACCCAATGCAGCCAAAAATAATAAATTAAATTAAATTAAAAAATGCTTCTATGGGTCACAGACCTCTCCACCTCTGGCCAAAGCACAAATGAATGAGTCACGGACACACCTAAGCTAGAACCGGTGGCTGCTGGCACACTGGGGAACATCTGGGCCTGCGTAACCGGGAGTTTCAGTGCCTGAGGTGAAACACGCTCCCAAGCCACACAGAGACATACGCGACGTTGGTCACACAAGGGCAGTGCTAAGAAGGAGAGAAATCCGCGTACAAAGAAAGAACAGTAGCCTCAGAAGCAGCAAACGCAATAGGAAACTATTAGACGTGCTCACGGAGGAAAAACAGAAATCCTTTAAGATCGTCGCGGAGGGCTTTATACCACCGCTCTGTGGCACATACAGAATTCCCCCAAAAATGAACTCAGGTACCGTGCAACTTTGCCAGCTACAGACTGAGTGTAGAAAGGGACACTTCACCGTCGGCAGGACAGACTCAAGGCACACGTTCAAAGCGAAGAGCTCTGTCCTTGCGCATCCCCTACATGACCACCTTCTCCCACCTTTCCTTCCCCCCCACCTCACTCTTTTTAATCCTTCCTACTGCTAAATCCTTTGGTCTGGGCAATGATGTTGTCTTGCAATGGCAGACCTGCCCACTGCCCCCGGAAGCATGCTCTCTGGGGAGGTGGCCTTTTCTCAAGCTCCCTCCCGCAAGACCACAGGGGTTACTCGGGTATGGCATTCCAGTGGGCCCAGCCATTACAGGCTGCCTGAAACAGGGTCCCTCTGTCACTAACGTCCCCTCCGTGCCTAGCAGCTCCCCAGGTCACAGCTCTCAATAAACACATATAGAAAACAAGCTCACTCTCTTCTTCCCACTCATTAAAACTAAACCCAACTGGCACCCAGATTTAGAACACACCTACCAATGAGAAAATTAAAGAGAGGGAGGCTCCCTCCCACAGAATCTTTCCATTCAATGAGGCACTATTCCGCAGCTGCTACGCCGTTTATAATTAACAGGCAAGCTTAACCAGCAACAGAAATTTCTGGACTCCGCTGCAATTTACACATTCCAAATTTCGATTGCAAGCACCGGCTGGATTGCGTGGTTGAGCCCAAGAGGCTTCTTGGAATGTCGTTGGCTGGAGTCGCTCGCCATCACTCGGCCCTGCCTCCCGGGAGGGAGCAACTGCGGGCAGATGCGGGCTGACCGCCCACCCAGCACCAGGGGCTCTGGCAGGAGGGTCGGCTGGAAGGATGGCAGATGGCACTCAGGCGTATTCACCACGCTGCCATCTGCACATCTTTGCTATCTCTGGCCTGCAAGGGCTTCGGCTTCCTTTTTCACCCGCCATCCCCATCCGCCATGCCATCCGAGGTCCCATTCTCTGGCCCCAGGTCTTAGCACCAAGGTGAGCCCTGAGGCACCTCTGGGCGGCTAGCCCTACCCGGAGGCAGCCTGACAGACGGCAGGGCCACGGAGAAAACAGACAGGAGGGTGGGAGGACGCGGCCTTCACAGGCTACAGGTAGCCTTGGGGAGACTTCTTTACCATCTGAATCTCCCTCTTCAAGAGCTACAGAACAGCAGGGAGTCACCTTTTCCAGGAAAGGAGCTGAGGTTTGGAAATACAGAGTCAGAGGGGAGGTAACGTCTCCTCCACCAGGTGTGTCTGACTCCAGAGTCCCCCCAACCGTGGTGTCTCAGCAGGCATTACCACAAAGATCTCCTGGTCCCCAAAACCTTGCCTTCAAAGGCTGGCCATGGTGGGTACAAGTCCTCCAGGATCACCGGTATAAAGTGGGCCTTACGGGTCTCTTAAAGTGGGTCTTGAATGTAGACATTCCCCCCAGACAGGAGCACGCCTTGGGCTGGGACCTGCCATCAAGCCCCCTGCAGGCATCAGCTGTGAGATACTGCTCTCAGCTGGGGAATAGGGCACGCGTAGGAGCGCCATGCAAGACACAAGTGAGGTTTTTACAGGAGGCGAAAAAAGACCTCGGTTTTTTCCAATATGAAAAATAGTTTTTAAAGTCAAAAACCTTCCTGCCACTTCCATAATAGCTATATATTTTAATTTTGTATTATATTCATTGGTTAAACACATAATGATTAGGATTTACTAACTCAGTTAATGAACCGGTGGCACTGTGAACTGAATTTTTATTTCAGTGAACAGGATCTCCTTCCATTTGAAAACACGTAGTATGAGGTGCGTTGTACATAGAAAGGTGTACATACACGTGTGGCCCGTGCTACAGACCCCTTCCTAGAACTCCACAGAGTCCAGGGCCCACAGCTTAGGAGCACCTGGCTCTAGCTCCAGGTGGACAGGCCTGGGGCGGCGGCTTCTCAAGGAGGCTCTAGTGAGGGAACCAGGAGCCAAAGAATGGGCTAGGAGCCCACAAATCTGGCTTCACACACTTCACAATGTATCCTTAAGACCAGCCCTGCAGCCCTTTATCCAAGGGTCAACATAAAAATTAATGATTACAAGTTAATACTGATACATGCTACGGGAGAGAATAACTATGAGTAAAGAGGGAGGAAGGCACGGGGGGGGGGGGGT
>NW_006776832.1:379123-379971 GCF_000442215.2 Lipotes vexillifer
CGGGGGGGGGGGGGATAGCTCACCCTAGTGCCAAAGTGACTTTCCTAAAAGAACACAAAAGAATAAAATTATCTAGACAAAACCCAGCAAGGCTGTTTTTCCATGAAGTTTCGGCCTCTTGACGTGATTTGGACTGAACAAAAGAGAGAGCAAGTGACAAAGAAAACGGCACATGCTAGTGTGAAAAATACTACACAGTCACAATTTAAGACCCTACATCATCATTTCTCACCAAAAGGAGAGCCTCCCTGAAAGGTCAACACTTGGTGAGGAAACCTTCCGCCAGCCTCACCCGTCATCGAGGCTGCCTAGGTGCACTCACCTGGCTTGTTTCCTTCCCTCTCGTGGCCCAGCTGCCCCTTGGTGTTCAAACCGCACGTGTAAACTTCCCCATCCTCCAGCAGGAACATGGAGTGGCTTCCTCCGCAGGCCACTTCCTTGACGCTTCTGTCGGATACAAATCCACACACCTGTGGCTCGGCCACAATCCCTTGCAGGTTAGTGCTCATCCCAGGTTGGCCCAGAGACCAATATCCCCAACATAACATCGTTCTTGTCCTTCAGGGAGTCATGTAGCCTAGAAGAGAGCTTTGTAAGAAAAAAAAAAAGGTGCAGGGGAATCAGAAAAAAAAAAATCACTTTAAGGAATATATGTAATCGATTTTAAAGAAGCCCCCCCCTTAATATTCTTCAGATACCTTGCATCTCAAAATAAAACATATTAATATTGCTGAAGATAGTTATAATGCTATTTTTGTGTTTTAGTAAGAGTTTTTAAAAATGTCTAAATAGGGCTTCCCTGGTGGCACAGTGGTTGAGAGTCCGCCTGCCGATGCAGGGGACACGGG
>NW_006776832.1:382456-394714 GCF_000442215.2 Lipotes vexillifer
TTAGGCCCGTGATTCATGGCCACGGAGCCTGCACGTCCGGAGCCTGTGCTCTGCAACGGGAGAGGCCACAGCGGTGAGAGACCTGCGTACCACAAAAAAAAAAAAAAAAAATGTCTAAATAAATTTTGTGTAAAGGAACACTGAACAGACAGAATGTGGCTTTCAGATCACTGATGAAGAACTGAGTACAGGAGACTTGCTGAAACAATGTCTGCAAACCATGATGGCAATAACTGTTTTGAAACTACCCTCATGACGTCAGCTTGTCCTCTCTTGTTGCACCTTTCCTTTGAGTTTTCTGGTTTTGGGTTTTTTTAAACTAACTAACTAATTTTGAACTAACTCCTTTAGGTAGCCAATTGTTAACTTGCATAGTAGTAATCCACTACTCAAAACAAAAATGAGAAACGGGAAAAAAAATGCTATCTTCTCTGCCATTCCCTCTTACACACCCTTCAGGATCTGGGTCAAGCTTCAATTCCTACCTGAGAGCCTCTGGGGACCATTCCAGCCCCAGTCAGCCTGCATCTCTCTGACACATCTCCTCTACGGCCTTGATTGGAAACTTTCTCTGTCTCTTATAACTTAACTCCTCAGCCAAATTTTAATTGCCTCAGGCAGAGAACACAGCATGATATATACCTCTCTGATTTAGCAGGTACTCAGTCAACCTTTGGCTGATTGATTACAGCTGACTACCCCAAAGTTTCACTACCATTTAAAACTTCATGCTTCCTTTTCGTACAAACAACAACTAAAACTAGAACTACCATATGACCCAGCAATCCCACTACTGGGCATATACCCTGAGAAAATGATAATTCGAAAAGATACATGCACCACAATGTTCATTGCAGCACTATTTACAATAGCCAGGACATGGAGGCAACCTAAGTGTCCATCGACAGATGAATGCATAAAGAAGATGTGGCACATATATACAATGGAATATTACTCAGCCGTAAAAAGGAACAAAACTGAGTTATTTGTAATGAGGTGGATGGACCTAGAATCTGTCATACACAGAGTGAAGTCAGAAAGAGAAAAACAAATACCATATGTTAATGCACACATATGGAATTTTAAAAAGCAGTACCGATGAACCTAATGGCGGGGCAGGAATAAAAACACAGATGTAGAGACCGGACTTGAGGGCACAGGGCAGGAAGGGAAAGCTGCAATGAAGTGAGAGAGTGGCATGGACATATATACACTACCAAACGTAAAACAGATAGCTAGTGGGAAGCAGCCGCACAGCACAGGGAGATCCGCTCCGTGCCTTGTGATCACCTAGAGGGGTGGGATAGGGAGGGTGGGAGGGAAATGCAAGAGGGAGGGGATATGGGAATGTATATATACATATGGCTGATTCACTTTGTTGTACAGCAGAAACTGACACAACATTGTAAAGCATTTATACTCCAAAAGAACGTGGAAAAAAAATGTCATTCTGAGTTAAATGCAATCATGGGAAGGAAGGGAGGAGAGATAAGATGCAAACTAGGGATAGGGTGGTGGCGGGAGGGGGGGACAGACATTTAAAAAGAGCAGCAAGATCACAGCCTAGTCATAATTTAATTTCCCCAATTTGCTCAGCTGCTGTATTTGTACTAATTACTTTCATTTTTAATGTTTCATGAGTTTGTCTTATCTCTCCTACCAATAATAACATAAACACCACAGTGCTTACTATATAGCAGTCACTGTACTGATAAGCACTTTATATCATTATCTCATTTCATCTTAACAACTCTGTACCCTAAGCACTATTTTTAGCCTCATTTTCAGATAAAGCAAGGCTCAGAGAGATTAAGAAGCATGCTCAAGGTCACAGAGCTGGAAGGAACACAACCAGGCTAGGAATCTAGGCCTGAAGCCAATGTGCATGCTCTTATCCACTGGGCTACACTGCCACCCAAGTAGATTTATACATCACCTACTAGAGCAAGAACACACACCGAAAAAACGTATGGAGTGATGCAGTCAGTATACAACACAAGAGGTCTTAGAAACTTGAAAATAAAGGTGCCCTCAGAGAGTGAAAGTAGTCAGAATTAAGAGATAAAGGATGAGATTAGGCAGCTGAAGCATTAAGCCATCCCCTTAACCAGACAAATACAATGTGTCTAAAAATATGGTATTAAGATCTGGACTTCCCTGGTGGCACAGTGGTTAAGAATCCGCCTGCCAATACAGGGGACACAGGTTCGAGCCCTAGTCCGGGAAGATCCCATATGCTGCGGAGCAACTAAGCCCGTGCACCACAACTACTGAGCCTGTGCTCTAGAGCCCATGAGTCACAACTACTGAGCCTGCACTCTAGAGCCCAAGAGCCACAACTACTGAGCCCACAAGCCACAACTACTGAGCCCACGTGCCACAACTACTGAAGCCAATGCGCCTAGAGACCATGCTCTGCAACAAGAGAAGCCACTGCAACGAGGAGCCTGCGCACCGCAAAGAAGAGTAGCTCCCGCTCGCCGCAACTAGAGAAAGCGCATGCTCAGCAACGAAGACCCAATGCAGCCAAAAATAAATAATTTATTAAGAAAAAAAAAGGCCTTTGGGACACAATCAAAGCCTCACTTTAGATAGGACAAAGTATTTCTTTTAAAAAAAAATAAGAGAAGCTATGATTGTATGTCTACATACGCAAAGGTCTATAAACAATTCTGACACCAGCTTTATTCATACTAAACAAAAATGATAATAACCCAAATGTCCATCAACATGGACACTACTCATCAATAAAATACAATGGAACACTATTCATCAATTAAAAAGGGCCACGACTGAAATGCACTTAATGTAAGAGAAAGCTGCAACCCAATGTGGTATGACCTTTCTGAAGAATGAAGGTTAGTTTAAAATAAATTCCTCAAAGGTGTTAGGGACTGCCCTTTTGTCTAATCTCTCTCCTCAAGTCCCTCTTTATCTGGTAACAAACCCTACGCCCTCCTGCACAAAGGTGAGCGTGACCCTGGCCAAGCCACTCAGAGAAGGCCACCCCTAAGCCACTGTGATTGGTGCAGGGAGAGGTTCACACCCCCAACTGGGCCAGAGTCCTCCCCCATTACGTCCCATGGAGCTCTGATGGAAGACTGCCTCTTGCCTCTGAAGGTAACGGTAGCTGCTGGAAGCTACCTTCCCTGTCGCACAGAGGATACCTGTAAGACACTGGGAAGCTACCAGCCAGAAAGGTTCAAAGACAGGAGACAGAAAGAGTCCCACTGATGCTGACTGAGCCTTGGGTCCCCTCCTGCCTAGGGCCAGCACCCCGACCTTCACTCTTCCTGAGTACAGTTGTGTTTCATTACTCATGGATTCCATACTTGTGAATTTGCCCACTCACCGATATTTATTTGTAACCTCAAAGTCAATACTCGGAGCCTTTCTGCAGTCATTCCCAGACATGTGCAGAGAGGTGAAAATTTTGAGCCACTCTCTGTGCACGTTCCCAGCTGAAGTCAAACAGGACAATGCTCTACCTTGTCTCAACTCTCACACTGTAAGCAAGTGATCTTTTTGACTCTACTTGGTGCCACAGTTTTCATACTTTTGTATTGTTCTGTTGGTGATTTTGCTGTTTAAAATGCCCCCCAAGCATAGAGCTGAAGCACTGTCTAGTGTTCCTAAGTACACGAAGGCTGTGATGTGCCGCACAAAGAAAGTACATGTGATAGATGAGCTTCGTTCATGCGTGAGTTCCAGTGCAGTTGGCTGTGAGTTCAATGCTAATGCAAAAAAGAGGAAATTCACTGATCAGTACATGTGGCCGCTCTGAAAAGTGCTAAAGTAACATCTATAGTGCATAATGAAGCTACAGAAGAGGTAGAAAAGCAACTGAATATCTGGGAATTCATGAAATGATGCCCGATTATAGCATGTAGTAGACAGCACTGTTGTGAGGCTGAAAGCGAAAGAAATTTACTGTCACATTACCCAGGGTCAGGAAAATGTTTCAAAAAACTCTTCCTGACTAGTGTTTTATGATAAAGAAATACTGTATAGAGTTAATCATTTGTAAGAAATAGGCGTCAAATTAGGTGGCTAAAAAGAAACACACTTTTTTCTAGATTTTTTTTTTTTCCTTTGGCTGCACCGCAAGGCTTGTAGGATCTTGGTTCCATGACCACGGATTGAACCCGGGCAGTGAAAGCACAGAGTCCTAACCACTGGACCACCAGGAGACTCCCCCGCCAGAAACACACTTAAACATATATGAAACAAGGTTACGTATTGATCTGTTGACCAGAGGCTCTTGGCAGGAACCTAACTAACCCTGTGTTTCCCCAGGAGCAATGACTCAGTCTTTATTAACGTGGTGTTCTCAGCAACTTCACAGAACTTAACTACCACGAAAAATGAGAATCACCTCTATGCAGTCCAGTAAGTCCCTTCTTTGTTTGCTTAAGAATGAATGTCTGAATTGGATTTGTCACTCGAAATTTTAAAAAAACTCCTACCTGATAATATTAACATTACACTATTAATACCAACAGCAGGTAAGACTTCATTTGAGCTTATGCTGAGTCTGGCACTGTTCTATGTGGTTCACAGATATTAAATCATTTCATCTTCTACAAGGTAGGCACTGCTATTATCAACTCAAATTTGTAGATGAAGAAAGTGAAGAAAAAAATAAAGAGAACGAAGAAAAAGAGAGTGAGACAGAAAGTGTTGAAGTGACGTGACTAAATCACACAACGAGGTAGTGGCAGAGCTAGGATTTAAGCCCAGAGAATGTGCTCTTGACTAGTATGCTATACAGTAAGGAGTCTAGAAATTGGACAGCCAGACAGTCAGAACTTCCCAATATCTCCAGCTCTGTCCAGAGAGAAAGGGTACCATAACCAGTCAAGCTGACTATTTGATCTGCTAAGTAATTATTGCCCAATAATGGAGATGGGGAGATCAGACTCCATAACATTAATCATTAAATTTACCCAGCCACTTGCCCTGCTTAGGTTCCATGATTAATACGCAATCTTAAATAACTTGGTTTCCAAGGCAGATACTACTATGGGGAAAGAATACTGTGACCAGCTGTCCCAAGCATCCCAGCCTTCTTGGCATTTCTACTTCTCATTGTTAATTCGGCATCCTGGATCTATCAGTTTCTTATAAGTCTGTTTAATATGATTCAGTCCTTGAGCGTCAGCTGAACTCTGGATGCTCTGGCCAACTGCAAGCCTGGGTAAGCAGCCTGAGGTACGGCCTCATCCCCGACTGACTAGTAGAAACCATTTATGAAAAGAGATAAATAGGGCTATTGTTAAAATCCTGCCCACATGAATTATAGTCATGCAATCTTCAAGTAGTCAAATGAAAACTACTTATTCAAAAGACGCAGACATAGAGAATAGACTTGAGAACACGGGGAGGGGGAAGGGTAAGCTGGGACGAAGTGAGGGAGTGGCATGGACATATATACACTACCAAACGTAAAATAGACAGCTAGTGGGAAGCAGCCACATAGCACAGGGAGATCGGCTCAGTGCTTTGTGACCACCTAGAGGGGTGGGATAGGGAGGGTGGGAGGGAGGGAGACGCAAGAGGGAAGAGATATGGGAACATATGTATAACTGATTCACTTTGTTATAAAGCAGAAACTAACACACCACTGTAAAGCAATTATACTCCAATAAAGGTGTTAAAAAAAAAAAACTACTTATTCAGAGGTCACTAAATAGCAACCACAGAGAAGAGGTATTCCTGTCAAAGAATTATTAACCCTAATTGGAGATATGGTCTAGCTCATCACGGTGCCCTGCCAAAAGTAGAGGGGGAGGCACCAAAAGCATCTAGCTTTCAGGAGAGAAGTTCAGTGCATTGAAGAGAAGTCAGATATTAATTTAGCTTTCACTTCAAGTACACTCTGGTGGAACCCCCAATCTAGGAGCTGTTGGTGTCCATGAATTTTAAGGTCTATCTTTGGCAATGTTCTTCATCACTGGGCATTTTGATCTCGTGGGTCCTCTCACCCAATTTTCCTCACTCACCATCTCTCCCTTGCTTCTAGAGGAGTAGAATCTTTCACTTCCCTTCAAAGCACACTATTATAAAAGGTGCTACAGAAGAATACAGGACTACACACCGGCTCAGCACCCGCACCAGCCACCTTGGCTGTCCTGGGCCACTTCAGTCCAGCCCCTCCATTTCCTGCCTCTCATCTCCCCGTCACAAAACAAAAGGAAGAAAGATGGACCTTCCGTTCCTTCCCTCCGTGTCACATCTCGTACTTTTCCCAGCCCTTCTCCTCATCTATTTTTGGTAAAAGACTCAGGATAATGTTAGCAGGGCTTAAGGGTCAAAAGGACCAAAGTTCAAGCCCCAGAGTAACCACGTGCTAGCTGTGAAACCTTGGGGAAGATATTTAAACACTCTAAGCCTCTTTCCTGTCCCTAAAGTGGCAAAAGAAGAGCAACAGGGCTGTTGTGAGGACCAGTGACAGGATGCAAGTAACGAGCGCTTAGCACGGGGCCCGGCACTCAGTGCAGGTGGCCGGTCACTGTCAGCTGCTGCAGCACCTGCTCTGGGTCCAAAGCACGCAGGGACGCTCCCCAGCGGGCTGGGCTGTGACTCCCTTCTTCCTGTGCTTAGCGTCTGCTGTTCCGCCAGATCTGCACTAGGGCAAGGCGGCGCTACCCTGGCCGGCATAACTTAGGCATCGAGGTTGCAAGGACAAAGTGTTTTGTATGTATTTTCTTTTAAATTCTGGGGAGGCCAAGCTGGGCGGTGGGGGTAGATAAGTCTCCTTTTATCAGTCCTAGAGAGCTGAATGCTAAAAGACAAGCTGCAATTCCTAAACTTTGTCTTACTAATCAGACAGTGCAAACATCAGCCTAACAACTGATTCTTATTTCTTTGAAAGTCACTAAAACCTAACTAACACTCAGGGAGGACTTCTAATCTCATTTACGACAGGCATAAGCTTTGTCTCAGATAAGCTCAGAAACCTTTACCTAAACAGTATACAGGGAAGGGAGGGTCTTTCCCAACAGCAGGAAAAGAGAATGTCCCAGGCTTCAGTGCTATGCAGGCACTCCCCAAATCCAAGCTTTGAATAAATCTGGAGCCAAAACTCCAATGCAGAATTAACTCCAGTAACAAAGAAGATGTATTCTGATGACATACGTTATTGCCAAAAGTTTACTACCACAGGCGGAAACGGCACACAAGGCAGACAGAAGTTTTCAACAGTGTGAATCCACTCCTTGCTGGTTTCTCTCTCTTTTTCACTTTTAGCCAACACAGGAAACATTCCTACCCCTCCCCTGATGATCCCTGCACAGGTGGGGTCTTCTTTACTACCTGGTGTTGGGCTTTGTACAACTCAAAGAATGATCTTTCCATTGTCTGCATAAGGCTCCGTCTGCCTTCAGAAAAAGACACTTGACCAGACTGGCAAGAATTAAAAAGTCTGGCAGTGCCAAGTCAAGGATATAGAGCAACCAGGACTCTGACCCGCAGCTGTGCATATACCTTTTAACAAATGTTAAAAGAAGAATGTTGCACATAGTAAGTGAGCTCACATTAGCTGAATCACTGGCGATGTTCGTGGGCAACTAGAGCTACAACCAACCTGTGTTAGTTGGCAGAACCACTTTGGAAAACAAGTGGGCATTAATTCTAGTGAAGATGAAGCTGTAAATACCCCACAGCACAGTAATTCCATTCCTAGGTACATGACCAGCACTGTCCAACTTATCAAGTATCTACAGTGCTCCTTTGATATGCTGAGAACTGGAGATACAAAGATGAGTAAAACCTGGAAACTGAGAACTTTGTGATGGAAATGTTACATATCTGTACTGTCCAATACGGTGGTCACAAGCGACATGTGTCTACTGAGCACTTGAAAGGTGGTTAATGTGACTGAGGAACTGACATTTTAATTTCATTTAATTTTAATTATTTTAATATAAGTAGTCACATATGGCTAGTGGCTATCCTACTGTACAATGCAGCAGGAAACTCATGAACATATGCCCCAAGGTATATGCACAAGAACATTCATTTCAGGATTATCTGAAATATATAGAACAAAGACAACCCAAATGTCCATCTGTAAGGAAATGATAAGCTGCAACACATACGTAAAATAGAACGCTATACAGCAGTGGAAGAGAAATGAATTCCATCTACAAACATCAGTGCAGCTAAATCTTAATAATGGTGTTGAGGAGGGGAAAAACTCACAGAAGAATTCAGAATGTGATGCATCTTTATAAAGTCCAAACACAAGTGTAACAAGTATTTGGAGATAAAAACATTAGTGGTGCTAAAGCTATGAAGAAAAGCAAAAAAATGATCAATACGAAGACTGAGAGAGATCTGTGTATATGTGACAATGAAGGATACCTTCTGGAAGGAGCACAAAGGGAGCTTCAGTAGCATGGCTGATGTTCTGCTTCTGTCCTTTTATTGTTGTTTGTAGAACATATATTACACATATTGTTTTATGCTTTCAGATACTTCACAGTCTTTTAAAAACTGAAAAGTACTATTGAGGTAAGATCACTGCTTCTTGCATCTCACCCACCTATTCCCCATCCATGAGCGGACTGACAGCTTCTCCATGCAGGGAACCAGGTTTTACTCATCTGTGCATCTCCTGTCCCCAGCATGACAAAGGAGCGCCGTAGATGCTTCGTAAGTGCCTAGAAAACCAGATCTCCCACAATCTAAAGTTGTTAAGTTTTGTTTGCCTGGTTCCATTAGATACACATTCCCTAAGCAGTAACAAAAAAACAACAATGTGTTTCCTCCATTCTCAATGTGCTCTCCCCTCACCACATTTTAGCAGAGCTGAAAGCAGAATGCCTTTTACGATCCAAGCTCTCATTAAATAATGGTGCTTCTCAATGCTAGCATTGAGGAACGGAAGCTCCATGAAGGAAGGACTGAGCCTCTTTGTTCATTTCTCTACCCCTAGAGACTAGACTAGTGTCTGGCACAAGGGAGGGCTCAATAGATACTTGTTGAATGAAGAAAAAGTCATAGTTACTATTACTGCAAGCCTACTGTGTGTCTGAATCTGTGCTAAAAACTTTACATAGATTATTTAATTTGCCCTTTACTGTAACGTCAAGACTTAGCAAGGTTAAGTCACTTGACCAAGAGCATGTAAATAAGTACTAGCTGTGGTGGAAACTTACTTAGTTTAAGTGGCAAAGGCAGATTCAAATCTCATCTCCCAGACTCCAAAGTCCATGCTCTTAAACATGATGTTATACCACCAGTTAAATAAAACAAAGCCAAGCTATACTCCTTCTCCAACTTTAAAAACAAATGTTAAAAGAAGAATGTTGCACATGGTAAGTGAGCTCACATTAGCTGAATCACTGGCGATGTTCGTGGGCAACTAGAGCTACAACCAACCTGTGTAAGCCAGAGACAGGAGGGATGCGTGAGGCTATCTCAAGAGAGTTAGCCAGGCTTTCCTCCACATTCACTGGAATTTATAGTGAGTCTAGTTCACTTACTGGCTCACACACAGAAACACACGCCCCTGACACCAGCAAGTGCTGTTTCTAAATGTAGTAAATGTCTAAAGGGGGCAGAGTTATATCATCAAAGGGGTCATCTTATTAAAGAGACCTTAAAAATCCATTTGATCCAACCTCCAGGCAAGAGACTGACATTCCTAACCTCATTTTAATGGCAGCTGAAGTTAACTTTGGTCCTCTGAGAAGTAACTGGTTGAATCCAAGACCAGAAACTAGGTCTCCTACTTCCTAGGCTCACTTTGTTCTCTTCACTCCGTCACAGGGAAAGAAGTCAGTAAGGATTTGTTAAGGTCCCTCTCTAGGCAGCTATACTAATCCGAGTAGACTATCCTGTTTAATCTTCTTATCTATTCTGTGAGTTAGATATTATTCCCAAGTACAAGATGAGGAAACTGAGGTTCAGAGAAATTAAGTAACTCACCACAGGTCACACACACTTGGCATCTGTACTTAAGCCAGAAAGGTTCCACCTCACCCTGCAGATCTGCAAGTTAAAGAAAAAACAATTAACATTAATATAAAATGTTACAAAGTGCTTTCATGTTATTGAAAACAAAATGAAAAGCAAACTTCTGAAAATAAGAATATCTTTAAATTATGCAAGCTTGAATATTCCCCCACCATTGTATCTCAGGACTGGAGTTTAGTTAAACAACAATAAGATAACCACTGACCAACTATGAAGATGTCACCTCTAAACGTGAAGTTAGAGTCAACTGCACAGTCAGCTCAGTTGGTTAGAGCATGATGCTAAAAGTGAACTTAGAGACACACCTTTAAAAATTCCTAGCGTTTGTAGTAGATGTAAAAATAAAGTTATTTTAAAACCTCCCTTTAGATTTAAAAAGATGCATTTTTGAAAAGTAATTCACTTTTTTCCTCCATTTATATAATGTGTACCACACACATTATAGCTTATTTTGCTACAGCCGTTTTGATGTCTTTCTCGACTTTCCTTCCTTCTCATCACCGCATCCTCTTTCATGCAAAACAAGATGGGACTATCTGACAGGCACCTTAAGTCTCTCAAAAGAAAAAGTAACAGTACTGCATGATTCTAAGATACTAGCATCATAATTTTATTTCCATATAATGTAAGAAACTGCCTTTCACTTTGGAGACTATTACTTCTATTTCTGAGAGTGCAGCAAAACTCTCTTGTATCTCCAGTAGTGGTACAACTCTCATTATGTATTTTTTAAAGTTTTTAATTATTATGCAAATCTTAAGAAATTTAAATCTGTTACTCGGAATGAAATGCTTTAACCAATGGCTCCAACCACACCATTTGGAACATTTTGGAATCTCTGTTTCTTTTTTCAAAAATAAAATCCCAACTACTAACTGGAAAAGTAAAACTGCCTGCTAACCAACTGTGTTTCTTTTTTTTCATGCCAAGGGAGGAGTTCTGCCAAAGAGGTTTCAAGTCTTCCTCCTTGATTCCTGCATCCTTTCTCCAGAAGGTTCCTAGCCTCCACGCGGTCAACGATCTGTAATTCATCGGTTTTGGTTTAAAAGGGCGTTAAGTACACTACTCCCCTTTTCTGGTTTATAATGCCACCCCCTTACCCCCCAGGGTAAAGGAAAGTAGGAAGAGGGAGAGCTACACAGTAATCTGCTACTAAAACAAGACAGCATCTCTCTCCAGAGTCACTGCATTTAAAAAGGGTGTTAATCCTCATTTTATTTCACTTTTCTTTCTCCTCAGTCTGGAGTTAAAAAAGCAGCTCACTCGATGTTATCAAATCATCAGATGAAATGTTCTAGAAATAGCCTCCTATTTGTGGAAAGAGTCAGGAGACACAAAAATGGAAGCGAGCGCTTGAACCGTCTTTCCTAAAGCATTCCGTGCGTAATGAATGCAAAAGCAAAATCCTGGAAGGCTTAGCTCTGAATTTAAGGTACTTCCAAATGGGGCTAATTAAAAAGCTAAAGTAAAACGGAATCAGAAAACAACCAGAAACGCTGATATACCAAAAGCAAAGTTCAAATACACATATCCCGGAGCCCGGGGCGCATACCCCGAATCAGTGCACAGCTGCTTTAGGTGCGGTCTCTACAGCCCTCCCCGGGTCGTCTGTTTCAGGTTACACAGGCTAGTCTCGGTCGGCTGCCCGGTGCGCCCACTCCGCACATTCGCAGATGACTCAAAGCGCCACCTGCCCCCGCACGCCCCAGTTCCTGACACCCCCGCGCCCGTCCGCGCACTTACGTGTCCGCACACACACACGCACACACACGTGTCCGCACACACCCTCGCCCCGGCTCCGCCCAGGAGGCGGACTCCGGCCAGGCAAACCGAGCCCCGCCTCGGTCAGGTGGGTGGCGCTGTCACCGCGGCCGCCGAGCCCCCCGTGTCCCCAGCACCAACTCCTCGCGGCCGCCGGGGTTCCCCCAAGCGAGAGGCCTCGGCGGTTCCCACTGCGCGGCCAGAGTCTGCGCCCCTCGCCGCAGCGGTGTCGCCGAAGCCCCGGAGTTTAAATAGGGGCGGGCAGGGAGGAAGGGGAGGATCCTCTTTTTGACTTTCGGCGTCGCAGTTCCTCCCCGTCCGCAGGCAGCCGAGTCGGGGTGGGGAGCGCTCCCGTCTCTGGAGCGGCTTCCGGCCTCCCCGGGCGCTAGGGCTCTGTAGGTCAGAGGGAGCGCCCCGAGGACGCCGGGGAGGCGCGCGCGACGCTCCCGCGCGCCCGCGCCCCGCAGGCACTGCAGGCGCCGCGCCCAGACCTCCGCGCGCGCCCTGCCCCCGGCT
>NW_006776832.1:394898-441973 GCF_000442215.2 Lipotes vexillifer
TGAACCGCCGCGCGGGATTCCGACGGTGACGGCTCCACCGACCCGGCTCGGGGTTTCTCCGATTTCGGCGTCACAATAATAAGGAAGTTTCCCCGCAAGCCTGCGGGCGGCGGAATGTGCCGGGTGAAGGATGGCGCGCACGGCCAATGGGCGCCCTTCTGGGGCGGGCCCGCACCCCCGGCGGCCGCGGCGGAGCCCGAGGCGGGGCGGCGAGGTCCGCGGGCGGGAGGCGGGGAGAGGCCCGGGCCCGGGAGGGCGGAGGGGGCGGGCCGAGCTGAGGGCACCGGCGGGCCTGGCAAGAGGACGGCGGGGCAGGTGTGTGTCGGCCAAGAGCCGACTGCAGGATGCAGAGCATCCGCGCCAGAGCCGGACTGCTTTTCACTGGCGGGCAGGGGAACGAGACGGATCCGCGGTTGGCTTTCCCGATTCTGAGCTCTCAGTCTTATTAAATTTGTGCAGAGGTGACCAAAAGCCTTGGGCACGGCGGGGAAAACCTAGATGGGGGCAGTTGAGGCGGAGTTCTTAAGCGTCGTAGTCCCTCCACGGTGGAGGAGTCTTGTTCCACTCGCCTTTGGAGGATTGGAGGAAGCGCCGAGCCGAACGCCGGGCTGCGCGAGAGAAGCGGGAGAGAGGTCGGCGCTTTCCTGGGAACCTCGTGGAGAGCTGGGGTGGAACAGGAGAGCGGCGCCGCGGCAGCGACCGGGGGCTTGGGGAAGACTGGAGCGCGGTGGCGGGGGGAGCGTGAATCTTCTCGTCTGAAAGACACCCTGCGGCCTGAAGCCCAGTAACGGATGGAGAAGTTTGTCCTCGCACACTTTCCCTGGCACTGAATGTCAGCGCTTCCTTCTCGCCCTCCCCGAGGTTACAGGGCTTTCCGAGTTCCCCTGGTCCATGTCTGATGCAGATAATCTTGTGAAGAAAACATTCTCACAAAGGTGACCTCCTGAGTCTACCCCACCCCACCGCCGCTTCTCCTCTGAAATTTGCAACACAGAAGCAGAATGCTAAGAAAGTACTACTTTAACCCAAAGGAATGACTTTACTCGGGGAAGAATTTCTGTAACCGGCCATTTGAGCCGGGAAGGTCCTTCGAGGCCAGATTCTTCCCAAAGAGGCCCGAATCAGGTCAGGTCAGGTCTGCAGTTATCTTCTCTGAGAATGTTTGAACAGAGAAGATATAAGAACAGATTGACCAAGCAGAAAAGAAGTTTGGGGGAGTAGTATATCCTGGGGACGGGGCACTGTTGGCTGGCATATGTATTCTCAGTGACATAAGCAGGTTGTCAAACGCTCCTGAGACAAGAGAAGAAAGCAAAATCTCAGTTACCAGGTAACTGACGGACATCTAAGAAAATGATTCCAACCTTTGAAGTCTGAATCACACTGGACCCTTTAGAAACACTGGGGGCGACAAGATTAGCACAATTTCCTGATGCTCCAGAGATGTGGCAGTTTCACCAAAGTCCAGGCCTCTCACAGAGACAGGGTTCCTCTTGGTTGAGAAGGAGTGAGATTCTATTTTCATGTGTCATCAATTTGTATTTTCATTTGTAATCAGTCAGCATTTAGGTCAATATCTCTGGCCCATGGCTCAGGTGTTTTTCATATGAAATGTTGTCTTGAGGAAAAACTTGCTTATCAAAGACCTAAGTCTGGAGTTGAGATAGGAGTGATGTCTAAATTACAAACTGAGGTACTCTAAGCGTCCTGACCAAATAAACAGCCAGAAACCTGGGAACTTACTCCTGTGCAGAACAATCAGTGAAGATACGCAATATACTTCATTTTATTTTCTCCACTGAACCAACATAAAACGGCAGTTTCCTCAGCAAGCATGTCCTGTTCCACTTACCAAAATAGCTTTAAATGGCCCCAGCAACAACAATAGTCATAATAGCAGATATTTAAACTGGTTTGAAGAGGCCATGGTTTACTTTTTCTTTCCATTTCTATAGCTGTCTTCCATCCATTTCTTTCTGATTTCCACATGTTCCCTAACAAATACACTGTATATTGAGCATCTACTATAATACCAAGCCCTGTGGATACATTAGTGAGCAAAACGGCGCAGTCCCTGTTACCTCGGAGGGGGAGGCAAACATTAACCAAATACCATACCAAGGGTTAGATAGTGGCTAATCATGAGAAATTTTATAAAAGGAAAACATTCATGTTAAAAATAAAATATTTAACCCCAACAAGAACTGTAAACAAAATTGAGCTCCAATTAATGCTATGTATGCTGAAGTATGCCGATGCAGGGGACACGAGTTCGTGCCCCGGTCCGGGAAGATCCCACATGCCGCGGAGCGGCTGGGCCCGTGGGTCATGGCCACTGAGCCTGCGCGTCCGGAGCCTGTGCTCTGCAACGGGAGAGGCCACAGCAGTGAGAGGCCCATGTACCGGAAAAAAAAAAAGGTGGATTGAAGGCTGGATGAAGGGACGGATAGATATGTGATAAATCCAGTACAGCAAAATGTTCTATGTGGTGGGTAGATGGTGTTCACTGTACCTTACTTCTTACATTTCTGTGTGTTTGAAAAGTTTACATTAAAAAATGTTGGAAAACCCAAAATAAACAAATAAACAGCGTGATAAATTCTAACCCTAACCCTTGACAGGCAGAAGGGATCCCGTGGTTGTGGTCCAGCACTGGGCAGACGAGGAATCCCCAGCGACAGGGGCTGGTTCCCAGGGCTGCTGCACCTCCAGCGGAACAGACGGCGATGTGCTCCATTCTTCACACCTCCCTTCTTGAAATGCATATGCCTGTTTTTGAACTGAAAGAAATTCAGTGCAGTAGGAATACTGTTTAATAATTATTGTTCTCTGTGTTTACCTATTTGCACGTCAGACAAACATCACTTGGTAAATTTACACAGGGACAGACTTCTGGTATCAGATTAAACATGTGGGAAAAAGGGGAATTCCCTGGCGGTCCAGTGGTTAGGACTCAGCAGCTTTCACTGCAGTGAAAATCCCTGGTCAGGGAACTAAGATCCCGCAAGCCCCACGATGCAGTCAAAAACAAACCAAAAAAAAACACCAAAAAACAGGTAGGGGAAAAAACCAAGTCAGCCACAACATTCTGTCTTACAGGCATACTTTTGAAGAATGGGTGTCTTCATCTCTAGGAAGGGAAGGCTCTGATTATTTAACAGGTAATGGGTATGCACCCTGTAAAGCTACACAATCACAGCAGTGTTTCTTGGTTCCCCCTGGGCCCCCAACAAATTACTCATTTTGTCAGTCAAGTCAATACTCAAGGGGAAAATTGGTTGTAAAACATTTTCCACATTTTTTTGGTTGCTTCATACACTTTATCTGAGAGGCCTATATATTCCCAGGATAAACTATCTAAACTTATTGAAAACCATCCTGTAATACACAGCATTAATTTGTTAATGTGAAAAATAACTTGGAAGAAAGATATGGTAAAACAATATTGCTATCAATCAAATAATGATTAAGTATTTATTGAATGTTTTCTACATGTAGAGTTGCTGGGCAAGAAGCATCATTCCTGACCATAAAGATCTTACAGCCATTATGACTATTCCTTTGTTTTTCTTGAAACTATTCATAGTTTAAGTTTGCATTGGTTTTTCTTTTCTTATCTTACCGTCTCATTTGGGTGAGACACAAGCACCTTACCTTAAATATAAGAAACTCACTAGCGTCATATAGGTTGAAATTAATTAACATTAACAAGATTGGATGGTTGAGCATTTCCTAAGAAAGTTTGTAGGGCGAGCTTTGGTTTGTCCCGGAAGATTGCATGAAATAGAGCCTTGTAGCAATGTATAGTTGATGCTGCAATGAGTGTGGTGTGTTAATACAACATTTTCCTTAATCCTAGCAGAGGCATCTGCAGTATGTTGCCTGATTTCTCCCTCTCATTTTTAGTAAGTAAATCTATACTTTTAGCACACTCCAGAAGAAATAAGTAATCAAGGGGGTTCTGTCTGTAGTTGATATATACTATAACATAATGTAGTTTACTTAATGTGAATCTGTAAAAAAATGAAACAGTATTGTTTGTGTTTCCAAACTTTACGGCTCCCCTTTATATAAAGGGGAACTTATAACTGTTATTTAACTTTCTATTGGCCTTTGGCATTTTGTTTTCATCCTACATGTGGGTGAAAGCTCAGTGAAATCAGCCATTATATTTACTTTCAAGTTGTGGACCAACGAACTGTTCTTGCCTTATACTTATAAGATGCTATAGTATCTTATCTTGTAGATACTATAGCTGATTCTGTTTCCCTTTTTTCAATGGCTTTTGAAAGCTTAGAGCAAAATGTATGTCCCATCTGTACAGAATCTTATTGCATGCGTTTTGAGGAGTAACCTCATTTCAAGGTTCATTTTAACTTTGCTATGTCATTTTCCCATTGTACTCATTTTCTTACCTAATTAAAAAAAACAACCTGTTTTTCTCTTTACAAATGGAATAAATATACACTATATAAGATGTTTAAAATGCGTATAAGAAAAAAGAAAATAAAAACCATCTGGTCTTTCACCACCCCTTTTTAGTTCTTAATATTCTGTCATTTCTCCATGCGTGTATGCGCATTTCTAAAAGTGGTTCATTTTATACATAATATTTAACGCCGTGTTTTCTGAAGTTAACAATATATTAAACATCTTCAATAGACTTAAATACTATTTTACAACAGCATTTTAAACAATTGCAAATATCCACAAAATAGATATACTATAACTTAACCAATTTCCTGCTTATTGCATGTTTAAAGTATTTTCAGTCCTTTGCCGTTATAAACAATAGTGAAACACAGCCATACATGGTGAACATAGCTAAATGTTTGCCTTCACTCTTGATTACTTCCTTTAGATAAATTCCTAAAAGTGGAATTGCTAGGTTAGGTAGAAGGCAGACTCTTTAAGGCTTTGTAGTGTATTGCCAATTCTTCCTAACAAACAATAACACTAGCTAAATACACACACAATGTCTGAGTGGCCTCTGCTCAATCCCTTCACCAGTAATGAGGTTGTTTTGTTTTGGTTTACATTTTTTCTTTTTTTACTGTACTAAATTTGTAAGCCACCTTAGGTATCAACTAGAACATGTGGGATATAAAAAAAATCTAGTAAAATCTTAAAATTAGCTTAGCTAAGAATGTTAAAATTACCTTAAAAGTAGCTTAGCTGTTTCTAAATATTCATATCAAAAATTACCTACATGCATAAAAATGTATTACTGGAGTTGTTGGTCCTTTGCTGAAATTCTGTTTGATGTCATGTGATTCCCACAGTCCTTCCACACATTTGCCAAAAATAAAAGATTCCAAAAGGAAGTCTTGTACAAACTCACACTGTTGTTAGTCTTTTCCATCTTCAATACACATGCACAAGCCAATGACAATGAGTTGACGGTTCACCAAGTTTCACAGAAAACTGAAAAGCAGACAGAGTGTAAGAATTTGTGTTATCCAGCAATGGTAGCCAGAGAAGACACTTCATTGTCCATTTCTGAAAAAGAAAACTCAGTGTACAGATTTATAACGTCCACTGTGGTCCGATCACCTGTGCCATTAATCACCTTGTTATGGGTAGCAGTATGTCCCAGGCATTATCAAAGAAACTGTCCGTACTGACCAACCATCAGGTAGGCACATACTTTGAGTTCTTTTGTCGCCTTTAGGGGTAGGTTTGTACTATTCCATTCAAGTTCTTATCTGGTTCCCTTTTTAATTAACTGGATAAAATTTCAAGGTAAGTGTATACCTGTCAGGCTAGAACCAAACAAAATGACCTGCCCTGTACCTGGAGTGAAACATATACCCTGGGTCTTATTAACATTATGTTCTGATGAAATGTACTGATGTTTCTGAGGGTAAATGTTAGGGGGTGTAGTGGATTAAATAGTTTCCCTCCAAAATTCATGTCTACCTAAAACTTCAGAATGTGAACGTATTTGGAATAGGGTCTTTACAGATGTAAATCAGTTCATTAAGATGAGGTCATGCTGGACTAGGAAGGCCCTAAATCCAACAACTGGTGTCCCTGTAAGAAGACGGCGTGAACACACAGAGACACACAGGTAAAACCTTGTGAAGATGGAGAGAGACTGGAGTGATGTATCTACAAGCCAAGGAATGCCAAGTAACCACCAGAAGTGAGAAAAGAGGCATAGAGAAAAGATGCTCCCTCAGAGCTTCCAGGAGGAACCAACTGCTAACACCTTCATTTCAAACTTCAGCCTCCAAAAGTGAGATAATATCAATACATTACTGTTGTTTTAAGCCATCCAGTTTGTGCTACAAAAGTAAGTATGTTGCTACAAAAAGCATCTACAACAGGCTTTTAAAGTAGTCTAGCTATGGCATCTCGTCACCAGGATGGCTGCCAGGACTGACTGACTGACCTGGCACCTTAGACCAGAGTGCCAACTCAATCAAAAAGAATGACATTTCCAAACTAACAAAGTCTATGCTTTTTTTTTTTTTTAAAGAAGATGTTGGGGGTAGGAGTTTATTAATTTATTTATTTATTTTTGGCTGTGTTGGGTCCTCGTTTCTGTGCGAGGGCTTTCTCTAGTTGTGGCGAGCGGGGGCCACTCTTCATCGCGGTGCGCGGGCCTCTCACTATCGTGGCCTCTCTTGTTGCAGAGCACAGGCTTCAGACACGCAGGCTCAGTAGTTGTGGCTCATGGGCCTAGTTGCTCCGCAGCATGTGGGATCCTCCCAGACCAGGGCTCGAACCCGTTGTCCCCTGCATTAGCAGGCAGATTCTCAACCACTGTGCCACCAGGGAAGCCCACAAAGTCTATTCTTAGTCAGGATATATGGGGAGCTGTAGTTGTGGCTTGGGCCTAGTTGCTCCGCAGCATGTGGGATCCTCCCAGACCAGGGCTCGACCCCGTTGTCCCCTGCATTAGCAGGCAGATTCTCAACCACTGTGCCACCAGGGAAGCCCACAAAGTCTATTCTTAGTCAGGATATATGGGGAGCTGTACTCCCCAGCTAGATTTCCCAACAAGCATTGACATCTCTTGGTGAGCAAATGTAGGTTAGCCAAATCTGTTTTACAAAGTGCCTCTTTCCACATGGCATTTTGTTACAATATCAATCAAATCATAGTTCCATATCAGTTTCACTCAGAAAGCATATAAATTATAGAAGATTGAACTTATACAAGCCTTGACTTGGATGAAGTTCGAGTCTTTTCAAAAACCAATGCTTGTGTTTTCCTTGATATTGCAGCAAAGCAGGTACCCTTTATGATTCGACTATAACAGTAGAAACTGAAAATTGTTTAAACTTATTTTATTCTCTTATTGAATTAATATTTATCCCATAAAGCAAGACTCTGAATGTTAAACTTCATGACTATGGAGAGGACCCAGGAAAATCAACCCTGACTAC
Organism: Lipotes vexillifer; assembly: GCF_000442215.2. Lineage (NCBI taxonomy): Eukaryota > Metazoa > Chordata > Mammalia > Artiodactyla > Lipotidae > Lipotes > Lipotes vexillifer. Next base: position 402,293 of record NW_006776832.1, read on the forward strand.
AGGAAACTTCACCAAGTACAAACCTAGTCCACTCCTTTGTATTATTAAAAGGAAATCTTGACAATAATAATTTTTATTTTTTTAAAAGTCAACATTCTGTTGCAAAACAAAATGGAAACTCTTCATTTTTATCTGTACAGAGACGGAAAACCAGTTACCTAAATAAATTGCTTAGGAAAGGGACTCTGACCCCAGGTCAGCCTCTGAAGCATTCAATGGACTTGGCTATGCTAAATCTAAGCTACATTGACATTTAACTACAGAAACATTTTACTTAGAGATCAACTAGGCAACTCTTGATGATTTATTTCACTGGGAAAAAAAAAAAAAAGCTGCTGCTAATTAGAAGCTACCTAACCTGCTGTATAAAAAAATAAATTAAATAAAATTCAAAAATTAAAAAAAAAGGGCTTCCCTGGTGGCGCCGTGGTTGAGAGTCTGCCTACCGATGCAGGGGACGCGGGTTCGTGCCCCGATCCGGGAGGATCCCAAATGCCGCGGAGCGGCTGGGCCCGTGAGCCATGGCCGCTGAGCCTGCGCATCCGGAGCCTGTGCTCCGCAACGGGAGAGGCCACAACGGGGAGAGGGCTGCGTACCGCAAAAAAAAAAAAAACTAATACTAAACTTTCTTTGGGTTATTTGTATGGAAATATGTTAATATAAATGTTTCAGACATTACATGAAATTCCTAAAAATCTTACATGTTCTGGTATAATGTTATAAGTCATAATTCTAGTTATTACTTTAAAATGTACATCTCAGAAATAACTAAATTTCCTTGTCAATTGCATTATTATGAACTTTCATCAAATCTTTAACCGTGGTCATTTTTAAGTCTTTTGTCATTTACAGACAGTTCTGGGTGTACTGTGATGCTTTCGCAAAAATGTTCCAATAAAAGGGTTTCATCTTCAAGGAATTCATGGAAAAGATTCTGACAAGTACCGTTTTCTGGTAACTGACTACACTGCTGAACTGAATAAGCATTTTCAGAACTCTAATGGAAAACTGATGAACTCATAAAAGTGCTAACAAAAGATCAAGATAAAAAAAATTAATTACATGGGACTGAGTGAACTGATAAGGATGATTATAATTTTCGTGACTTTCTGTTTGAATAAAAAAAAAAAAGTAATGCCACAATGGAAAAAAAATGAGATATTTTAAACAATTATTATTCTGTTTGTGTGGACCTTGTGGGTTCGGGATTCATAGGGGTTTTGGTGAATAAATGAAGTGCCTACTTCTCCAAAAAAAAAAAAAAGCTACCTAAGCTTTCTATGTCTCACCTTTGAAAAGAGATTACCAATGATAATTATTTATTGAGTTATAGTACTTTAATATTCACTTTGTGGAAATACTAGTATTTGTAATATTAGAAAACCCCTTTAAAAAACATAGATGAGGGACTTCCCTGGTGGTCCAGTGGTTAAGACTCTGTGCCCCCAATGCAGGGGGCCCGGGTTCGATCCCTGGTCAGGGAACTAGATCCCTCATGCCACAACTAAGAGAGCCTACATGCTGCAGCTAAAGATCCCACGTGCCGCAAGTAAGACCCGGCATAGCCAAATAAGTAAATAAATAAATATTAAAAAAAGAAAAGAAAACCCAGGGACTTCCCTGGTGGTCCAGTGGGTAAGACTCTGAGTTCCCAATGCAGGAGTTCGGGGTTCAATCCCTAGTTGGGGAACTAGATCCCACGTGCATTCCGCAACTAAGAAGCCCGCATGCAGCAACGAAGATCCCACGTGCCGCAATGAAGACCCGGTGCAGCCAAAATTAATTAATTAATTAATTAATTATTTTTTTTAAAATAAAATAAAATTTCTTCATCCACTTTTTAAAAATAGATGAAATATTCTGTAAAACACCAAAAAAAGAATCTTTTAAAGAACACATTGTCAGCAAATAAAATAACTCTCAACAGAAGAAAAAAACTCTGCAGCTGCTTTGCAAGCTGGTTCTAGAAGCACAAGAAGCCCTGAAATGGGTCTAGTAAGGGAAAAGAGAGGCATGAATTAGCAGTACTGTACGGCAGCAAAAGAACGACTGTGGAGTTTTCATGTGTTGCCCTTTTATTTTTTAATTGAAGTATAGTTAACTTACAATTTAGTGTTAATTTCAAGGGTACAGCAAAGTGATTCAGATATATATATATGTACGTATGTACATGTACATATATATTCTTTTTCAGATTCTTTTCCCTTATAAGGTTTTACAAGATATTGAGGATAGTTCCCTGTGCCACTTGGTAGGTCCTTGTTATTTTCCTATTTTGTATATAGTAGTGTGTATGTGTTAATCCCAAACTCCTAATTTATCTCCCCCTGCCCCTGCTATCCCCTTTGGTAACCATAAGTTTGTTCTCTATTTCTCATGTGTTTCCTTTTCTGCTTCCTCTTGCCCTTAAGCCTGCCCTCTTCTGCCCTCTGATATCCCATAGCAGTAGAGCATGATTCTTAACTTTCTTTTTTGATCTTCCATCCTTTTGAGAACCTGATGAAACTTATGCACTGTTACCACAAAAACGGTTCATATACTCACATAAGAGTTAATAATGACTCACATAAGACTTCTAAGAGGAGCTCGGCAGGCATTCTAAGAGTGTTCATGGGCACTTTGCCTCAACCACTTACCAAATCTAAGAACACGATAAGCACATTCATACTAAAAGGCAATAAGGCTTAATACTTGGCCATTCTCTCCCAGAAGGGAGTTTTAAGTGAGGTGACTTCACCTCTGATATAACGGATCTAAGTGATATAAACATCATTGGACAATGTGGGAGCTGCGTTTTGTCTCCTAAGGGCCCCTTCCTGAAGCCCCCAAATCAAACCCTCGTATAAGGTAAACTTAATGTTGGATGCCCTCCCTGGAACCCAAGCAAAATATATAAAATTGCTTCATTTTGCCACCAGAAATTAATTCCCCTCCCAATGCCTTCATAATCTAGATTCAGAATCTTGGAATTTCTTTGAGTCTCAATTCTTCCCCGCTCATCTAGTCATTCATCAGAAACCACCATTTTTCCTTTGTAATGCTTTTCATATTCATCCCTTCCTCTATATGTTAGTTTCCTATTGCTGCTGTAACAAATTACCACCTACTTAGTGCCTTAAACAACACAAATTGATTCTCTTATAGTTCTGGAAGCCAGAAATCCTAAATGAGTCTTCCAGGGATAAAATCAAGATGTTGGCAAGACTGATTCCTTCTGGAAGCTCCAGAGGAGAATCTGTTTCTAACCTCTTCCAGCTTCTAGAAGTTGCTCACATTCCTGAGCTTGTGTCCACATCACTCCAGCCTCTATTTCCAGAGTAACATCACCTTCTCCTAACGTTGCCCACCCCGCCTCCCTCTTATAAAGACCCTTGTCCTTACATTGTACACACCCAGATAGTCCAGGGTAATTTCCCATCTCAGGATCATTAATCACATCTGCAACGTCCCTTTCACCGTATAAGAGAACATATTCACATGTTCTGGGCATTGGGACACGGACATCTGTGGCAGGCCATTATTCAGCCTTCCACACTCTATCACTGCTTTCTCAACCCCAGTTTAGGTCCTTATCTGTATCCCTGGACTATTTCAGCATTTCCCTAGCTGCCTTTTCTGACCCGCACCTCCCTCTGAGTTCCTTTGGTCATATTCTAGATCTGACAAATATTCATCAGAACTTAGTTCTTCAACCTGTTTCCCACACCCATCCCAAGACCCTGACCCTAGCTTACTTTGGCCCAGCACTGAGCACTTCTGTCAGACTGACCTCTACACTGTCCGCCTACACACACACACACACACACACACACACACACACACTTTAATGGAGAGACCTACCCAGCATTTTCCGGGAATTCCTCCCTGAAGAGAAAGCCCGTAAGGTTAAATTTTCAGGACGTAAAGAGAGGCCAAGCAGGGTAAGAGCAGCCCTGGCAGAGGGAACGGCGTATGCGAAAGCCGTGAGGCTCAGAAGAGCTTGTTATTGTTACGCACTGCCAGACTGCCAGTGTGGCTGCAGCTGAGTGAGCAGAGCGGAGGGGCGGGAGAGAACTTCAGAGAAAAAGGCAGGGATGTAGCATGCAGAGATTTACAGGGGTTTTGATTGATTTTATGCATGCAATGAGGAGGTTTTGAATAGATCACTGGTTCCTTGATGGATGGCAAGGGATGGAAGGGGAACAATAGTAGGATTAGATAGACCAGTTAGGAGGTTATTGAGGCTATCACAGTAATCCAGACTAGAAATAGCAGTGGCTTGGGTTCAGATGATGGCAGTAGAGATGAAGAGACGTAGATGTAGCCAAGATCTATTCTGGAGGCAGCAGAGAAGGGAGCTGGAGGGTTGGGAGAGGAAAAACCAAAGAAAAGTCCTAGATTTCTGGCTTAAGCAGCAGGTTAGATGGCAATGATGCCCTTTACTAAGGCGGAGAAGGCTGAGAGACAACGGGTTTTAGAACGTAAACAGTGTCCTCTAAAAGTATAAGATCCTTGAGGGAGTGTCTATGTTTAAACTTTGCTTACCAGTATACACAAGCACCTAGCACACTCCTGACACGGTGAATACTAACTGAACTACTTTTGATGATAATCCTGTAACATCCTGATGATTCACTGCTTATAAAAGGAGACTCAGCACATTTAAGTGAAATATTAAACAGACATGGGATATAGTTAAAAGATTCACATTTCAAATCTGTGAAGTGAGAGTGATAAGTTAATGTCTTCTACAAATATGAGCCTTAGGTAAAGCAAGGGACTCTTTTTCACAGAATGTCTGATGTAAAGAAAGTCTGATGCTCTAAGCTGATACTTCGGAAAGGAAAAAGTCATCAAACGTCACTGTAGACGAGGGCTCTGACTATGACTTGAAGTACTTAAATTCTATTGTTTTAAGAGAATTGACTCTTAATGGCATGGCAGCCTCGCACTACTAGGTTTTAGTGGACAAGGGAGCAAATGAGAGAGCAAGTGACAGGCTACGGAGGAGCCCTCGAATGACACTGAGACCAAATCATTACTCAGCTTTTAAACTCCAAGGGCAACATGGTGTTTAGCATAGTCACCTTGACATGCGAGTTGCATGGCCCAACTCTACTAGAAAATGGACTATTCATTACGTGAAAAGGAGTAATCCTATACAAAAGTGTATCTTCATTGGTGTTTTGCCGAAAGGTATCTAGTATCTTTAATACTTTTCGATAGGCAATTGGCATCTAGGGTCCTTACTATTCCAAGAAAGGCTTTTCAAAAACTGGCACTAGCTATCACTGAATATCAGATTTGATAAGGGAGATTTCAAACTCAATTAAATTTATCCAGACCTGAAATTTTATATCTTGTCTAAGTGAGATCTAAAACAAAAGCAAATAAGCAAACAAACAAAAATGCTCTAGGATAGACAAGCAGTACATTTTAAAAAATATTCTGAAGGATTAAAAATAGTTATTAGGGCTTCCCTGGTGGCGCAGTGGTTGAGAGTCCACCTGCCAATGCAGGGGACACGGGTTTGTGCCCCGGTCCGGGAAGATCCCACATGCTGCAGAGCGACTAGGCCCATGAGCCATGGCCGCTGAGCCTGTGCTCCGCAACGGGAGAGGCCACAACAGTGAGAGGCCCGCGTACCGCAAAAAAAAAAAAAAAAAAAAGTTATTAATTCCTTACAATCCAGCAATTCCACTTCTGGGTATATACACAAAAGAACTGAAAGCAAAAGTCTCCAAAAGATATTTGTACACCCATGTTCACAGCAGCACTATTTTCAATAGCAAGAAGCTAGAAGTAACCCAAGTGTGTATCAACAGATGGATGGATAAACAAAATGTGGTATATATGTACAATGGAGTATTACACAGCCTTAAAAATGAAGGGAATTCTGACACAGGCTACAACATAGGTGAATTTTGAACACATTAAGGTAGGTGAAATAAGCCAGTTGCACAAAAAAATCAACTACTATACAATTCCACTTGTATGAGGTACTTAGAACAGTCAAATTCATGGAGACAGAAAGTAGAATCGTCACTGTGAGAGGCTGCGGGGAGGGGGATATGGGGAGTTAGTTTCATGGGCACAGGGTTTCAATTTGGGAAGATGAAAAAGTTCTGGAAATGGATGTGGTGATGGTTGTACAATAAAGTGAATATATTTAATGCTACTGAACTCTGTTTAAAAATGGTTAAAATGGTACACTTTATGTATATTTTACCCCAATTAAAAATAATAATTATTAATTAACTTTAAGTCATAAGGGGTCTGTCACATGAGAAATATTATAATAGTCTCGGGCTTCCCTGGTGGCGCAGTGGTTGAGAGTCCGCCTGCCGATGCAGGGGACACGGGTTCGTGCCCCGGTCCGGGAAGATCCCACATGTCGCGGAGCGGCTAGGCCCGTGAGCCATGGCCGCTGAGCCTGCGCGTCCGGAGCCTGTGCTTCGCAACGGGAGAGACCACAACAGTGAGAGGCCCGTGTACCGCCAAAAAAAAAAAAAAGAAATAGTATAATAGTCTGACAGGATAAGACATTTAAGAGTGGGATCCTGATCACAACCCTACCTTTGCAACACCTGGCACTGTGGGTATTAGTTCATAGTAAAGTCAGTTTGAAACAATAATGGATGAGTGTGGTCACCAAATAGTTTCCATGCCCTATAGAATTATTTTATCCAGATTGAGAAATGGTAGTTCACTTCTCTTCTGAACAGTCCGCATCATATTCTGTTCAGCTATAGGGAAACCCTTTCAGAGAATCATAGACAAACTGAAATGGGTTCAGGGAGGAGTAATCAGGAGAGAGAAAGGATCTGAGAAGTCCTTTATGAGAAACAACTGAAGGATGACACAGTAGCTGTAATGAAAAAAAGTAATTTTTTTTTTAATGAATGGGAAGAATAGAATTAAGACCAAATTTTGGAAGCTACACAGTAAGACAGTTTTCAGGTCAGTATAAGGAAGAAATTTCCAACAGTTTCCATAGCACTTTATCAGTACCCCTCCTGTAGAACTTTCCACTTTCTATCTTTAACTAAATTTACTTCCAGAAATTACCTCAATGGCCACGTAACACCTGATGGTGCCCATATTAGGACCTGAAATACTTGTTTGATGAATTAAAGAGAGTGAGGATGATTAAACAGATGACTGTCTGAACTATAGCCAAAGATGAACTGAGCTGTCCTGTGAGGGAAGGCATTCAAACAGGCTAGTTAACTACTTGGCAGAGACCTTACAGAGGAGATCCAGGTTTCGTTTACTTGGTTGGATTAGGTGACTTTTAAAGGCCTTTCAAGCCCTAAAGATCTATGGTTTCATGACCTGGGTTTAAGCCCTGGCCCCGCCATTTTAGTAGCACTGTGGTATTAGGGAAAGTCACTGGGGTGCTTTGCTCAAATGGGATTAAAATGTATACCCCGCTTGCTACTTAAATTATTTGGAAGATCAAAATAACATTTTAACACAAGCAACAAAAACCAAAACAGAGGGTTAACTGCCTCCCTCCCTTGACTGGTGAGAAGTCATGACCTTTTAGAGGGCTCCCTAGGGAGGCGGGTGGAAGCCTGGGCTGGGAGGGCGCAGAACCAGAGGAACTGGCTATATTACAGGGCTTATCCCTGAGGGTGAGGCAGTGTTAACTCCAAACACTGCGGACCAAGGGGCATAACCATTTCAGGCTTGATGAAGGTCAGCGTCCATCTACGGCAGGTCAGTCCCACAAGAAAAGCAAGATACACTCTCATACTGCTGTGGGGCACGGGAACAGAAACCACCCACTGGGGCAGGTGTTTCTAGATCAGATCAATCAAGGTCTCAGCCAAGTGGATGGGATTCAGGTTAATCAAAACACTTAAGAAGAAAATGGAGCAGAAGCCAAGGGTCTAGGCCAATGTGGAGGGAAGTGGAGAAAGGCTGTGGCTCAACCCAGACGCTTCAGAGTCTAACTGAAAGCACTGAAGTGAATGCCAGGCCCCAGCTGATGGGTCAGGTGCTGCAACTCTACCACTGCCTTGGTCAAAATAGACTCTTCAGCTGCCTGAGGTTAAACCTGTAGGAAGAAACCATCAGGTAATATAGGTGAATCAGGGAGAGAGGCAGGATTAAACTGGGAAAGTGCCCTGCAATTTATAAAGGGTTATACAGGTGTACATGTTAATAGCTTAGTGATTAGAAAGCTGCCTCCAGAGTCAGACTGTCTGGGATTGAATCAGATTTGATTCAGTTTGACTTAATAGTGGGCCCCTGCCTTACCTTCCTGTGCCTCCATTCCTTCGGGTGTAAGATGGAGATGATAATAGTACCTACCTCAAAGCGTAGTCTGCGGTTAAATGAGATAATGTGGTAAAGCACGTAGAATAGCACCTGGCATAAAATTAGCTTGCAACAAATATCAGTAATTACAGATTTTGCCTAGAACTCAGTGATCTATTTTGATCTACATACCAAGGTCACTTTTTTCCACTCAACAATCTATTCTTCAATTATGTCTCCGGTTGCCTTCTTCCAAATGGTTCTCAACCAGCAGTGATTTTGCCCTGAGGGACAACTGGCATTGCCTGGAGACGCTGCCAGTTGTCACTATGTGTGTGTGGAGTGGGGAGGAGGTTACTGGCATCTAATAAGTAGAGGCCAGAGGTGCTGCAAAACATCCCGAGATCTAGAGATGCACATGGCGGTACCACACAACAAAGAATGACCTGGCCCCAAGTGTCAAGAGCGAAGACGTTGAGAAATCCTGACCAGACTCATTTCTAGTAATCAGCAAAATTTCATTTAATGCAGCTCTGAAGGAGAAAGGTGGCATCTTCTCTTTCCTTCGCTTTCCAGAGCCCTAATACTCTGAAAAGATGGAATGTACGCAAAGCTGCAACCCCCGGTGGGCACTGCCACAAAGACTCTTCTTATCCTTGTCCCTTCTTATAGTGCTCTGGAGTTGGGGTGTGGCGGGATTTATACACCCCAGAATGCAGGGGACCGTTTCATTCCTTCCAGTTGCTTTCAGGGAGCTGCAATTCTCATACGGATACAGACTGACTTGGGGAGTGGAAGTGAAGGGCGACGACAGGGTCTTCATATCTTCTTTCAGCGAGGATCATTCTGTTTCTGGCAGCATAATGTCAGTGATCTGTCAACTATTTTCATTCTTCAGTTGCGTCTTGTTGCTTCACGGATGGTGGAAGTTCCTTCTGGTGGACGATGAAGAGATTCCGAAATTCAACCATTCTGGAGGGGGAGTTTGAGGTTGGCATGGTTTCTGGAACAACACAAGTGTTTTCACTGACAGCTAGCAAAGGCTCCCAGGGCTGCAAGTCAGATGTCCTTTAAGATCATTACCTTCTCTTTATGCCTGCTCATTTGTTTTGGAAAGGGTAGATTATGGCACGGGCATCTCCTCTGGGGCAATCAATAAATCTGTAGTGAGGACTTTCCTTTTCTCAGATACTCAGAGTTGTTAGAAATAGATTTCAAATCCATGCAAAGATGTGGGAAGGGAAGCTCTGCACCCTTTGGGTCACCATCCTATCATCCTCTCCCAGAATTGCTCAGAATTCCAGAAATTAGAGTAAGTGCATGGTCCATGGTTCACAGGTCTTTAGTGATGCTGACTGGTAGCAGTGTGAATAAATGGTTATATTGTACAAATTTCTAATTTGGGGTATAAAATATTCAACTAAAAGTGGCATCTAATCAAGAGATTAAGCTTTCTAAGAACTGGAAGTGGCTGTATTATAAACCTGATGAGCTTTATATTCCATGTGCACACAAAGAGTGTTTTCCAATGACTGAGTAAGCTAACTTTTCATTTTCTTCCCCAAACGGCTACAGAGCCTCTTTTTCTCAGTGAAGACTGATCTTGAATACACACAAATGCTGAAACCCAGCTGTTTCTCTTTGTGAGCAAAAAGCAGTCTTAAATTAGTTTTCATAACATATACATATCTTTCACTCCGGTAAAGTGCAATACTCAATAAACAATGTTTTAATTAAAATCCGGTGAACACTTTTCCTGTTCTTTTTCTCCCTAAATAGTCTTGCCCCATACTTTTTGCATCCGATGCCCCACAAGTATTGCCAAAATATAATTTTTCAAAAAACAATATCAAATTACTGACTTTTTTTTTTTAATATTTAATTATTTATTTGGCTGCACGGGGTGCTCGTTGCGGCACGCAGGATCTTCGTTGCCGCGTGCAGGACCTTTAGTTGCAGCATGGGGGATCTAGTTCTCTGACCAGGGGTGGAACCCGGGGCCCCTGCATTGGGAGCACGGAGTCTTAACCGGTGGACCACCAGGGAAGTCCCCCGACCTTATTTTGATTGTTGAGGTTATGATTAAAATGTCCCCATTTATGTAACTTTAATTACAGGCTTCATGAAGGAGATGACTTTTACCACTTTTACATACTGATAAATCAATGTTTGGTTAGAAGATGGCTTGAGGCCACATACACTTCATTAACTGCCACCAACTGAACGGCGGCCATAACCCTGAATTTCTGAACGCTTATTCCTTGGTAGAGTAGAATTGATACTATCAGGAAAACTACATTGTCAAAATCAATTGTTTTGGAGGATTTCTTCTTTGGTGCTGTACTATATTATCTAAATTGAATGTGTCTAACTGGAAACACAGCCCTGTCAGCACATACTTGGAAACCAACTGTATTAGTTTGCTAGGGCTGCCATAACAAAGTACCACAGACAGAGTGGTTTATACAACAAAAATTTGTCTTCTTACAGTTCTGGAGGTTAGAAGCCTGAGACCAAGTTGTTGGCAGGGTTGGTTTCTTCTGACGTCTCTCTCCTTGGCTTGTAGGTGGCCATCTTCTCCCTGTGTCTTCACATGGTCTTCCCTCTCTGTGCATCTCTGTCCCAATTTCCTCTTCTTATGAGGACACGAGTCAGACTGGATTAGGGCCCACTCTAATGACCGCATTTTAACTTGACTGCCTCTTTAAAGATCCTGTCTCCAAACAGAATCACATTCTGAGGTACTAAGAATCAGGGCTTCAACATATAAGTTTTAGAAGGACACAATTCAGCCCATAACACTGTCAAAAATCCAGAAACAGCAAAATTAAAACCACCAGATCAGTAAATAGTATTTAGTAAGAGTTACTGTGCATATAAGAACAGTTTGAGAAGTGGGAGGTTTCAAATTTAAAACTGATATGAAGCTCAAGGATGTGATGTTACAGGATGATTTATAAAATGAAAATGAGGAAGTCGTTTAACTTTTACAATGACTGGTTATTTCAGTGCGGGTTTCCAGATGGTAGGGGGTTGGTTAAAAGTGATTATCTGATAACATATTTAGGAAGATAACACATTTCTTTTATGATTATCAGAGGCATTTACAAGAACGAACCTAAGTTAACTTTTACTTATGTTCATGAAATAATTTCCATTTAGTTTTATTTTATTTATTTATTTTTTGCGGTACGCGGGCCTCTCACTGTTGTGGCCTCTCCTGTTGCGGAGCACAGGCTCCGGACGTGCAGGCTCAGCGGCCATGGCTCATGGGCCCAGCTGCTCTGCGGCATGTGGGAATCCTCCCGGACCGGGGCACGAACCCGTGTCCCCTGCATCGGCAGGCGGACTCTCAACCACTACGCCACCAGGGAAGCCCTCCATTTAGTTTTGCTTCTGTGGCTTAAATAGTTTTGTCTGCCACGGAATTTACAGGTCTGGTCTCCATTTTGTATTTAATTTTAACAATACCACTTCACAGATTTTTCCGTGTTTTTCATTTGGTTTAGGTGGAATAAAGTAGTCCCAGATAAACATCTCTATACAGAAAAATTGTATCTAAAGTATATTCAAACTGGAGCCAGATTACAGCACAAGCATAGGTTGCTGGAGATTCCTAAATGTTATTGTTAAAGATGGCAGATTTGGGGACCAACATAGGTCCCAAGCCTGAGGATGTCAAAGGCCATTAAACACTTGCATGTGTCAAAGCTTTGGTTAGATATATCTGAGACTTCGTACCTGAGCCCTCCAGTTTGCACACCAAGTTCATCCTTCCAGGACCTGGGAAAAAACAAAAGAGTGAATGAGAGTTCAGAAGAAACCTTTGGACAATATTTTCAAACCAAGGTAGTTTCTACGTTTGCTGCTCAGTTTAGAGACAAGGACATTCAAAGTGCACAGAGGCTACCACTGCTCTAAAGAAAACGAAAAGCCCTAATGGTTCTCCAGGACCTGCAGGCCTTGGCTTTGCCTCCTTTCCCCTGCCTCTCCGCCACTCTGGAGAGGTGCGATGTGGAGATGGAAAAGTCTAAAGAACAAAATAGCGAGAAGCGGGCACTACACTGGACACAGACGTGTTTCCACCCGCTCAAAGTTAAATGAGGGGAGCAGCATGATAGCCGGTAGAGGAACCAGCGGGGAGCTGAACTTCCACAGCCCCTGGCCACCTGCCGCTTCACCGCACCTGCGTCCTAGACGCATGCGCAGTCCTACAAGAGCAGGACCTCCCAATCCCCAAAGGCGAGCAGCGGGGATGCCAACGAGCGCTGCCAGGCCCATCCCCTTCAAGATCCTTCTGGCCAAATCCATAGGGCCGGGAGAACACATGTGCACGGCCTGGAGAGCAGAGAATCAAGGTTCAGGGAACACACACAGTGACGTTCATGGGTACATGGATGTATGACTGCATCCAGTGGGGACAAATAAATAATGAGAGTAAATTCAAAGTAGTATACTTAGGAAGAAAAGTTAAATGCTACAAAGTGCATATATACTGGTGACAAGTGGACATATTCTGGGGTGAAAAATTAAATAAGCATGTAATGTATCAAATATTCAGGTTCCTATTACACACCAGGCCCTAATGCAAGAATTTACCAATGAGCAATACAGAGCCAATTAGAAAATAAGGGTCTTCTGGGCTTCCCTGGTGGCGCAGCGGTTGCGAGTCCGCCTGCCGATGCAGGGGAAGCGGGTTCGTGCCCCAGTCCGGGAGGATCCCACATGCCGCGGAGCGGCTGGGCCCGTGAGCCATGGCCGCTGAGCCTGTGCGTCTGGAGCCTGTGCTCCGCAATGGGAGAGGCCACAGCGGTGAGAGGCCCGCGTACCGCAAAAAAACAAAAAAACAAAAAAAAAAAGAAAGAAAATAAGGGTCTTCTTAAATAGTGAGTTCAATTCTCATCTTAATATTCTCAGTGATACCACATGGAATCTCTCAGTGAAAATCTTGAGGGACTTCCCTGGCGGTCCAGTGGTTAAGACTCTGTGCTTCCGGGACATCCCTGGTGGCGCAGTGGTTAAGAATCCGCCTGCCAATGCAGGGGACACGGGTTCAAGCCCTGGTCCGGGAAGATCCCACATGCCGCGGAGCAACTAAGCCCGTGCGCCACAACTACTGAGCCCGCGAGCCACAACTACTGAAGACCACGCACCTGGAGCCCGTGCTCTGCAACGAGAAGCCACCGCAATGAGAAGCCCGCGCACCACAACTAAGAGTAGCCCCCGCTCGCCGCGACTAGAGAAAGCCTGCATGCAGCAACGAAGACCCAATGCAGCCAAAAATATAAATAAATAAATAAATAAATAAATAAATAAATAAAAGACTCCGCACTTCCACTGCAGGGGGCTCAGGTTCGATTCCTGGTTGGGGAACTAAGATCCCGCATACTGTGCAGCATGGCCAAAAAAAATCTTGAAAGAAATCAATGAATGATCAGCATAGTGTAGCATAGTGTAGTAGAAAAATCACAGACTTCAGATACCTACAAATGAGAGTTCAAATCCTAGCTCTGCAGCTAAGGCAGCTGTGCCAATGTTTCCTTCCTTGTTAAGTGGGAATTATAATATCCCCCCTACAGTTTATGCTGAGGATGAAATGAGCTAATGTCTTTAAAGGGTCTAACATAGGTCCTGGCACTGGGGCTCTGAATTATTAGTTTCCTTTCCTCTCTGTTCTTTCCCTGCTCTGGAGTATATCAATGAGACATTTGTTTTAAACTGAAGCATAAAGGAATGAATTTATATAAAGGAACAAATTTCCTGATGGTGTACATTTTCAAATATTAAAACAGGTAAACCCAGCAATTGGGGGCTTAAGGAATCTCTAGTTTCCTTTAGTAGAGATGAGTTTTTCAAAGGCAGTCATGTGGATAGGAGAATGGAGTGAAGACTTCCTAGAATGAGGGGAGAATAAAAAAGAGAAGTCTCGACATTTGCAATTGAAGGCTTTCCATTTCAAAAAGCTTAATTCACGTCTCAAACAAGGCCTCTCACCATCCACTCTGTAATTTACACGCAGTAAAGCCAGGTGGAAAAAGAATGGGCTAGGGAGGCAGACAGACAGAAGCTGGCATCCTAGCCATCTGTGAACTTGGACATACCATTTAACTTCTTTGAGGCTCAGTTTCCCCATGTGCAAGTTGCAGATATTGACACTTGCTGGCAAGATTGTTCTGAGAATTATATGAGGTAACACAGGGATCATGCTCAGGAAATAAATAAAGTTTTAATACAACCAACCCTGAACTGAGGGACCTTGAACCACTGGCTGTCACTGAGAAATTTCATTGAGATGATGGAAAGAGGAAGGTGTAAAAAAATGAAAGGAAGAGAAGATGATTCACAATTAAATTCACTGAAAAGAAAGTGTTCTCTATCTATATAGCTCTGTTCATGACTATTAGTTGCACTGTAATTGAGTAAGATAAATAGAATACGAATTAACTTGCTATATTCTTTACAAGAATCATCATTAACATACTGTCTCTGAGCTCCAGACTTTGACGTGTACTGTAGCTTTTGCTGGGGACACTTTTCTCCACCTCCCCCCAGTCTTAATTTCTCATCCTTACAATCTTGACATAAACATTGCTTCATCATGGAAACTTGTCTTACCCCAGAATAATTTAAGAGTCCTGCTACGTGCTTCTGTCAAACTCTTAACTTCCCCATTTGTAGCTCTTTCCACATTTTATTGAAATTGAATGTTCATTTCCTGAGGGACTGTGAACTCCTAGAAAAGCGAGTCAGTGTGTCTCTCTTGGTCAGTGTTGTACCCAAGCACCTAAAACAGCAGCTGGAACATCAAAGCCTTCCATTTTTTTAAACGGAAACATGCATAAATTCTTGAGTGTAAAGTCAGCATATTTTTATCTTTATACTATTTATTACTTGATATTATATCATAAGATGTCAGTTACATTTTCTTTCTTCATATTTAAAATAGCACAAATAGCATTTGCAGGATGCTGTGGAAAGTTCTGTGCACTACGTTGGAACTTTGAACCAACTGATGCATAAGGTTACGTCTAGTTCAAAGTTCTGGGATCCTATGACTCTTTGATGTTGAAGCCATCGGAATCAGCTTCCCAGTACTTAAGTCACTCCAAGATAGTAAATCTGGAGCACCAAAGTCATGTTATTTCAGAATATTATGATGAGAGCATAATGATAGAGTTCTTTAAAGGTAACAATGGCATTGGTAGAAGCAGAGAGAAGACTTGGAGGTTTATTTCTCCCAATGGTGATATTCTGGATTTCTCCCAGCTGGTGCTGGACCATCTGTACTCCTTTTCACCATCTTCCTTGTCCCTTCGCATGACCCACATTTCAGATGACTGGTTAGTGTAAGTAGTCTATAACCATAAAAAAGCAAAACCAGCGGGTTTCCAGGAGGCATAACTTGCTGCCTTACTCTTGAAGCTATATAACCTACCAATAAACTCACTAAGCAAAGGATGGTACAGTATTGTGGCAGGGTTGTGAATTGTACCCTTAAACATTAATTACATCTCCCTGAATGTCAATTTTATTATTAAATAGAAATCTGGTACTAAAAACAAACCAGAAATACGTTGGTATCTTGAAATAATTACTGAAGTTTTCTAAACCATATCACTTGCAATCTAGGAGTGTACACTGTGGATCATATTTTCAGAAAAATATCCTTCACTCATTCCGTAAACCTTTACTGAGTAAAGGAACTGTGTTTAGAACCGAGGAAACAAAGCACTGAGATGAGTAGGATTTAGACATTACGATTCACAGAACTTGGGAAATATAAAGGAAGAGCTATCTTCTGTTATTCCCACTTTTTATAACAATAGTCTTTAAAATGTATTCTTAAAATATATGTTGAAGTCCTAACGCTCCAGTACCTGTGAATGTAACCTTATTCAGAAATAGGGTCTTTTCAGATATTCAAGTTAAGATGAAGTCGTTAGGGAGGGCCCTAATCCAATATGGCTGTGTCCTTATAAAAAGGGGAAATTTGGATGCAGAGATATGTACAGAGGGAAGATAACATGAAGACTCAGGGAGAATACCATCTACAAGCCAAGGAATGCTTCAGGCTACTAGAAATTATGTGAAAGGTGTGGAACAGATATTCCTTCACATCCCTCAGAATGAACGAACCCTGCCAACACCCTGATCTTAGACTTCTAGCCTCCAGAACTGTGAGACGGTACACTTCTGTTGTTTGTGTCATTCAGTTTGTGACCCCTTGTTACAGAAGCCCTAGGAAACTACAACAAGCACTTTCATCAAAAATCCATTCATTCAGTGGTATTCCTGAGTCAGGTATACTATACTTATTACAATATAAATATTTTATAGAGCCATGAAACATTTGGGCAATTTGATGAATTGCTTGTGGATCCGTGTCCAAAATGTAGGTCTCATATCAATGGGTAAGAAAAATAAATAGAAACATAGTAAAAATAGAAACACTTGCCCATTATATTTAATAAGGTGGAAATCAATACTATTTTATTTTGGTTAAATAAGAACTCAGATCTTCTTGTTCTTTGATTACCAAAAAGTCAGCCAAAGTTAACAGTTTCCACTTAAAAAGAAAACCATCACTTAATTTGAAATATTGCTACAGATTTTCTGGATAAGCACCAATTTCTAATGGAGACTGGCAACATCTATCAAAGGAAACTTCCTGTTTAGGACATGGAAGCAGCCTAAATGTCCATCGACAGATGAATGGATAAAGAAGATGTGGCACATATATACGATGGAATATTAGTCAGCCATAATAATAAATGAAATTGAGTTGTTTGTAGTGAGGTGGATGGACCTAGAGTTTGTCATACTGAGTGAAGTAAGTCGGAAAGAGAAAAACAAATACCATATGTTAACACATATATATGGAACCTAAAAAACCGGTACTGATGAACCTAGTAGCAGGGCAGGAATAAAGATGGAAACGTAGAGAAGGGACTTGAGAACACAGCGGGGAAGGGGAAGCTGGGATGAAGTGAGAGAGTGGCATGGACATATATACACTACCAAACGTAAAATAGATAGCTAGTGGGAAGCAGCCACAGAGCACAGGGAGATCAGCTCGGTGCTTTGTGACCACCTAGAGGGGTGGGATAGGGAGGGTGGGAGGGAGACGCAAGAGGGAGGGGATATGGGGATATATGTATATGTATATGTATAGCTGATTCACTTTGTTGTACAGCAGAAACTAACACAACATTGTAAAGCAATTCTACTCCAATAAAGATAATTTTTTAATTTAAAAAAATTAAAAAAAGAAAACTTCCTGTTTAAATTTGGTAAGGAAATTATGTGATATTATTAAGAAATTTTAAAAAAAGAAAGAAAGAAAACAACATATTGGTGATATTACTAAGTAGAAACACAACAGATTAGAAATTAAAGCACAGAAACAGTCACTGATTTACTATCATACTGGCAGGAGGGATCAAAAGGCAGTAACCAGAGGTCATTCCTTTGCTAATATCATTTAATATTTTTGTGCTTGAACTGAAATAGTACAATAGCAAGTGCATGCTTTTTTGGCTTGTAGTTAAACACTAGATTGATAGGGTTGCTAATGTTTTAAACAAAGAAAATCCAAAATCACTATAATAGGTAGATGGTCAGAGGAAGTTTAATAGGAATCATTTCAAGACTGTACAGCTAAGGGAAACAAAATCAACCCTAGCAATATAGTGTATTAGCTGGCACATAGCCAGTATTCAAAAAATGTTTCCTGGAATGAATATGAATATGACACTTCTGAGCTGTTGTTTGAGAGCCAAAAACCCATTGGGAGTTTGTAGACCAACAGAAAGTCTTTTAAAGCAATTATCACTAGAAACGAAAAAGTAACTAAAATTCCAGTTTAATATATCTAGTTGTATCAAATACGTCCTTCACTTACTTGTCTAACAAATATTTATTGATCAGCAACTGGACAAATGAACAGGACAAAATCCCTGTCATTACAGAACTGTACAGGAGAAAGCCTGAAAGGGCAACCGTTACAGTACAGTACATGGGGACAAGGGTGGATTGCATGCAGCAGCAAGTGCTTCCAAAGGGACGTATCTTATAAAGGATGATTAGGGGTTATCAGTTGTGGGGTGGGAGAAGAGAGCAGTAGCAGAGTTAACCAAGTGTGCAAAGGAACAGAGGCTAGAGAACAAGGCACTTTCGGAGTGCAGCACGTGGCTGGGCTGAGGATGAGTCGGGGTGGATGATGAGACTCGAAAAGGAGAGAAGACCCCTATCCTGAACACCTTTAGACGCTTTGCTAAAGAACTGGACTTTATCTGTTTCTTCCCCCAATTTTATCGAAATACAATTGACATATAACATTGCGTACGTTTAAGGTGTAACACGTGTTGTTTTTATACACTTATATATTGCAAAGTGATTACCACCACAGGGTTAGCTAACACCTCCATCATGTCATGTAACTACCATTCTTTTTTTGTAGTGCGATCATTTAAGATTCACTCTCTCAGCAACTGTCAAGTGTATAGTACAGCCCTGTTATCTATAATCACAATGTTGTCCATTAGATCCCTAGAACTTATCCATCTTCCAACTGGAAGTTTGTTCTCTGTGATCAACATCTCCCCATTTTCTCCACACCCCCCCCCAACCTCTGGTAATCACCATTCTACTCTTTGTTTCTATGAGTTTGGCTTTTTTAGACTTTATTCTTAATATAATGAGGAGACACAGATAATTCAGTGAAACAATCAGATCTATGTATTCAAAATATTATGTTAGTAGTGACAGCACGAAGAATTAATTGGCCCTGGGAAGGGCTAAAAACAGTGGTGATACAGGTTGTTTTAGGAATCTAGATGAGCAACCAGGACCTGAGTTAAGACAATGGCAGCCGAAATGAAGCAGAGAAGACCTATATGAGAGATATTAGGAGGTAGATTTGATTGCGTGTATGACCACTTAATGAGTCCATGATATGAGCCAGGCACTGTGCCAACTACTAAGGAAATAGAAAGGAAAGAAATATCTCTTGTGTTTAAGTAACTTCTAGTCCAGTGATCAACGTAAACAGTTAAACCTATCAAAAGTCAATATGGAAAGCATTAAAACAGTGGTATAAACAAGTGCTATGGTTGTCCAGGGAAGATGTGGTTAACTTAGTTTGGGGAAAGAAAGAAAAAGGACCAAAAGGTAAGGATGGGTGGGGAAAAGAAGAGGTGGGCACTTCCCAGATGAAATGAGCCTGGAGAGGATACATAGAGGGAAGGGAGAGGTGTAAGGTCATTTTGCAAAACTGCAAATAGCTCGCTATGTGTGATGATGAGGTACCTGAGAACAAGTGGTAAGAAATAAAGCTGGAGAAACTAAGAGGAGAATACGTAGGGCTTGTGCCATGTACAGGAGGTTGAAATTAACCCTGGAGGTTCTAGGACACTACTGAAGAAACGTAGGCAGGCAGGCAACGTGACGTTAACTGGTGTTTTGGGAAGACGGCTGCGGTGGCAGGATGGAGGATGGACTGTAGGAGGAGGGGCAAGCAGGATCGGTAACGAAGTGGAACTGAGTGCAAGTGAGGATCCAGATCAAGGCTAGGATAAAGAGGCAGAACTCAGAGGATATGCGACTGATCTGATGGGGAGGTTTTAGAAAAGGAAGTCGTTGAAGAACGTCTGTTCTATAGCTCTCACCACAGTGATTATTTGCACGTAACAGGCACTCATAAATGTTGATAGACTGTAACTAAATTACCTATTTCCTTTGTAAAGGTTGGTCTCAACCAACTAATTCTTCCAAAATATGAGTATTTGGTTCAGTTAATTCTGCAAAAAAGTGTGGTTTTAGAGCTATTAGGGTTTAGTACCATTTTATTCATGTTTTAATCCACTACTGCAAATGTTTGCAAAAAGCAACTGGACAGCTAAAGAGTGCTAAAATTCAAAATTATTGCTTCTCACAATGACACTTGCAGTTTAGAAGTTCTAGTGCACCTCTTATGTAACACAATTGCTGCTACCCAGATTGCTTCATCTTTCATTAAAGAATATTGGAAAATGGCATGATGTTTGATAAGGCTAGAAAGATTTTATGTATCACACCAAGGAGCTGCTGTGTGGAAAGTTTGCATCAACAAAGGAAGAATAACCAGGGTCCTCTGTTCATACTTTCACACCTTCCAATATCATCAGTTTCAAAGCTCCCAGCCTCCCCTTTGACTCTGACTTTGAACTCTCCTTCTGACCCATCTCCCCAAATCCAATTCAATTACCGATACAAACTGGAGGCTCCTACTCATATTCACTACATCTAATTTGTCAGCCTACTTTATTTTCTCATCTAGATAAGTTTACCAAACTAGGAGGTGTCTCACTGGAGCTTAACAAGTCACCAATTTCCTATAGAGTAACACTTACTAGAATTCTCTTCTCTCCTCATGCTCATTGATGAAATAAAATTCACATTTTGAGGCGAGACAAGAAAAAGTTAAACACAAAAATTTTCTCTGCTCATTTTGGCCTCCACCCTCCTGTCTAGTGTGCATCGTGCATCTGCATTATGCATTAACCAGACCTCCCCAGTGGCAGAAATACCTGCTCAACCATAAAGATTGTGTTTTTCTCCTTCTGGCTCAAGCCATGTAACTCCTTAGAAGACAACATTCTTTTTTTGATCCTGTAAGGGGTCATGATGACCCACCACTCATCTTGTACATGCAGACATCTTTAGTAAACTTTATGTACAATGCCAATATATCATTTCCCTTAAAGATAGCGATTGGTGTAGAACAGATTAGTCAGATGACCTGGGGAAATACTGGGACAAACCTAATGGAAGTTCTTAGCTTAAATACTTATTTATAACCTTATTACTCTTACTAGCTATATTACTTGTATTCTGCCTATTTTACAAGATTATTGTTTCCTGCACTACCAAATGAGCCTCAGATAAAATTAATGAGGACTAGGTGACTTGAAATGATTGAACAAATATATTTCTATAAGATCAATGATTGTAGTAGTGTAACTCTAATTACGGGAAGAAGCAACAAGACGGAACCGTGTCCTGGACCATAACAGACTAGTAAGACAGGTGGTACAGAGGCTTTTGGCTGCTGTTAACAGGGCCTAGTCCAGTAAGAGCACACCGAGTGAGCTACCAAGGAAACGCTTGCCTGACCTGAGAATAAGCCTTCCTAGTGCTCTGGGACAAACTGGTCAGGAAATGCCTCCCAAAAGAAATTAAGACCAAAAGGGAAGGGATTGTAAAATAAAGACTATGCCCACCATCCAGTTCTACAAGAATCAAGTCATTAGCCACCGCAGTTGTTGACCTGAAAGAAATTCAGGGTAACGATCAGGATGAAACATTCTGTGCTCTGGGAAAACAGACAGAACTGGCCCTCAGATAGTTAGATATTTTCAGGAGAAATTTTTTATGAACCTGGATTCTTGCATCTTCCCATACTTAGCAAAGCACTAAAACCATTAACTAAAATGTCTGTTCCTCGTGACTAGCAGCTTGATTGCACAGACCCCCTCTTCAGAACAGTTCTCAGAGCTCTCTGAGAGACTGTCTCCCGAGTTATAATCCCTCAGTTTGGCTCAATGAAATTTCCATTTCTTTCTTTCTTTGATTATCGACTAATTTTTTTCATTGCCATCACCATATCAAACTTAACTAAGGAATATAATATTCCTGCTCAATCTCTGATGACAGGATTTATCTGCATCCTTGTTTAAGCAACCATAAACATACCAGCACTGTAAGTAAATTAAAATTATTTCAAGTTATATAAAAGTTCTTCATACCCACCTGAAATATATTTTTAGTAGAATATGGCAATATAATTTTCAGTAAATATGCTAAATATAATTTTCAAGAGCATTTTTATATCAAACTCTATCATAATTACCAATAATTAGCCATATAAAAAATATACCATAATTCCATGAGTTTCATTAAATCTCTACTTGTGGCATACCAAATAGTCACTTGTGAACAAAATTTCTCTACCTTAAACAATCATGTGCTTTAAACAAATATCAAACTGCCTCATAATAACATGCATATGTATGACAGTGAATTTTATCTGTCAACTTGACTAGGCTAGGAGATGCCCAGAAAGCTGCTAAAACATTATTTCTGGGTGTGTCTGTAAGGGTGTTTCCAAAAGAGATTAGCATTTCAATAGGTAGTAAATCAGGAGTAAAGAAGATCCCTATTAGGGCTTCCCTGGTGGCGCAGTGGTTGAGAGTCCGCCTGCCAGTGCAGGAGACACGGGTTCGTGCCCCAGTCCAGGAGGATCCCACATGCCGCGGAGCAACTAAGCCCGTGAGCCATGGTCGCTGAGCCTGCGCGTCCGGAGCCTGTGCTCCGCAACGGGAGAGGCCACAACGGTGAGAGGCCCGCGTACCGCAAAAAAAAAAAAAAAAAAAATTCTCATGCCATTGGACTTAGACTGAATTATACCACCAGTTTTCCTGGTTCTCTAGCTTATAGATCATGGGACTTCTCGGCCTCCATATTCCCATGAGCCAATTTCTATAATACATCTCCTCTTATATATCTGTATATGTCCCACTGATTCTGTTTCTTTGGAGAATCCTGATTAATATAATATGCAATCATGAAATTGAGTAAGAGATGTTTTGAAGGAATAAATTTAAGGACTCCAACCTGAATGAGAGAATGCAAAACTTCCATGCTCTCATACTACACTACATGTAAGTAAAGTCAATTAATTAATCTGTAGAATCCCTACTCTTAAAATGGTTTATACCATATCATTTCTAAAGTTTGCCTGTGTGATAATTGTTTTATTTAGCTTAATTCTAGATCCTATGTTTGGCTCTCCATGAACATTAGCTTGAGTAAGCCTGGAAATTAACACCCTACCCAAAATCATTATCCAAAATCAACAAAAGCAGCAGCACGTTTTAGTATACGTATTTGTTATAACAAGGCATGATTACTAACCAATAAATTAATGTACTAACCTCAGTCAACATAATTCTGACTCTATCCATGGAGCTAGGCCTTATCTCTTTCCCAACGAAATGCCAAGGTATCCCATTAACTTCTCATATGTTCCTCTTACATGTCAAAAATTGCTCCCAATCTCAATTACATACTGACTCTTCCCATCATTAGCTCTTCCTGTCTTCCATTAATAAAGTCCTTATTGGCAGCTGAGCAGGCTTAATCAAATTCAGCTGGCAAAAATTATAGCCTACACTTCACTAAATAGCAGTCATTATTGTATAAAGCCCAATTCTAATCTCAATCATTTTATTTACCTCATCTTCAAAATTACTTTTTTCTTCATCTGACATCATGTGCCAGCTGCCAAGACACAGCCTTTTGCCCTTCATATCATCTATAATTGGTATTGCCATCATATCATTTTACATCCTTAGGGGATATTCCCCATTAACAAGGTTTCTTCCCAAATGCCTTACCCTTGAACAATTTACTAGGCACAGTATTGTCGTTTTAACAATATCATTATTAGCACCTTACCAAATATTTCTCCTAAATAAGAATTATTTAGTCAATACTAATCATGTTTCTAACAACTAGTAGCAACAATATTAAGCAACATGGGTTTTACCCTTTACTACCCCCCAAAATATCAATAATTTCCATTCTCTTTTCACATGTCTTTCTCTTTAGAGTTCAGGACACTTGAGAAACAAAAATATTGTCAAATGTGACGAGTTTATGCTGAATGTTTTTCGTTATTTTGTTTATTTACAAGGAACAAAGACCCTTTCAAATTAGCTCACGCGGAGGAACAAGGAAATTAGGAATTCATGGAAATCCAAGAACTGAAGCAGGAAATTGGGTTTGGATTCAAGGTCATTCTAGAAACCTTAGATGCAGAAGTTCCAGAATCTTTCCTCTACTACTCTACTGTTCGTGCTACTCAGTTCTATTCTATGTATATACTTCTTTCTATCTTGCTTTAATAACTGTTTCTTTTTATTTATAATTTCTACTTCCCTATAATTTTAGCTTACACGTGGTCCATTACAGCCTCCCAAGTCCTGATTCTGTCTCACAAATTTTCAGCTAAAGCTTCCACCAGTAACTGAAAAATTCTTTCTCTGTTCCTTAGGTCCAATTCTCACTTGGTTAAATTAATCTTTTTGAATCTGGCCTTAGAGAGTGAAGATTACTGCCTCACCTGAGGATTAGCTGTTCTTGGGTCAGATGGTTATTCCAGTCCAATAAACGGAGTTGAAGGACGGGGAAAGGAGGAAGACATCACCATAATACTATATATGACTCCTGAGACAGCAGGGTCCAAGGGTGGATCAGTTTCCTTGGTGGAGGTTGTGGATAGGACAAGCACAAAAATGAAGATGGCCAGCAGTTACAGATAAAACAAGATGTAGCCCTATTCTCACAATATTTATCTCAATTGGGTCTCAATTTTGTCAAATTCTCTTATGCCATTTTATTTAGGTAATGTGACCATGTAAGAGAAATGTAACAATTATAAATTCTTTAAAAGATCATTACACCACCTACAAAAAACCCTTAGTTGACATAATACTTAACGGTGAAAGACTGAATGTTTTCCTCCTAAGACCAGAAACAAGGCAAGGATGTCTGCTCTTGTCACTTCTGTTCAACGTCATGCTGGAAGTTCTAGAAGGGCAATTAGGTAATAAAATAAAGGCACCTAGTTTGTACATGAAGAATTAAAATGATGTCTATGACAGTTACAATATTGTATACAGAAATGATATTGTATATAGAAAATCCTAAGGAATCTAGTAAAAAACAAACAAAACTAATAAGCAAAGCACATGAAAAGTTGCTCAGCATCATTAGCCATCAGAGAAATGCAAATTAAAACCACAATATGATACCATCTCACATCTCTCAGAATGGCCATCATCAAAAAACCCACAAATAATAAATGTCGGCGAGGATGTGGACAAACGGGAACTTATACATTGTTGGTGTGAATGTAAATTGGTGCAGCCCCAGTGGAAAACATTATGCAGGTTCCTCAATAAACCAAAAATAGAACTACTGTACGACCCAGCAATTCCACTCCTGGGAATAGAGCTAAAGAAAACAAAAATATTAATTCGAAAAGATACATGCACCCCAATGTTCACAGCAGCATTATTTACAATTGCTAACATATGGAAGCAAGCTCAGGGTCCATCAACAGATGAATGGATAAAGAAGATGTGAAATTTTGTGCTTCAAAGCACACCACCAAAGAGTGAAAAGACAATCAACAGAATGAGAGAAAATATTTGCAAATCATGTATCTCATAAGGGACTTGTATCCAGAATATCCATAGAACAATTATGCCACAATAATAAAAAGACCACCCAATTGAAAAAAGTCCAAAGGATCTGAACAGACATTCCTCCAAAAAAGATACACAAATGACCAATAAACACATGAGAAAAGATGCCCAACATCATTAGCCATCATGGAAATAAAAATCAATACAAGGAGGGAGGACCTTCAAGATGGCAGAGGAGTAACACATGGAGATCACCTTCCTCCCCACAGATACACCAGAAATACATCAACACGTGGAACAACCCATACAGAACACCTACTGAACGCTGGCAGAAGACCTCAGACCTCCCAAAAGGCAAGAACCGCCCCCCCACCCCCACGTACCTGGGTAGGGCAAAAGAAAAAAGAACAAACAGAGACAAAAGGATAGGGACGGGACCTGCATCTCTGGGAGGGAGCTGTGAAAGAGGAAAAGCTTCCACACACTAGGAAGCCCCTTCACTTGTGGAGATGGGGGGACGGGCGGGGGTGAAGCTTCTGAGCCACAGAAGAGAGCACAGCAACAGGGGTGCGGAGGGCAAAGCGGAGAGATTCCCGCACAGAGGATCGGTGCCGACCGGCGCTCACCAGCCCGAGAGGCTTGTCTGCTCACCCGCCGGGGCGGGCGGGGCTGCGAGCTGAGGCTCGGGCTTCGGTCGGAGCGCAGGGAGAGGACTGGGGTTGGCGGCGTGAACACAGCCTGCAGGGGGTTAGTGCGCCACGGCTGGCCGGGAGGGAGTCCGGGGAAAAGTCTGCACCTGCCGAAGAGGCAAGAGACTTTTTCTTGCCTCTTTGTTTCCTGGTGCGCGAGGAGAGGGGATTCAGAGCGCTGCTTAAAGGAGCTCCAGAGACGGGCGCGAGCCGCGGCTAACAGCGCGGACCCCAGAGAGGGGCGTGAGACGCTAAGGCTGCCGCTGCCGCCACCAAGAAGCCTGTGTGCGAGCACAGGTCACTATCCACACCTCCCCTGTGCAGCCCGCCACTGCCAGGGTCCCGGGATCCAGGGACAACTTCCCCGGGAGAACGCACGACGCGGCTCAGGCTGGTGCAACATCACAACGCCTCTGATGCCGCAGGCCCGCCCCGCATCCGCACCCCTCCCTCCCCCCGGCCTGAGTGAGCCAGAGCCCCCGAAGCAGCGGCTCCTTTAACCCCGTCCTGTCTGAGCGAAGAACAGACGCCCTCAGGCGACCTACATGCAGAGGCGGGGCCAAATCCAAAGCTGAGCCCCGGGAGCTGTGAGAACAAAGAAGAGAAAGGGAAATCCCTCCCAGCAGCCTCAGGAGCAGCGGATTAAAGCTCCACTATCAACTTGATGTGCCCTGCATCTGTGGAATACCCGAATAGACAATGAATCAGCCCAAATCTGAGGTGGTGGATTTTTGGAGCAATTGTAGACTTGGGGTTTGTCTTCTGGGTCTAATTTGTTTCTAGTTTTATGTTTATCTTAGTTTAGTATTTAGAACTTATTATCACTGGTAGATTTCATTATTGGTTTGGTTGATCTCTTCCTTTTATATATATTTTTTTCTTTTTCTCTTTTTCTGAGTGTGTATGTGTATGCTTCTTTGTGTGATTTTGTCTGTATAGGTTTGCTTTTACCATTTGTCCTAGGGTTCTGTCTGTCAGGTTTTGTTAGTATAGTTTCTAGCACTTGTTATCATTAGTGGATTTGTTTATTGGTTTGGTTGCTCTCTTCTTTTTTTTAATTGTTTTATTTTAATAATATTTTTTAATTTTATACTTTAATAACTTTTATTTACTTATTTTCTTTCTTTCTTTTTTCTTTTCTCCCTTTTCGTCTGAGCCATGTGGCTGACATGGTCTTGTTAGCTCCAGCCAGGTGTCAGGCCTGAGCCTCTGAGATGGAAGAGCCGAGTTCAGGACATTGGTCCACCAGACCTCCTGGCCCCTTGTAATATTAATCGGTGAGAGCCCTCCCAGAGATCTCCATCTCAACGCTAAGACTCAGCTCCACTCAACGACCAGCAAGCTACAGTGCTGGACATCCTATGCCAAACAACCAGCAAGACAGGAACACAACCCCACCCATTAGCAGAGAGGCTGCCTAAAATCATAATAACTTCACAGACATCCCAAAACACACCACTGGAGACAGTCCTGCCCACCAGAAAGACAAGATCAGGCTCATCCACCAGAACACAGGCACCAGTCCCATCCACCAGGAAGCCTACACAACCCACTGAACCAACCTTAGCCACTGGGGGCAGACACCACAAACAACACGAGATATGAACCTGCAGCCTGCAAAAAGAAGATCCCAAACACAGTAAGATAAGCAAAATGAGAAGGCAGAGAAACACACAGCAGATGAAGGAGCAAGATAAAACCCTACCAGACCAAACAAATGAAGAGGAAATAGGCAGTCTACCTGAAAAAGAATTCAGAGTAATGACAGTAAAGATATCCAAAATCTTGGAGATAGAAAGGAGAAAATACAAGAAATGTTTAACAAGGACCTAGAAGAACTGAAGAGCTAACAAATAATGATGACCAACACAACAAATGAAATTTAAAATTCTCTAGAAGGAATCAATAGCAGAATTACAGAGGCAGAAGAATGGATAAGTGACCTGGAAGATAAAATAGTGGAAATAACTACCATAGAGCAGAATAAAGAAAAAAGAATGAAAAGAATTGAGGACAGTCTCAGAGACCTCTGGGACAACATTAAACGCACCAACATTCAAATTATAGGGGTTTCAGAAGAAGAAGAGAAAAAGAAAGGGACTGAGAAAATACTTGAAGAGATTATAGTTGAAAAGTTCCCTAATATGGGAAAGGAAATAGTTAAACAAGGCCAGGAAATGCAGAGAGTCCCATAGAGGACAAATCCAAGGAGAAACACGACACATATTAATCAAACCATGAAAAATTAAATACAAAGAAAAATATTAAAAGCAGCAAGCAACAAATAACATACAAGGGAATCCCCATAAGGCTAACAGCAGATCTTTCAGCAGAAACTCTGCAGGCCAGAAGGGTGTGGCAGGACATATTTAAAGTGATGAAAGGGAAAAACCTACAACCAAGATTACCCAGCAAGGATCTCATTGAGATTCCAAGGAGAACTTAAAACCTTTACAGACAAGCAAAAGCTAAGAGAATTCAACAGCACCAAACCAGCTTTACAACAAATGCTAAAGGAACTACTCTACGCAGGAAACACAAGACAAGGAAAAGACGTGCAATAACAAACCCAGAACAATTAAGAAAATGGTAATAGGAAGATACATGTCGATAATTACCTTAAATGTAAATGGATTAATTGCTCCAACCAAAAGACATAGACCGGCTGAATGGATACAAAAACAAGACCCGTATATAGGCTGTCTACAAGAGACCCACTTCAGACATAGGGCCACATACAGACTGAAAGTGAGGGGATGGAAAAAGATATTCCATGCACATGGAAATCAAAAGAAAGCTGGAGTAGCAATTCTCATATCAGACAAAATGGACTCTAAAATAAAGACTATTAGAAGAGACAAAGAAGGACACTATATAATGATCAAGGGATCGATCCAAGAAGAAGATATAACAATTGTAAATATTTATGCACCCAACGTAGGAGCACCTCAATACATAAGGCAAATGCTAACAGCCATAAAATGGGAAATCGACAGTAACATAATCATAGTAAGGGACGTTAACACCCCACCTTCACCATTGGACAGATCATCCAAAATGAAAAGATATAAGGAAACACAAGCTTTAAATGACACATTAAAAAAGATGGACTTGGGCTTCCCTGGTGGTGCAGTGGTTGAGAGTCCGCCTGCCGATGCAGGGGACGCAGGTTCGTGCCCCAGTCCGGGAGGATCCCACGTGCCGCGGAGCGTCTGGGCCCGTGAGCCATGGCCGCTGAGCCTGCGCGTCCGGAGCCTGTGCTCCGCAGCGGGAGAGGCCACAACAGTAAGAGGCCCGCGTACCACAAAAAAAAAGATGGACTTAATTGATACAGGATAGTCCATCCAAAAACAACAGAATACACTTTCTTCTCAAGTGCTCATGGAACATTCTCCAGGATAGATCATATCTTGGGTCACAAATCAAGCCTTGGTAAATTTAACAAAATTGAAATCATATAAGTATCTTTTCCGACCACAACGCTGTAAGACTAGATATCAGTTACGGGGAAAAAACTGTAAAAAAGACAAACACGTGGAGGCTAAACAATATGCTACTAAGTAACAAAGAGATCACTGAAGAACTCAAAGAGGAAATCAAAAAATACCTAGAAACAAATGACAATGAAAACACGAGGACCCAAAACCTATGGGATGCAGCAAAGACAGTTCTAAGACGGAAGTTTATAGCAATATAATCCTAACTCAAGAAACAAGAAACATCTCAAATAAACAACCTAACCTGACACTAAAGCAATTAGAGAAGAAGAACAAAAAAACCCCAAAGTTAGCAGAAGGAAAGAAATCATAACATGCAGATCAGAAATGAAAAAGAAATGAAGGAAATGATAGCAAATATCAATAAAGCTAAAAGCTGGTTCTTTGAAAAATAAACAAAATTGATAAACCATTAGCCAGACTCATCAAGAAAAAAAGGGAAAAGACTCAAATCAATAAATTAGAAATGAAAAAGTTTAAGTAACAACTGACACTGCAGAAATACAAAGGATCATGAGAGATTACTACAGGCAACTATATGCCAATAAAATGGACAACCTGGAAGAAATGGACAAATTCTTAGAAAAGCACAACCTTCCGAGAACTGAACCAGGAAGAAATAGAAAATATATATAGACCAATTACAAGCACTGAAATTGAAACTGTGATTAAAAATCTTCCAACAAACAAAAGCCCAGGACCAGGTGGCTTCACAGGCAACTTCTAACAAACATTTAGAGAAGAGCTAACACCTATCCTTCTCAAACTCTTCCAAAATATAGCAAGGGGAGGAACACTCCCAATCTCATTCTACAAGGCCACCATCACACTGATATCAAAGCCAGACAAAAATGTCACAAAGAAAGAACACTACTGGACAGTATCACTGATGAACATAGATGCAAAAATCCTCAACAAAATACTAGTGAACAGAATCCAACAGCACATTAAAAGGATCATACACCATGATCAAGTGGGGTCTATCCCAGGAATGCAAGGATTCTTCAGTATATGCAAATCAGTCAATGTAATACACCATATTAACAAACTGAAGAATAAAAACCATATGATCATCTCAATAGATGCAGAAAAAGCTTTCAACAAAATTCAACACCCATTTATGATAAAAAAAAAAAAAACCTCCAGAAAGTAGGCATAGAGGGAACTTACCTCAACATAATAAAGGCCATATATGACAAACCCACAGCCAACATCATTCTCAATGGTGAAAAACTGAAACTATTTCCACTAAGATCAGGAAGAAGACAAGGTTGCCCACTCTCACCACTATTATTCAACATAGTTTTGGAAGTTTTAGCCACAGAAATCAGAGAAGAAAAAGAAATAAAAGGAATACAAATTGGAAAAGAAGAAATAAAACTGTCACTGTTTGCAGATGACATGATACTATACATAGAGAATCCAAAAGATGCTATCAGAAAACTACTAGAGCTAATCAATGAATTTGGTAAAGTAGCAGGATACAAAATTAATGCACAGAAATCTCTTGCATTCCTATACACTAATGATGAAAAGTCTGAAAGAAAAATTAAGGAAACACTCCCATTTACCATTGCAACAAAAAGAATAAAATACCTAGGAATAAACCTACCTAGGGAGCCAAAGGCCTGTATACAGGAAACAAGAAGACACTGATGAAAGAAATTAAAGATGATACAAACAGATGGAGAGATATACCATGCTCTTGGATTGGAAGAATCAATATTGTGAAAATGACCATAATACCCAAAGCAATCTACAGATTCACTGCAATCCCTATCAAACTACCAATGGCATTTTTCACAGAACTAGAATAAAAAACTTCACAATTTGTATCAAAACACAAAAGACCCCAAATAGCCAGAGCAATCTTGAGTAAGAAAAATGGAGCCAGAGGAATCAGGCTCCCTGACTTCAAACTATACTACAAAGCTACAGTAATCAAGACAGTATGGTACTGGCACAAAAACAGAAATACAGATCAATGGAACAAGATAGGAAGCCCAGAGATAAACCCACACACATATGGTCACCTTATCTTTGATAAAGGAAGCAAGAATATACAATGCAGAAAAGACAGACTCTTCAATAAGTGGTGCTGGGAAAACTGGACAGCTACATGTAAAAGAATGAAATTAGAACACTTCCTAACACCATACACAAAAATAAACTCAAAATGGATAAAAACCTACATGTAAGGCCAGACACTATCAAACTCTTAGAGGAAAACATAGGTAGAACACACTATGACATAAATCACAGCAAGATCCTTTTTGACCCACCTCCTAGAGAAATGGAAATAAAAACGAAAATAAACAAATGGGACCTAATGAAATTTAAAAGCTTTTGCACAGCAAAGAAACCATAAACAAGACGAAAAGACAACCCTCAGGATGGGAGAAAAGATTTGCAAATGAAGCAACTGACAAAGGATTAAACTCCAAAATATACAAGCAGCTTATGCAGCTCAATATCAAAAAAACAAACAACCCAATCCAAAAATGGGCAGAAGACCTAAATAGACATTTCTCCAAAGAAGATATACAGATTGCCAACAAGCATATGAAAGGATGCTCAACATGACTAATCATTAGAGAAATGCAAATCAAAACTTCAATGAGGTATCACCTCACACCAGTCAGAATGGCCATCTACAAAATGTCTACAAACAGAAA
Organism: Lipotes vexillifer; assembly: GCF_000442215.2. Classification (NCBI taxonomy): domain Eukaryota; kingdom Metazoa; phylum Chordata; class Mammalia; order Artiodactyla; family Lipotidae; genus Lipotes; species Lipotes vexillifer. The sequence goes on from NW_006776832.1 coordinate 434,647, forward strand.
ATGCTGGAGAGGGTGTGGAGAAAAGGGAACCCTCTTGCACTGTTGGTGGGAATGTAAATTGATACAGCCACTATGGAGAACAGTATGGAGATTCCTTAAGAAACTAAAAATAGAATTGCTATATGACCCAGCAATCCCACTACTAGGCATATACCCTGAGAAAACCATAATTCAAAAAGAGTCATGTACCACAATGTTCATTGCAGCACTATTTACAATAGCCAGGATATGGAAGCAACATAAGTGTCCATTGACAGATGAATGGATAAAGAAGATGTGGCACATATATACAATGGAATATTACTCAGCCATAAAAAGAAATGAAATTAAGTTTTTTGTAGTGAGGTGGATGGACCTAGAGTTTGTCATACAGGGTGAAGTAAGTCAGAAAGAGAAAAATAAATACCGTATGTTAACACATATATATGGAGTCTAAAAAAATAAAAAGGTTCTGAAGAACCTAGGGGGAGGACAGGAATAAAGACGCAGATGTAGAGAATGGACTTGAGAACACGGGGAGGGGGAAGGGTAAGCTGGGACGAAGTGAGAGAGTGGCATGGACATATATACACTACCAAATGTAAAATAGATAGTTAGTGGGAAGCAGCCGCAGAGCACAGGGAGATCGGCTCGGTGCTTTGTGTACACCTAGAGTGGTGAGAGAGGGAGCATGGAAGGGAGACGCAAGAGGGAGGAGATATGGGGATATATGTATATGTATAGCTCATTCACTTTGTTATAAAGCAGAAACTAACACACCATTGTAAAGCAATTATACTCCAATAAAGATGTTAAAAAAAAAAACTACATGGAGGGAACTTCCCCGGTGGTCCAGTGGGTGGATCCCGCATGCTGCATCTAAGATTTCCTATGCCTCAACTAAGTGCAGCCAAAATAAATAAATAAATGTTAAAAAAAAAAAAAAACTACATGGAAATATAACATCACATCCACTAAGATTACTATTGTTGTTATGCTTTCTAACCAAAAAATTATAAAACAATTGTTAAACTACTGTTTTAGCAAAGAATACAAAATTAGAACTGGTATTTCACTAGGCCAGTAACCTCTTTTCCAGTTAATAAGACCAACCAGTTTAATAAAGACGTCAGCTGTTTCATTATTAAACATTAAATATCTGAAATATTATAAATATTATATGACAAGTTTGGGATAAGAAAGAAAAAAGTAAATAAACTATTGAAACATGGTTTCTTCAGTACCTGTTGTGAAATTCCAGTTCTAGATCCAGAAAAAATTGGAAAAAATACCCCTAGCACAGGAATTATATTACACATTATAGAAGAACCTGACACAGTATTAAAGAATTACTGGGAGGCTACTACTATAAAAATAGCAAGGTCCAAAAACTATTTCAAAAACTCTGTGACAAAGCTTACTTAAATAACATCAGATTCATCTGAGATTAGCAATGTCCAGGGTGTTTCAATTTTTACGAGGCAAAAGAACAAAAACAATCATAATTGCATAATTAAGCCATGTGACTTTTTAAAAAACAGTTTCTCTAGTGCATGAAAGGACTAGAAAAGTATGTAAAAGAATCATTATTACTAACTGACATTGACATAAATATTACCAGATTTGGTAGTCACCAATATCTTAGGTTTTCCTTTTCCCATATGGATAGTATTTCCCACCCCATTAAAGTTAAACATAACCTTATGCCTTTTTTTTTTTTTTTTTTTTTTTGCAGTACGCGGGCCTCTCACCGTTGTGGCCTCTCCCGTTGCGGAGCACAGGCTCCGGACGCACAGGCTCAGCGGCCATGGCTCACGGGCCCAGCCGCTCCGGGGCATGTGGGATCTTCCCGGACCGGGGCACGAACCCGCGTCCCCCGCATCGGCAGGCGGACTCCCAACCACTGCGCCACCAGGGAAGCCCCTTATGACTTTTTTCATAAATAATATTTGAATGTAAGTGGAATGTACATAATTTTAAGGTTCCTTTCCTTCTGCCAAGGTAACCAGCAACATCTTAGCTGGTGAAACCTCTCAAAGACTGTACCCCTCAGTAAAGACAGCAAGAAAGAGAGATCCCAATCAGTGACTAATATGGACTAGGTTTATCCATATAAACTTGCAGTATCTCTAGTTCAAAAAAGATAAAATACTGGTAATTTCATGTAATTTAACCTAACAACATGAACACAAAATAAACTCATTATTTTAGGCCACTGAGATTTGGGGGTTGTTTTCACTGTACCATATCTAGCCTATCCTAATTGATTTTCCCAAAGGGCAAGGAAGTCCTTTCTAAAATATTTGGTTCTGGGCTTCCCTGGTGGCGCAGTGGTTGGGAGTCCGCCACTGAGAAGCCACCACAATGAGAAGCCCGCGCACTGCAACAAAGAGTAGCCCCTGCTCTCCGCAACTAGAGAAAGCCTGCAGGCAGCAACAAAGACCCAACACAGCCAAAAATAAATAAAAGTAAAATAAACGTTTAAAAAATAGGCCTGGAAAGCCCAGAATATGCCAGGACTAGAGATTATAAAATTTGAAAAAAAAACCCCAAAAAAACAGCAAACCCTCAGCAGCATATTAAAAGGATCATATACCATGATCAAGTGAGACTCACCCTTAGATATAAAGATGATTCAACACACAAATCAATAAATGTGATATATTAATAGAATGAAGGATAAAAATCATATGATCATCTCAAGAGATGAAGAAAAAGCATTTGACAAACTTCAACATCCTTGGGGCTTCCCTGGTGGCGCAGTGGTTGAGAATCTGCCTGCTAATGCAGGGGACATGGGTTCGAGCCCTGGTCTGGGAGGATCCCACTTGCCACAGAGCAACTAGGCCCGTGAGCCACAACTACTGAGCCTGCGCGTCTGGAGCCTGTGCTCCGCAGCAAGAGAGGCCGTGATAGTGAGAGGCCTGCGCACCGCGATGAAGAGTGGCCCCCGCTTGCCACGACTAGAGAAAGCCCTCACACAGAAACGAAGACCCAACACAGCAAAAATAAATAAATAAAATTAATTGAGTTGTTCATTTAAAAAAAAATTCAACATCCTTTCATGATTAAAAAAAAACTCTCAACAAATTTGGTATAGAAGAAATGTAGTACCTCAACATATTGGGCTGGCCAAAAAGTTCATTCAGGGTTTTCTCGTTATGGAAAAACCCGAACTAACTTTTTGGCCAACCCAATAGTAAGTCCATATATGACAAGTCCACAGCTAGCATCATACTTAATGATGGAAACCTGAAAGCTTTTCCTTTAAGATCAGGCTTAAGACAAAGATGCCTACTTTCACCAATTTTATTCAACATTAAGACTGGAAGTCATATATATATATGAACCGTTTGAAAGCATTCTATTTATTGTGTTAGATTTATAACTCTGGAAAACAAGTAAACATTTAAAGAATAAATGGATCAAATTACCTGTACAGTTTCAGCACAGTTCTCTCTTAAGGAATATGTGGGTTGAACAAAGAGACTGAAAGTTAGGACTTACCGCTCTGACACCAACATAAATCTGTTCTTTTGATTGTAAATTATGACTCATAGCCTAGGACATTATCTTCCTTTCAGAGGTTTTTAAAGGGTGATCCAACAGTGAGAAAAATGCATACAGCAATATAGAAACAACAGTTCTGCTGCTATTCAAGCTTCATCCCCTTGAGGAGCTGCTGAATGGAGAACTCCCATTTACTTAAGGCTTTAATATTCAGCCCTGCAGAAATCCGAGCTACATCTTGTTTCTATAAATAATTTTGCTAAAGCACTAAAAGTGTCAGAAGATTGCCATTTTAAATAGTCTTCTAGTTTTTACATGTAATCTCTAGGGAAGTCAAATAACAGAGCTAAATAATTTCCCATTAGATCACTTGGGAAAAATTGCGTTCTCTTTTATTTAGCCTTAAATATAATCTCATCCTTATACAATACTTATTAATTATGTAGTGAAAAACAGTTATTTACAGCAGAGACAACTTGCAGGCACCACCTAATGCTTCTTGGTTGACACACTGAGAAGGACACAGTAACACTCTGTGGTATTCCCGGCAAAATGTATAACCTGAATCTAATCATGAGGAAATATTGGACAAGCCAAATCGAGGAATAGACTTGCTGTGAATTAACTGGTCTGAATGATTCAAAATGTCAAGATCATGAAAGACAACAACAAAAAAAAAGAATCAAGAAAATACTTCATATTAAAAGAGAGAAATGAGACATGACAACTAAAAGCAATGTTTGATCCTCGACTGGATCCTGGAACAGAAATGTTTTTTCTTTCGCTAGAATGGAAAAACTGGCAAAAATGGTATGAAATCCATACATTATACAATAATATTATATCAATACTAATTTCCTGGTTTTGATAATTACACTGTGGTGATATAATGTCTTTTGTTTTGTTTTTGTTTTGAAGTGTTTAAGCCTTAGGTCTGCAAGTTACTCTCAGTTTTTTTTAATCTAACTATTGAAACAATATTAACTTAGGAAATCTAGATGAGAGTATTAAGAATTCTTTGTTCTGTTCTTGTAACTTTTATATAAGTTTAAAATATACAGATAACCTCAAACAAAAAAGAATTTAGAAGACAGATATCATACAGTACTCCTTCTAGCACGACCACCCTAACTTACGTTGCTCAAAATTATAAAAAACTGGCAAAAAGTCTTTTATGTTACGTGTTTAGAATTTCTCTAAATTGAAAAAGAAAAGATTATGCTGTGCTTTTTGCTGGTAGCAATCTTCCTGGCATGTTTTATGACTGCACAATAACTTTTTCTGCTGGCAAGTTAAGAGGAACAACAAAACATTTGGTACTGGACATGTTACATTCATTTTACGAGCATTGATTTAAAACCTGCTATATGCCAGTCACTGTTCTAGATACAGGGATAAAGAAAAAATATATACATGGCATGTGACCTAAAGGATCTTACGGATCAGCAGGGGAGACAGACATATAAGTGAATGATTGCAGTGAGGCAGTATAAGTGGTGTGTGTGTGTGTGTGTGTGTGTGTAATCCACCATTGTACACTGGGATTGGCCAATTCCCAGGGAGCCAAGAAAAGAAGAGGGTTAGAACAATCTTCACAAGAGGTTGTATTAAAATTGGGTCTTAAAAGATGAATAGTGGTTTAGATGGACAAATAGAGGGAAGAGTATTTGGGACATGAGCAAAGGACATGAAGCTATAATACAGCCTAGAGTATTAGTGAGACAGCAAATAATTCAAAACGGCTGAATCCAAGATGGGGAGTGGCCGCAGCGAGAAAAGATGCTAGAGGGAGGCAGGGGCCAGTTCCTTGAGGGCAGCACAAGCCATTGTGCCAGGAAACTGCACAATCCTATGGAAGTGGGGTTGTGAGTTCTTGGCATTTGTCTGCATCTGTGAATATCTAACTTGTTGAACTATCACATACAAAGCGAGGCACATTGAAGTAGGTCATTCCATTCCCATAAGATGATTTGTGTTAATTATAACAAGGGAATGGAACTGAGAATGGGATGTTCTGCTATCTTTGTATCTTACGCTATGACATGAGAAAAAATTGCATTCCTTCTCCTTTGCAATATCAATCTCTGTAAGAGATTGGTGGGGATTCACTTTCAGTATGCCAAATGAGGAAGTTTAAGCTGTAATTGAAGGTCATCACTGCATCAATTATCTTGACAGAAATAGTGGCTCAGTCAAGATGACAGCGCTTGACCTTGGGTGCACCTCTTTTCTGTTTGCTTCTCATAAATCAGGGTGACAAGTGGTCAAAAATCTCTGCTCACATCTTTGAAAGGGTTTAACAATGAAGGAGAGAAACTCTGCAATCAGAAAATTAGGGAACGAGTACAGGAAATAGATGTTGGATACTAAAGATTATTTTGAGTAAAAATAAAAGGTCTTCAAAGAAAAAATATTTCTAATTTATATCTGTCTCAGGATTCTAAACTTTTATTTACTCCCATATAAAAAAATACATATGAAAAGAATGAAAAGATGAGCCACAGACTGGGAGGAAATATTTACAAAAGACATATCTGATAGGGGACTGTTATCTATTATAAAATGTTAAAAGAACTCTTAGAGCTCAACAAGAAAATGAACAACCCAATTTAAAAACTGAGCAAAAAAAATAAAAAAAAAAATTAAAAAAAATAAAAACAAAATAAAAACTGAGCAAAAGATCTGAATCGATACTTCACCAAAGGTGATATACAGATGGCAAAAAGGCATATGAAAAGATGCTCAATTTCATTCATCACTAGGGAATTGCAAATTAAAATAATGAGATACCACTACACACCTGTAAGAATGGCAAAAATCAAAAACATCAACAACACCAGATGCTGACAAGGATGTAAAATAATGGGAATACTCATTCATTGCTGGTGGGAATGCAAAATGGTACAGCCACTTTGGAAGACAGTTTGGCAGTTTCTTACGAAACTAAATATACTCTTACCATATGATCCAGCAATCACATTCCTTGGTATTTACCCAAATGAGTTAAAAACTTATGTCCACATAGAAAACTTGCACAAGAATGTTTATAGCAGCTTTATTCATAACTGCCAAAACTTGGAAGCAGCCAAGATGATCTTCAATAGGTGACTGAATAAACAAACCGTGGCACATCCAGACAATGAAGTACTCAACAGTAAAAAGAAATGAGTTATCGACTCATGAAAATGGAACCTTAAATGCATGTTGCCAAGTGAAAGAAGCCAATCTGAAAAGGCCCCATACAGTATGATTCCAGCTACGTGACATTCAGGAAAAGACAAACTGTGGAGACATTAAAATCAAAATCAGTGGTTGCCAGGGGTTTGGGGCAGGGATAAGCAAGTGAAACACAGGTGATCTTCAGGGCAGGGAAAATACTTTGTATGATATGATACTATATATCTCATTATACATTTGTCCAAACCTATAAAATGTACCATACAAACAGTGAATCCTAATACAAACTATGGATTTGGGGTGAAAATTATGTGTCAGTGTAGGTTCACTGATTCCAACAAATGTACTACTCTAGGGGGGGATATTGATGGCGGAGAAGTTTGCGTGTGTTTGTGGAGGAGGGGATACACAGGAACTCTGTCCTTACCACTCAGGTTGGCTGTGAACCTGAAATTGTTCTAAAAATTAATCTATTAATTAAATATACATATATTAATTATGTAATGACTATATATATACATAAAAATTCAGAGACCACCAGGAGGATTAAAGCCGAAAATTCCCCTAAAGCGGTCGCATTCAGGAATTTGGAAATTATATTTTAAGCAAAGGCTTTTACTTGTTAAGTTTTGTGACTACTTTTTTTTTTTTTTTTTTTTTG
>NW_006776832.1:442141-463392 GCF_000442215.2 Lipotes vexillifer
AGCCGCTCCGCGGCATGTGGGATCTTCCCGGACCGGGGCACGAACTTGTGTCCCCTGCATCAGCAGGCGGACTCTCAACCACTGCACCACCAGGGAAGCCCGGGCTAGTAGACTTTTGAAAGAAAACATTCTTCCTGATATTCTGTAAGAAACCCTTTCAGTCACAGGATCTGGCTAAGAAGAGGGAACCTACCAGGCCTCACTGGGAGCAACCTGGAAAGCTTTATCCCACCACCCCCCGACCCCAAAATTCAAAAACACCTGTTAGAGTCAGAGTAGATACACATCGAGTACTTACAAATTTTAAGATCGTTCTAGAGCAGGGTTCTCAGCCTTGGCACTGTTGACCTTTGGGGCAAGATCGTTCTTTGTTCTGAGGGCTGTCCTGTGCACAGCAAGATGTTTAGCAGCACCCCTGGCCTCCACCCAGTAGCACAACCCCAGCTGTAACAGTCAAAGATGTCTCCACAACATTGCCAAGTGTCCCCTGGAGGCCAAAATCATCTGTTTGAGAACCACTGCTCTAGAGTCTTCCTACTCAAAGTGTGGTCTGAAACTCAGCAGCATCACCTGGAAGCTTTTGAGAAATGAGGATTACAAGCTGCCTATTCAGTATGATCTCAGTCGTACTGAATTAGAATTTTAACAAGATTCCCATTCCCATGTAACTCATATGCACATTCAAGTTTGAAAAGCACTGTCAGATTATATGGATCATATTTATCCAGCAGCAGGAAGGAAGTGAGGAAGAAAGAAGTGTGGGGAGGGGGAGGGAGGTGGGAGGGATGTAGAAAGAGAGAGAAAAGGAGTAAAAAAAGAAAAGAGATAAAAGCTAAGAAACTTAGTTAAAACTGAAAACACATAGAACTTTAAAATCAAACATAAAAGTAGGTGGAGCATAGAGGAACTTTAGGGCAGTAAAAATACTCCATATGATACCATAATGGTGGTTACATGCCATTATACATTTGTCCAAATCCATAGACTGTACAACACCAAGAACCTAAGGTAAACTATGGACTTTGGGTGGCTATGATGTGTTAATGAGCCTTTTGAAAAATAATAAATATAAATCAAGCATAAATAATTTTTCTTTTTGCGAAATTTTTGGCAAAGTTGCCAATGAGAAAGAAAAGGAGAAACTTTTCAAATTGGAATTTTAAACGAGAAAAAATTTAAAAACAAGGAATTTAGGACTATATTCAGTTAGCCACAGTTTTAAATTTACTGAGGCCTAGATTAGAACAGTGACTATGAGGATCAAAGTGGGTGAATGCCAGAGTATTTATGAAGAAACAAACTGTAAGAACTCACAACCGGCTGGATGTGAAAGAGGTAACATAGACTTTTATTACACTGCATCTCACGTGGTCACTTTCCAAGCTGGGCTGCATGATTCAGAGGAAAACCTTGGGAAGTGGCAGGGGTCGTACTGTGAACACTACCAAATTACTTGCTGAGGCCTCAGGTGACATTGCTTTTGCCTCCTTTTATCCCTCCAATTTTACTGATAAAGTCAGAGTTTTGCACGTATAATAAGTATCTTCCCCCGCTCCTCAATGCTCTACTTTGAACCCTTGCAGAAAGAAAACTTCCCAAACTATTTTCCCCAAAAATGACAACTCTGTGTCAAGGGGATGACTGTTTTCATGAATGCCCTCCAGTCCTTGTACTACTCATTCTTTTTGATAGTTCAGATCAGAGGTAAGCAAATATTTTCTGCAAAGGGTCAGATAGTAAATAGTGTAGGCTTTGTGGTCTATTCAGTTTCTCTTGTGACCTTGAAGAACAACAGCAGCCACAGACAGCATGTAAACAAATGATAGCGGCTGTGTTCCAATAAAACTTTATTTATGAAAACAGGTGGTGGGCTCGATTTGGCCTTTGAACCATAGTTTTCAACCTTGGGCCTAGATTGTTCTTTTCAGCCTGAACTCATCTCCCTAATAAAAATTTAAATAACTAGCATATATTGAGTACAAACTGTGAGGTACTATTCTAAGTGATTTACATATATTTTTATATTTTATTCTCATCAGTGCTCTAGGATAATTTATCACTCAGGGTTCAGGATAGGAAAAATAAATTATTTTAGGTATTTCCAGTATAAAGGAATTTAATACAGGGAAGTACATGCTTATAAATTCATTGGAAGAGTTGGAACAGCAGAAATAGGGGGCTTGCTCTGGAGTTTTGGTGTTAAGGTCATACCCTCATAGCTGTGATCCACTGGGCAGGAAGCTGCTGCTGCTACCACTGCTGTTGCTGCCACAGCTGCCTCATATTCAAGAAGATGTGTCCAGAGGGCAACATAGATCCAACCCATGCAAATCTTGTGTCTGTCAGAGCCTGCTTCTCAGCTCTCCCTGCTGCAGGAAGCTTGTTTCTGTCTCCCTTTCAAATCTCATATGTGTGCAGAACTTACTGCATATCTACAACCCTAGCTGCAAGAGTCTGGAAAATGTACTTTCAGCTTTCCAACTTCTCCACACATATAGGCAGGTGAAATGGCGGTTGAGAAGGCCAGAGTAGCCAGCACAGATGGGTAATACTACCATTCCTATTTGAAGTCAAGTTGGAAAGAACTTCCTGCCATTTCTCCTTGATTTCCTTTATTCTAAATAGAGAAATTAATATTATGGGGAGTTGCTTATCTGGACACTTCCTTTCTGATACACATAGTTTTAATGACTTCTTATTTTTGAAATATGTATAAATAGAACATTTTAAAGAACAAAACAGTGGTGATGAGTCTCTTCAAGAAATACTATTCCTTGGATAAAGATGTAGTACATATATACAATGGAATATTACTCAGCCATAAAAAAGAACGAAATTGGATCATCTGTAGAACTTGGATGGACCTAGAGACTGTCATACAGAGTGAAGTCAGAAAGAGAAAAACAAATATCGTATATTAACATATATGTGGAATCTAGAAAAATGGTATAGATGATCTTATTTGCAAAGCAGAAATAGAGACACAGACATAGAGAACAAACATATGGATACGGAGGGGGAAGGGGGGGTGGGATGAATTGGGAGATTGGGAGTGACATATATACACTATTGATACTATGTATAAAATAGATAACTAATGAGAACATACTATATAGCACAGGGAACTCTACTCAGTGCTCTGTGGTGACCTAAATGGGAAGGAAATCCAAAAAAGATGGGATATATGTATATGTATAGCTGATTCACTTTGCTGTACAGCAGAAACTAACACAACATTGTAAAGCAACTATACTCCAATAAAAATTAATTTAAAAAAAAGAAATACTATTCCTCATTTCGTATGTTCACATCCTAATTATGCTGAATTTTTAAGCTGAATATCAAACCTGGCCTTTTTTTTTTCAGCCGCACCGCATGGCTTGCAGGATCCTAGTTCCCTGACCAGGGATCGAACCCGTGCCCCCTGCACTGGAAGCACAGAGTCCTAACCAATGGACCACCAGGGAATTTTCCAAACCTGGCCATTTTTGTAATCAGATTTGAAATCTGACAGTTTTGATGGCTCATCATCTCTGCCAGCAACCTTCTATATCCTCACTGCAAAATTTAAATTTGTTTTCATGGATTAAAAGAGCTTATAAAAGGGGATTAAATGAGTGTCTCCTGAGACCTAAGTAAATAATTTGACAGTGCTACATGACCCATACTTACTGATACTCCCCCAACCCTTCCATCAGGCACAGGTATCACTCCCTCCTTTGTGTACCTGATGTACAATATAAATTCAACAAATGTTGAATAAATACACAAAAAATGCATCATATATAAACCAGGATTTTTAGTTAACGTTATCCTAGGCTGTTTACTCCATTTAAGATTATGAACTTCGGGGCTTCCCTGGTGGTGCAGTGGTTGAGAGTCCACCTGCCGATGCAGGCGACGTGGGTTCATGCCCCGGTCGGGGAGGATCCCACATGCCGCGGAGCGGCTGGGCCCGTGAGCCATGGCCGCTGAGCCTGCGCGTCCGGAGCTTGTGCTCCGCAACAGGAGAGGCCACAGCGGTGAGAGGCCCGCGTACCACAAAAAAAAAAAAAAAAAAAAAAAAAAAAAAAGATTATGAACTTCTTGAAAATCGGGATCATACCTTTTACGCTTTTATACCTTTCTTTCTACCTCCTATTGAGAACATAGAAAGTGCTCAATAAATATACTGAATCAATAGTTTTGAAATAAAATACACATCTATCGATGATTAACCTCAAATATTAACCAGTAATATTTATATTTTAAAACTATTTTATGAAAGAAAAAATTTAAAAGAGAGAAACAATTAGAGAACAAGTCAGTAATATTCCAACCACCTAAAGACAACCAATACTTGGTTTCTTTGAGAGGCCACATTTACATAACTTTTACTACAGTACATTGCAAAAATTATTCTATTTTATTATTATTGTTATTAAACCCTTACTGTGCCTTAATTTGTACATTAAACTTTATCATAGGCATGATGTATAGGAAAAAGCATAGTGTATATAGGATTCGGTACTATGCAGTGGCTCAGGCCTCCACTGCGTTCTTGGAACGGATCTCCCGAGCCTAAGGGGATGACTGCTATATTGACTTTAGGCCAGGGAATGGTCTGAGCAGATTTGATTTTCAGAAAAATCACACTGGAAAACAATAGGGGGGAATGAATGGAAGGGATGAGTCTGGAGGCAGGAAGGTCAGGCTGGAGGCTACTGGGATACCACAGGGGAGACGTGCTGGTGCCCTAGACCAAGCAGGGTTGATGAGAAGGAAAGAGAGCTCCACAGCTCACACTGTACAACAGGGCTAGCCAGTGACATTGGTGCCTGGAGCAGTATGACAAAGCAGCATCCCTTCAAACTAATACTTTTTCAATGGACACATCTATTTAGTGGACATGGAAAGAAACAAAGTATCCATTATTAAAATTCCATGTCCACTTCTTTACTTTTATTATGTGTATCAAAGATAACATTTCAGGGACTTCCCTGGTGGTGCAGTGGTTAAGAATCTGCCTGCCAACACAGGGTACATGGGTTCAAGCCCTGGTCCGGGAAGATCCCACATGCCGTGGAGCAACTAAGCCTGTGCAACACAACTACTGAGCCCACGTGCTGCAACTACTAAAGCCCGTGTGCCTAGAGCCCGTGCCTAGAGCCCGTGCTCTGCAAGAAGAGAGGCCACCACAATGAGAAACCCACACACCGCAACGAAGAGTAGTCCCCGCTCGCCACAACTAGAGAAAGCCCTCACACAGTAACGAAGACCCAATGCAGCCAAAAATAAATAAATAAATAAATTTATAAAAAAAAAAAAAAAGATAACATTTCAGATTCTCTGGAATCAGAACCTCTCACATGGTGACTCAATTTGTTACCCAGCCGTAAGTGATGGAGAAATTGTGCAACACTTGGTTTTTATTCTCTTTTTTTTTTCTTATTCCTAAGTTTTGGTTTAAAAAATAATTGTACTCGTGCATAAAATTTGTGTCCTGCTTTTTTTCACTTATTATATGTAATAACAATTTTGGTATTGTTGTGATGAGCTTTTATTTTTAACACTGTATAATGGTGTGTCCAGAGGATAGCTCCAGCCGCTAGGATATTGTGATGTTAACTTTTTGTGTCAACTAGACTGGGCCAAGGGGTGCCCAGATTAAACATTATTTCTGGGTATGTCTGTGAGGGACAGATGAGATTAGCATTTGAATCGGTGCACTCAGCAAAACAACTCACTGCAATGTGGATAGGCATCATCCAATCCACTGAAAGTCTAAATAGAACAAAGAAGTGGAGGAAGGAGAAATTCATGCCTTTTGCTTCCTACCTGACTGCTTGAGCTGGGACATCTGTCTTCTCCTGCCCTTGGACAGGGATTTACACCATGCACTCTGGCCCTCAGGCCTTCGGGGATTCAGACTGGACTTCACCACTGGCTTTCCTGGGTCTCCAGCTTTCAGACAGTAGATCTTAGGACTTCTCAGCTTCCATAATCATGTGAACCAATTCCTCATAATAAACCCTATATACAGATATATATATACATATGCACATACAATTAATTGTTTCGCTGGAGAACTCTGACTAATCTAGACAGCTCCTGCCACATAGTGGGCATTCAATAAATTAATAAATGAATGGCAAATATTAAGAATTACACTTCTAAAATATTTACAATTTTTATAGGTAAGAAATGGAAACTTCTTTGATGTTTGAAATTTGCATTACTTTACTGTGGAGCATGAATATTTTTATGTGTTTATTGATCAACTGTATTTTCTCTTTTGTGATTTTTTTTCATACTTTTTGTGCATTTATCCTTTGGACCCTTGATTTTAAGGAACTCATCACAACTTTTATTAATAAAATTTTTGTGACTTTTGTTCCTAAAATAGATGTCATCAAATTAAGGAAACAACTGGCAAAATAAAAGCAAATCTTTGTAATCACAGAAAGAAAAGTACAAGCAGGAATAAATGTTAGTTCAAATATTTGATGACGCCATCTAGTGGAAAAGTGATTTTAATTTCTCTCTCTGAATCAGAGATTCCCAAATTCCAATGCCCCAAATTTGGTATTCATGGGACTTTATTAAAATATATATTCTAGCCTCCCCTCTACATGGAGATTTCTAGCTCACTTAATGTGTATAATAAGCCAAGAGTTGTGTTTCAATATTATCCACATTGGAAACTCTAAAAATTCCATGTCACTTAAAATTAAGGTTTCCAGTGGTACATTGTGCTTTCCTTTTTCATCAGAATTTTCTACAGCTTCACCACAATAAGGAATTTTGCTGCTCTGATAACATTCTTTAAATGTGTACTCTGTGCCAGCCCCTAGGCTAACTGCTTTACTTTTATTATTTGATTTAATCCCTTCAACAACTCTAACAAGGTAGGTGCTATTATTATACCATTTTCCCGATGAGAAGATTGAGGCAGAGAGTTTCCCAAGGTCACAGAGCTAATATGGTGTGAGCCCAGAGCTCTGTGATGGGAAAGATCACAGCCATGCCAACAGTCAAGAAAGGACTAACGGTTTTACAATTCTACCCTGTCACCTACTTTCAGTTTAGTATACTAAATGCAGAAATGAGTTAGATTTCTTAATTAGTGAGGGCTGTGTAGGGACATTTTGCAACTTCATGCTCATATGGTTTGGACAAATACTTCACACACTCACATGTTCCTTAAAACCTGGATGTTTTGGGGTGTTATAAATTTGAAGATATTTTCCATATTTTGCTGTTAGTCTCCATTTTTCCCCAATACTAATATAAATTAAACTGATCTGCTTCAAACCTTCTATGTGGATGCAAACTGAAACTAATTTATTTATAACTTGTTAGAAAACCCAGTTGATACTCATCTATCAGCCAGGTGAGGTGAGATGAAGCTAATGAAGCTTGTCTTAAGCATGGGTGTCTGGCCCTACCCACAGGGGTCCAAGGTTCTGGCCTGCCCAGCCTGGCCTGGGCCCACTCAGTGCCAGCAGAAGTTCAGCTCTGTGTCCCCATACCTCGCTGAAACTTACCTTTCCTACAGTTCACTCCTTCCCTAGGTATCAACTAACTACACCTGAAAAATTAATTCCTACTACTGCCCTAGTAGGAAATAATGTGAAAGTAACATAGGAACTTTACAATAGGCCCTCTTGAGGCTACATTCCTGACAACTGCCTATGCTGAAATCTTTTCAGCATTAGTAAACAAAACGCATCAAATAACGTAGTGGATTTTTTTTTTAATAGAGTGAACAAACAAAATAAAAGTTCCTCTACTTTTACACTGCTGAGTGCAAGAGAAATTTGAAATATATAATCTTGTATTTGTACCTCTATATTCCTCACTCCCATCCCTATCTCCGAGCAACACAAAGTGTGAAATGATAAAGACCAAGGACCTGAGAAAAGGTTCAATATTTAGCAAAACAAAGGGAAAAGAATGATGACTAACAAAGAATCTCCTAGTATACTGAACTAGGAAGAATAGAGAAAATAAAAGTAGATAACATTAACTGAGCATTACTTTGCCCCAGGTACTTTTCTAAATGCTCTTTGCATGCATTAGCACATTTTAATCCCCAGGAGGGAATTTCATGAGGTAGGTACAATTATTAATCTTATTACACAGATAAGGAAACTGAGTAGTTAGGTCATTTGCTGGAATTATGGAACTAGTAAACTACGCACCCCAGAGCCCTAGCACTTACTTACTACACTATAATAAAGAGATAAAACGTGCATCATTTTCTTGAAGAGTCAGAGGCAAACAGGGGGCGAAAAACCCATTGAATGGATCACTCATTTAACTAATAGACGCAGTTATTGAGAGTCCTTGCTGTTTCCAAGCTCATTTATAAAAGCAAATTAGGCGTGCTATTATTATTACGCCATTGAGTTCACGATGACTCCCACAGGGTAAGAATCTGCACATCTTAGAGGTGAAGAGGACTAAGTCATTCTTTTCAGGTCCTTAAATGTTTTTAAATGAAAGGAGAAGGAAAAAAAAAAGTCCAAACGATGCTACAGGAACTGTGGTATAGTAAAGATTTACATAAAACAAAGTAATGTTTTTAACATACCCAACAGGAGAGTGTGTTTGAAACCTCATTTTGGTGATAACCACGTAGGTCCAAGTGTAACACTGTGTGACTCTGAAGTCGGCCACTGGCTTCCTTGCAACCCTGCGATAGGCTCTGATGAAAACTCAAGACACCCTGCCCCCCTCCCCGCCTTCAGCATCGGTTTTGTTTGAAACTTGCAAACGCGCAGGAGAAGCTGCACACCGCGCTCTCAACTACCGAGCGGTGTCGCAGCAAAAGCAGTCGGGTCCGGAGGGCCCTCGGAACCAAAGCGCTAGCCTCCACCTGTCGGGGGCAGCATTTCCGGAGCACCGGGGAGGCGGAGCCTGGCCGCTGGGGCTGGACTCCCGGGGAGCGCCTGAAAGGGCGCGAGTGGTCACGGGCGCGTAGGGGCCCCGTCGCGGGCTGCCAGGCCATGCCGCGCGGGGTTTGCGGCCGGCTCGCCTCAGCGCTGCGGGGGACACGCGCACAGCCGCCCGCGGTCGCCCAGAGGTGTGTGCACGCCTCGGTGTCGCGGCCGTCCACAGACCAGAGCGAGCGGACGCGGAAACCGCCCCGCGCCTTCGACCCAGCGCTGCTGGAGTTCCTGGTGTGCCCGCTCTCCAAGAAGCCGCTCCGGTGAGGTTCGCCCGCGGCGGGGTTTCCGTCGCGGCCTCCCGTCGCGGGGAGGGGGCCGGGTGGACCGCATGGCCGTGGACCGCCGCCGAGCAGCCCTGGCAGGTCACTCCGGGCATGTTCTTGGCTGCCATTCCTTGGCCCCGGGGCCCGCCGGCTCCCCGGGGTCTCCCGCGGCGTGGCGAGGGGGGGCGCGGCGGCGCGCCGAGCCCCAGGCCTCCCAAACCGAGCCGCCGACTCGCCGGCGCGGGCCAGAGCGCGTGTCGGTTCTCCCCTGGCCGCGCCTTAGAATCGCCAGGGCACTTATTTATTTATTTGTTTATTTATTGATTGATTTATTTCTGTGGTACGCGGGCCTCTCACTGCTGTGGCCTCTCCCGTTGCGGAGCACAGGCTCCGGACGCGCAGGCTCAGCGGCCATGGCTCACGGGCCCAGCCGCTCCGCGGCATGTGGGATCTTCCCGGACCGGGGCACGAACCCGTGTCCCCTGCGTCGGCAGGCGGACTCTCAACCACTGCGCCACCAGGGAAGCCCCAGGGCACCTTTTTTTAAATGCAGATTTCTAGGCACCCCAGGGCGGGTCGAATCGTTCGGAAGGCCCGCGGGCGGGGCTTGAGCAATGGCGCATTTTCTTAAAAGGACGCGAAGGGTTTCTCACGGAGAGCCGAGTTTATGAGCTCGTAGGACTCACGACTAGTCCACGGCGTTCCTATTTTTAAGCCAAGGCGATGAAAAATGCAGTGGCCTCCAGAGTCTTGTGAGAACGCCGTGTACGGCCTTAAGCATGTAAGCGAGGGGTGCCGCCTTTTTTTGGCTTTCAGTTCTTGACTAGCTGGCTTTTGTGAAGGCCTTCTTAACCTTTAACGTAGAGTCGTCAGGGTGAACCCTCTACCGTTCAGGGCTGCTGACTCGGTACCCTGACACCAGGAAACACCGAAATGGCATCAGCGGTAGTCTTGGGGTGGCAGATTGCTAGTAATCTTTCTCTTCATCTTTTTCATTTCTCTTTCAGGATTTTCTCATAACGAACGTATATGACTCACACAGTTTTCTTAAACCTTGAAATTACCATTTGATCTCCCTTTTAGCTAATTGTGTAAACAGCTCACTTGCAGATAACGCTGCGTTGCGAAGTTTCCTCATTTCTGCACTCTCATCTCTCTCAGACTTCTGTGTGTTTCGATTTTTCAGTGGTTTCCTTTTAATGGATCAATAAGGCCGCTCTGTTAAGCATGTATTCTAAAATGAAGACGTTGGAATTTCCTCTAGGGTCTGTTCCAGTAGTAAATGAAGGGGGATTGTTTTGGGGTTGAAAAAAGTAATGAAGGACGATTTGGATGAAAAGGGCAAATCTTTTCTGACTGGTATTTTAAAAAACTGA
This sequence comes from Lipotes vexillifer, assembly GCF_000442215.2. NCBI lineage: Eukaryota > Metazoa > Chordata > Mammalia > Artiodactyla > Lipotidae > Lipotes > Lipotes vexillifer. Next base: position 452,714 of record NW_006776832.1, read on the forward strand.
GGCATGGCTTGGGAATAAAGTGAAAAAGAAAATGAGAGAAACTGACTAAAATGGGAACAATTAAGAGATTCATTTTCTAAGAGAAATGGTTCGATGATCTATTACTGCTTTTAGAATGAAAAGCAGTCTAATTCTGCTTTTCTGGGATTAACTCTTATGTTAAGAACGGGATAAACGTTACTGTTTATTGAACATCAAGCTCTTCCAAGCATTTTGTTCTCCACGGTTCATTTTGTTTTTCTTTCTCCCCCTCAGATATGAAGCATCGACAAATGAACTGATTAACGAAGAGTTGGGAATAGCCTATCCAATTATTGATGGGATTCCTCATATGATTCCACAGGCAGCTAGGATGACACATCAAAATAAGAAGCAAGAAGAAATGGAGCAGCAGTAGATCATACTTGAAAACGACAACACACACAACTAAATTTTCTAAATACCACCCGCCTTTTAAGAAGCCAGAGTGGCGGGTAATAAGTGGGGGAGAAGAATGTTTCTGTCTCTTCCTGCGCTGACTGTCCTCATTCCGCTGGTCTCGTTAGCAGGGCTGTTATACTCGGCCTCTGTGGAAGAAAACTTCCCACAGGGCTGCACTAGCACAACCAGCCTGTGCTTTTATAGTCTGCTCTTGCCGATTACCATACCCGTTTATGTGTTCTTCCACCTTTGGACTTGGATGGGTATTAAACTCTTCAGGCATAATTAATACAACCAGAGCCAAGATGGTATATCCTGATGATACGCTTGAGTGTCTGCCTCTGAAAGCTCAACTGCATGGAAACACTGGACACCCACTTAATTTGCAAGAAAGATGCTTTGCCTAGCTTCTGTCAGAGGTTTAGGACTAGGGGAGGCTTAAGCTGCAGAGGCTTCTTTATTGTACTTTGGTTCTGCCCTTGTTTTTTGAAGGTTCTTATTTATACCTGGGGTATCAGGAGAAACATTTCAGCAAAGTGTCTTGTTGGAAATTAATAGCCCCAGCCATCATCTGATGACTTTATTTCTTATCCCATTCATAATGAAAAGTTACTAATTTGAAATCTTATACGTTTATTTTACATTCAGAGTCTGGTAAAGTCACATGTTAAGGATGACTGAAATAATTCCAGAGGCGCTCTGTTGGGGTAGCTGTAGAGAAATGCATTTGAACTAATGTGGTATAAAACTGTAATAAAATGGAAACTCATGTATTTGCCGAAATTCTGAGTTTGTAAAATTACCTTCATTTCTTTGGCATCACATGCTTACATTAATAATAAGAAAATAAGATATTGACGTTTTCCATAAAACAATTTGTAGTTTTGTGGGGTTTTTACCCCCTCTGGTCACTAGAGTGTGATTCTAAGGAAGAGAAAATGTAAAATATTCTAAATTTTAAACTTAGAATATTTAGAGAGACACATAATAGCCAAAATAGAATAATTTCCCAGGAAAGTATGTGCCTCTGGAGGTAGAGGTGGGGTTGAAAGATTTGCAAATAGCTGATTGTGTCCTACTGAGTTGAGGGCTACGTTTTGAGGCACATTTCAGTTTATTTTCATGCCACAGGAGACCTATTTCAATAGCACTACTAAGGGCATAAGCATTTTACACATTAATAGTTCCTGACGTTCCAGAACTTTCAACAAGATTGATTAGTATAATAACTCAGAAGTGTAACAAGTATTTCAGTAGTTACCCTTAAGAAACCTAAGAACTGAATATGACCTTAACTGATTCTTAATAGAACCTTAAAGTATATTTAACAGAACCTTTAGATAGGGATTCGTCCCCTTCAAAAGACAATTAAAGCAAGATGTTGGATGTGTTTCCTGTTGCATTAATTTAATGTATATACTGTAGTACAAGTCATGTTTTAAAAACTATGGCAAGGACTTCCCTGGTGGCGCAGTGGCTAAGAATCCTCCTGCCAATGCAGGGACACGGGTTCGAGCCCTGGTCTGGGAAGATCCCACATGCCGCGGGGCAGCTAAGCCTGTGTGCCACAACTACTGAAGCCCACCCACTCTAGGGCCTGCGTGCCACAACTACTGAGCCCACGTGCTGCAACTACTGAAGCCCGCATGCCTGGAGCCCGTGCTCCACAACAAGAGAAGCCACCGCAATGAGAAGCCTGCACACCACAACAGAGTAGCCCCCGCTCGCCGCAACTAGAGAAGGCCAGTGTGCAGCAATAAAGACCCAATGCAGCAAAAAAAAAAAAAAAAAACCTCCTCTATGGCAATATACAAATAACACGGAAGACAATAGAGGTACCCATCATTTCCTGAAATGGCATTATTTTTCTTTTTAATTTGCCCTAAATCTCACTATGGTCAGTGTAAATGAAAGAATTTTGCTGATAAAACAAGCACTGTATTCTGAAATCGACTGTGGCAATGACTGCACGATTCTGTGACTATACTAAATCCATTGAGTTGTACAATGTACGTGGCTGAATTATATGCTATGTGGCCTGTATATCAATAAAGCTGTTACCAAAAAAACCCCAGAAAAACAGTATCTATGTTCGGCATAAGGCTCAGTGGTTCCAAGTCACTTGCTGGAGTCAAATGTTAAGAGACACGGACAAAAATGGAATATAGGTCTTAAGCCTGCTGAATTTTGTCTACCACATTATGCTACTACTAGTGACCCCCCTGAGATCTGACACGCTTTCTTGGGAATTCTCCAACAGTTTTCTCACGTTCCTTTCCTAAGTTCCTCACAAGCACATCATCCTTGCTTTCTATCTGTTATGGGGATTCCTGCACCAGCTTCCCGCTACAGAATGCCACGCACATCACTGACACCGACCTCACCACCTACAGCTGCCGCACTGTAAACCCACCGTGAGCAATACGGCCTGATTCTTTCACCCACTGGGACTTCTCCCCACTCTTCCTCCCCAATAATTAGCCGACGCCACAGTGGCAGGGACCTCCTGCCTCCCCAGAGCCTCTCAGCAAGACTACCTTGCCTACTGTCCTCACCGCATCCCTGTCGGGGACCGTCTTTAGCCACCTTGTGAATAAACTTCCCACCAGCTTTCTAAGTGGGGACTTTCCACCCTGAGGGAGCAAGAAAGGCCCCGTCATGACCTACTTTCCCTCTTCATTTCCTTCCACTCCTGCAGAGTGGGCTTTTAAGGAAGGCTCTGAGCTTCAGACTCTGCATCTGTGACATGGAAGTTGTCACAGACCTGGTGGGAGTTTTAAGTGAGGCAGGAAATAAGAAATTACATGGTACAGCCAAGAGCCATACTAGAGTCTCACTACTATGTGTAGAAAGGGGACGGAAGTTTTGTGCCACTTAATGGAATGCTCCATTTGGAAGTGACTGCTATCTTCCGTACAAGCCACTAGGTGGCACTTTCAGCTAACTCCTGGGACCACGGGCAGCTAAGCTCTGGGAAGGAAACTGAAAGAAGACTGTAGTTGGGGAATTCTGAGCTAGGTAGCCATATTCCACAAACTTATTAATTCACTCTCATGGCATCTACTAGACACCCCTGACAGCTGCAGCGAATCCTGAGAAACGACTGGGAATAATAACCCAGACAGGGGAGGAGGTGGAACTGAAGACGGGAGGTGAGGAAGCAGGAGGGGTGCGGGTGGTGTGAGCAGAGGGTTCCAGGCAGAAGAAAAACCATGTGTGAAAACACAGGAAGGAGACTGCAGCCTGTTCAGGAAACTGAGCTGGTTACAAACGACAAGAATGTGGTGCACTGTGTATGCAGGGCCGTGGTGGGAGACCAGGAGGCACGTCGGGATGGATTTGGGAACTAGAATAACAGTGTTAACGAGATTGGGCGTTATCGCTTGATTTTAAAATTGTTTTGAGGGCTTCCCTGGTGGCGCAGTGGTTGAGAGTCCGCCTGCCGATGCAGGGGACGCGGGTTCGTGCCCCAGTCTGGGAGGGTCCCACGTGCCGCGGAGCGGCTGGGCCCGTGAGCCATGGCCGCTGAGCCTGCGCATCTGGAGCCTGCGCTCCGCGACGGGAGAGGCCACAACAGTGAGAGGCCCACGTACCTCAAAAAAAAAAAATTGTTTTGATATATGCAGCTGATAAACACTATGGCTCTTCTTCCCAGAGAAAGGGGAAAAAAAAGCACATGCAAACTCGCAGAGGTTTCGAGTGTCATGGACCCCTGGGGTGACACGTGCTCAAATCTGCACCAATACAGCAGCCACCAGTCACATGTAGATACTCAGCACTTGAAATGTGGCTAGCCTGACTGAGGAATTGAATTTTCAATCTCATTTTAGCGAAATAGCCATACATTGGACAGCACAGTTCTACACTTTTTCTGCCACTACTACCAACGAAAGTTTTCTCCAAAATTCTTCAACAGCTAAACCTTATCTACAGCAGGGGTCCATCTTATTCAACGGCGCAGATCTAGATTTCTAGCCTCACGGAAAGTTCTACTGGACAGTGTTGGTCTAGATACAAGGAGACCCGCTGAGAGACAACCGCAGCGATGGGAGAGATGGTGAGAGCCTGAAGTAAAAGCACTGGCAGTGGGCTTAGAGGGAGATGAGAATTAGAACTGTTAAAACCTGACTGATACTTTTAACGTAGGGAGGGAAGGAGAGGGAGGCAGGGAAGATGGCGGTAGGAGGGATTGGTGGTACCATTCCAAGCTGAGTACAGGAAGATGGCCATCTTCTTCTTGAACATGCTGCGATGAAGGAGCTGAGAGGCATGCAGGTAGTAGACACAGGCCACGCAGAAGGATGGCTGCAGTGCTGGACTCTTATCAGTTCCTGTCAGGCAAAGAGAGAGAGATCTGGGTACCATCAGCATGGAAGTCACAACTGACTCCATGGCAACGACGAGCACGTGCAGAGTGGGAAAAGACGCTCACGCTAGCACTTTAGGTCGAGGGAGTGTAAGAGAAACATGCAAAGGAAATGAGGAACAGCCAAGAAAAAAGAAAGCCTAGCAGTTCATGAGAGTTTTGAGGAGAAAGTAGTCAACAGTTTCAAATGCAATAAATATCTTTAAGATGGAAATGGGCAAGTTTCCACTGAAATTTGCAACAAGAAAGACATTTGTGACTTTTACTAGAGCAGTGTGAGAGGGAGAGCCACCACTTCAGCCCCTGGACGCACCACCCAGACGTTTATGAGGTAAAAAAATCCCTTCCGTCTCACTTGATGCACTGGCTTTCAGGGTCACCTTGTTTTAACAGCCTAGTCTGCATCACTATTAATACATCTTACATGCAAAAACAGCCATTCTAAAAAAGCAGGTAAACACATTGAACAGTCAGCAAGACTTTTATGTTCATATCTGAGTTAACTTTATTTTTGAGAATATTTCCCAAAAGGCGGAAAGAGAGGTACAGTCAGCCAAACCCTCTGTTGCTGCTGATGGCTACTTGGAGTGCTTCTTCTAGTCTTTCCATTGTAGAATATTTAGGGAGGTAGAGGATACTAAAACACGTCTGTGCCCTTATGGAATCTTTCTCATTCAAATTTTCAGGACAGCGAAATGTTATTTTCATGTTCTTTAAGCCTTTTACTTGAATTCTGTCCGTTCCTGTAAGAAACACTAAAAAAGAAGAATCAAAATGAGTGATCCGCTTCCCAGAGACCAAAATTTACAGAGAGAAAATGTGTTTATTCAAAGACGGTAATTGAGAGCCCCTGTGCAGAGTCCTACATTGGACCGCATTGGGGACCACTGTTAGCACAAAGTCTGACACAGTCACTGCCCTCAAGTAGCTTACAGTCTGGCTGGGAATATTAGACTCTTGAGCAGGAAAAGACACATGGCAGGAGAAAAATAAAAGGGTGTAAGACAGCACACAATGTGCCACGGAGTTAAGTACCTTCTGAGTGTAAACGCTGTGGTTCAGAGCAGGGAGAGAGAATCAGGCTGGGATGACCGGGAAGAGTTCCGAGAGTTCAGAATGAAGTTGAACCCTTAAAGGAGGGAAAGGTTTAGAGAGGCCACAAGGAGGCAGGTGAAGGCTCAAGGAACGGAAGGAGAAAGCTGGAGGTGGGAGGTGCAGAGTAGGTTCTAGAATGTACAGACAAGGGGACTGTTTGGCTGGAACAAAGATTTCCTATAAGCGTTAAGACTGGAGAGTTAGGTTGGGCTTCTGGAGAAGTCTGAATACTTTCCAACGCCCATCTTATCCACAGAAAAAAGAATAAGAAGATAAACGTTTCTCAAATATAAGCTAAGGAAGTTGAGTAAGAAAATGAGAGAGGAAGTCTTTAGACAGGTCTCAGGAAAAGCACCGAGTAGGCATAAAACTGAGCTCAAAGTCTGAAGTTGAGGTAAAGCAGTGGAGACAAATGACGGTACACTGCCTGGCTCATCCCACAGGGCCTGGGTAACTGAATGGTGACTCAACTACAGGAGAAACCTCAATATTTAGCTCAAAGAAAAGAAGAAAAATTTAGAAGTAAGGCAGAATTGAAAATGACAGGAGAAAGACCTATATTAACATTTATTTTTTGATGTTGGGACAACCTGGCATAAAGGGCATTCCACTGGGCTAGGAGTGGCTCTGACAGTATGATTTGTTGCAAACGGTACCCACGACACACAGAAAAGACATGAGATTATGGATCTCCTCCTGATGCAATACTCACCAAGGAATTTCTTCTTTTCCTCCGAAGTCAATTTGTGTAAAGCCTTCCAAAACATCACTATGGTGGGATGTGAACTGTCATATCCTTGTTCGTAACGTGCATTCTAGAGAAAATGCAAAAAAAAAATATTTAGGAAACAAACAAAATTTTAATTCAAACCACTTGGCCTTTATGATGTACCTTTTCAAATGTTTCCCAGTCGTAATCTGTATTTCCAATAATCACATCCTTGAGTTCTTCCGGATGGAAAAGTTCAATAATCTCCTTGTCACACACTTTGTAAAATCCTCTTTGAAACTCTTCATAAACTGCCTTTACAGAGATGTTGAAGATGTAACAGACATACTTAGAAACATAGTCTCTCCTTTAATGAAACAAAAGATGATTTCAGGTTACTGCAATGTCCTGAACAGAACTGGGGGAGGGGGTGAAAAGGATGATAAAAATAAAGCAAGAGACAGTGGCCTTGGGGTCCGCCTGGCAGCTGCTGCAAAACCTTCCCCAAACAAGGGGAAGGCGGCCACCTGCAACATCTTTGCACAGTTGCCGGTGTGCAGCCCCCTGATTCTCGAAGGAGGGTCTGCAGTGCCACGCGGGCGCTTGAGACATCCACCGGCGTGTTATTCTTGAATAAAGCACGACAGCTTTGGAAGTCCAGCTGGCGCAGTGCCCCTTCACAGAGATTCAGGGCTAGCCTGGTGACTGAAGGCCTAAGGTTTGGAATTCTCCTCTTGGAGAAGTGCTGTTGGGATGGCTGGTATGCCCAGGTAATGGTTCCTGCCACTGCAACAACAGGCTGGGACAAGAAGTGGAGAGCAGCGTGCCTTCTACCTGGGTACTCTGAATTTTGCTGACACAAAGGATGTCCTCCATCTGCTGTTGGAGAGATCCTAGGAACTTTACATCTTTCCTGCATGAACCCATGTGAGCAGCTGTCAACCTCTGGGAGATGGGGGGAGGGGACTGCCTAGAAATTTGGGGGCCAAAATGAATTAGGCGGCCTTTACTTGGTCTTATCAAAAGGATACCAATAAAATATTCTAAAGCAGAAAAAAAAAAAAAAATGTAAGAGCTAGAACATCTAATAATTGGGTGCTTACCATGTGCCATGAACTGTTAGAGCTGTTTTTTTCATGTATTGTCTAATTTAATCTTCGTAAAACTCTGGAAGGCAGGTTGTTATGGCATTTCAGTAACGAGGAAAAGAAACTGAGACACAGTGAAGGTACGAGATTGCTCAAAGTCACACAGTTAAGAGAACTGACAGATAAGAAGAGAAAAATTTTGGAAGAATAAAACCGTCCCTGTTATCTCTGGAGAATGGGCTTGGGAGACAGGGGAAACTTCCTATTTTATACTCTTTTGTATTGTCTGAATTTGTCAGAGTGAGTAATTATTTGTGCTTAAACACAAACAAAGAGGGGATTTATACATCTAGCTATGATGGAGTAGCTCGTAGCAAATGTTCCCAGCGACCAGAACTAGAAAAACCCAGGTAATACACAAAAGTACATCTAGCTCCAGGTTTCCAAATCTAAGTCAAGACTCAAGAGGTCTTTGGACTAAGAGATGAGGGAAGCTCCCCGAAGTGAGCCCAGCACTTAACTTGCAGTTTCTGCCTTTGGGCACATTTGCCAGTTCTTTCAGGGAAAGGGGCCAGGCAATCAATAATGCTATGGACAAATTGGGGTATCGTCATAAAATATACCACAGAGCTAGAAATGTTCCATTTCTTGATCTGAATGCTTCTAATTTTGAACTTGTCTGTATGTTATGTTATAATACAAAGTTTTTTAAAATAAAGAATGCTCACTAGATATTTCTTTGCCACTCTGACCAACTATCAGGGGAGCGTTCTATAACCGCAAACTCTATGGCTCTAAATGGCATCCCATAAAGTATTGGGAAGTCAAGATACCACAGTAACATCTAATAATATTAACAAAACTAAGCGCCTGCTGTGGGCCAGACACCACTGTGGACAACTCTAGGCACTGGATAAACAACGGTGAGCAAGACGGACCAAGATCCTGACGTCATGCAGCTCCTCAGAGCTACGGGAAACACTGATAAGGAAACAAGCAAAAATCCTAAAGGTAGGTAATGTGTGACGTGAAAGGGAAAAGTAAAGCTGGGTAAGGGGATAGAGAGAGAGGTCAGTGGTATAATCCTAGACAGGAAGATGAGGGAAGGCCTCTCCAAGAAAGCCATTTCCTTCCCAGCCAGCATACAAACCCTAGGAGACACACGCATACAAACGACATGAACTGACTCTCTGCCTTCTTGGAAAACGATTGAGAAAGGAAAATAATAATTACCAGGAATTTTTAGAGCCCAGTGAAATAAATACAGTGTATAGACAAAACAAATACTGCATTTCTTTGTACCTACTTGTTAGCCTGGTCGACAGTTATGTGACTTCCATTAGGAATTAAGTCTACATCATTTTTGTCCCAATGCACCTGTAACCACAAATGAACTCAGTATCTCCAAGAGAATCCCAAACAATCTACTATCAACAAATACACTTTGGGGCATACCTCTTTTCCTCAAACCAGCAAGGTGGTAAAACATTACCACCTTTATCATGCAGAACGAAAAAGAAGTTTCTAAAAGAACCTGAATTATCAATTTGAACTGATCATACTGAATAAATTAATCGGACAATTGCCATATCTCAGTATTCACTTTGCACACTACAGACCTAGTATGATAGATTTGCAAAAAAATGGCCATAGATTCCTCCCATCCCGCTATTTACGCAATGTGATTTTGCAACACCTCCCATCAAGAGGGCGAGTCTATTTCTTCGGCTCCTGAGTCCGGGTGTGGCCACGTGAAGCACTTTAGCCGACGGGACCTGACAGGAGCAGAAGCTTGACGAGCAGCTTGTGTGCTGGGGCTTTGCCATCTCCTACTCGCCATAACCCTGCGACCACTCGCGAAGAAGCCTCAGCTAGCCTACTGGAGGACAAAAGGCCACTGGAACAGAGACAGCGGTTCCAGCTGACACCCGCTCAGCCAACCAGCCTGCTGGCCACCAGGTGTGTAAGCAAGGCCACTGTGGGCCAGGCAGCCCGCCAAGTCAGCCCAATCCAGACACCCACAGAATCGTGCCTGCTGTTTTAAGCCACTAAGTTTAGGCGTTGTCTGTTACTTAGTAAAATGTAACCGATACACCCAGCTCATGAAAAAATGAGGACGAACACCTTTTGTACTAGCTTAATTCAGTGTGGTTTTTTATTAAAGGTAAGTATAAAAATGGTTAATCAGGTTAAATATCAGCTGTAATTTGATTTTTACTGTTACTCACATTAAAATGGATGTGAAATACTTCTCCAAAGTCATCGCCTTCATCATCCAGAAGCGTCTGCAAACTCCTAAAGAACAAATGATTTTATTCTTTAGATGTCAATTATCATGATGGCTAGAAACAGCATCTAAAATAAATGTCAAGGGCACGCTTATTCCCAAGGTGGGAGGTCAGGTTCAGTTCACAGAACCTGCTTCTGTGTACTGAGAGTCTAACTGGGGCCTGACCTCAGCTGAAAGTGTGAGATTTGGAGGTCTATTTGCAATTCTGCAGGCTCCTCACACAATTCCCAGCTCTCTTCCCTCCACCCTAGCTGGCTTACCCAGTGAGAGCAGGTTCCTAATTCAAAAAAGGATCACTAACATGCTTATTGATTCTGAAACTCATTCACACTGGTGTTACCTTTCTTTAAGCTTTTAATAAACATTACTTACAGAATAATAGATTTCCTTTTAATTATCAGGTATCACTTGAAATTTTTAGGAGTGGGTGGGTCAAAGGACCTTCCCTATACCTCCTGTCCCAATATCTTCAAGCTTAAGACAGACCTGAAATTGGACCACCTTAACTGTTTCAAGGCAGTTGATGTAACGGAGGTTACATCAGAATGGAGAGCAGCCTGTCTTTATATTTCCACCTTTATAAATACTTTTATTTTTCTTAATTTTTTATTTTTTGGCCAGGCCATGCGGCATGTGGGATCTTACGTCTCCCCGACCAGGGATTGAACCTGCGTGCCCTGCACTGGAAGAGCGGAGTCTTAGACACTGGGC
>NW_006776832.1:464121-493840 GCF_000442215.2 Lipotes vexillifer
GAAGAGCGGAGTCTTAGCCACTGGACTGCCAGAGAAGTCCCTATAAATACTTTTAAAGTAATACACGGCATTCTATATTATGTGCTCCCTCACTCATTTAATCATTCAACAAACATTTATTAAGTATCTGGTACGGCAGGGATAAGGGACGTAAAGCTGAGAGTAAGACATTATTATTGGTTAAATCCTGAGACTTATAGGTAAGATATGCTGATAAAAATCTTACTACAGTGCTGTCAGCTATGTGCAGCTAGGAACGATGTAAATGGTACAGGTACAACTTGGGAGAGCTTGGTTAACTGCTTCTGAAGGGATGCGTGTCATCGGGGAAGACCTCTGGGAGAAGGTGGAATCCAAGTTGATTCCTTTTCCCTGCTGGATTTTTTATTACCATATTGTGCCAAAATGTTGGATCCTTTTTTTCTTTTTTTCGGCCATGCCACGTGCCACATGGCTTGTGAGGTCTCAGTTCCCCGACCACGGACTGAACCCAGGCCACAGCAGTGCAAGTGCCAAGTCCTAACCACTGGACCGCCAAGGAATTCTCTAAAATGCTGGATCTTTTATGATGGTATCATGATAAAAACAGACCATGTTTTATTGTGCTTTGGGGGGGTTGAGGGAAAGTAATGGGAACTCAGCTGACAAAACTGGATTCATCATAAACTTGGTTCAAGACACTCTGTCTTTATATGTCCCTGTACAGCTCATTTGCTTATTTATGGGTATGTTTATGAAGAACACCTGTGAACCTGACTCCCCAAACAAGAACTAAAACATTGCCAGTATCTTATACCTACCTATAGGGGGTACCTCCCTTATCCCATTTTTCTACCACCCCCAAAATGTTATACATATATCTACAGTTTGAAGAGTATCTTTTTTCTTTGCTAAGGTATCTCTTGATGAACAGAGAATTTCTTTCATCTTATTTCAGTTAAATTTATCAATCTTTCCTTTAATGTTGGTATTTTTATGTCTTGCTTGAGAAATCCCAATGGTGAGAAAGATAACTGTCCATATTTTCAACATCGCTGCATTCAGTATTTGAGTCCCTTATCCACACAGAGTTGATTCTAATATGTGATGTAAGGTATCTGTTCTCCTTTTTTTCCCCAGGTGCATTAATTGAACAGTACTTCTGTTCCCACTGATCTAATATACTACCTCTAACAAAGTGCCATGTGTACAGGGGTCAGGTTCTATGCTCTCCTGTACCATTGGAAAGCTTGCACCAATATCATACTGCCCTAATTAATACAGCTTTCTAATGACTCTTGATATCTGGTAGGCCAAGTTCCCCATCCTTATTCACCTTGCAAATTATTTTTGGCTATTCCTGGCCGCTTGTTCATCCATATACATTTTAAATCAGCCTTTTTTTTTTTTTTTTTTTAAGCCTGCTGGGATTAAAATAGTAGTTTTGTTGAATATAGAGATCAGGGATTCTCAAAGCATAACCAAGACCAACAATTTCTGGGAATCCCTGAGGCCTGTACAGGGGGGTCCACAAGGTCAAAACTAATTTCGTAATACTACTAAGATGTTACTTGCCTCCTTCACATTCTGTCATGAGTACAGAACAGAGTTTTCCAGAGGCGATATGATAGCTAACAGAATGAGCGTGTATTCCTGTATTTAAAACATGTATCACTTTTAATTTCTAATATTATAAATACTGACATATTTATAATATGTAACTGATATAAGTAAAAGCTCTTTGGGGTCCTCTCTTAATTTTTAAGAGAGTCTTAAGACCTAAAAGTTTGAGAAATCCTAATATGGATTTAGTGGTCTTTATTCAGTTTATGTATATTACGTTATTTAGTTTATTAAATCTTCTTAGGCATAAGCATTATTTATGTCATTTTCAATGTTTTCAGTAAAAAATAACAAATTTACTCCTTTCCAAATTTGGTGCTTTCAATATTTTTTTCCTTATCTTATTAGTATAATAAGTATAACGATTAATGGTTGGATTCTGGAGCCAGTGTCTGTGTTCCAACCATAGTTCTGTCACTATGGGATCTGGGGCAAGTTACCTAACTTTCTTCCCTTTCAGTTTCCTCATCTGTAAAATAGGGATAATAATAATAACAGAATCATACTACTCTTCTCATTCTTTTAGAAATCCCCATAGTATTCCATTGCATAAATATACCAAAAACATTAATTCCCTCACTGAAGAGCATTTAGATAGTCTACATATTATAAACTATCTAATACAATGTGCGTTAGGAGACATATTTGCATGATTGCCTATTTCTAAATGTGAAATGTCTAGAGGTAGAATTGCTGGGTCAAAGCAGCAAACATTTTTTTTTCTCTAAGCACAGCAGTCCCCTCTTAGCCATGGTTTTGCTTTCCAAAGTTTCAGTTATCTGTAGTCTACTACAATTTGAAAATATTAAATGGAAAACTGCAGAATAATTCATCAGTTTTAAATTGCAGGCCGTACTGAGTAGTATGATGCAATCTCACACCATCCCTCTTTGTGCGGTATGTAAATCATCCCTCTGTCCAGCGTACCCCACCTGGTGTGCATTCAGTAGCTGCCTCATGACCACTGTGGTGTCACAGTGCTTGCATCCACGCAACCCTTATTTTACTTAATGACGGCCCCAAAGAGCAAGAGTAGTGATGCTGGCAATTCGGATGGGTCCAAGAGAAGCCATAAACTCTATGTTTTAAGTGAAAAGGTGAAAGTTCTCAACTTAATAAGGAAAGAAAAAATCAGACGCTGAGGTGGCTAGGCTCTACAGTATGAAAGAATCTTCTCTCTGGGAAACTGTAAAGAAGAAAAAAGAAATTCAAGCTGGTTTGCTCTTGCACCTCAAACTGCAAAAGTTATGGCCACAGTGCATGGTAAGTGCTTAGTTAGGATGGAAAAGGCATTAGATTTCCTCAGTAAGACATTTTGAGAGAGGGAAACCACATTCACATAACTTTTATTACAGTATATTATTATAATCGTCCTATTTTATTATTAGTTATTGTTAATCTCATAGTGTGCCAAATTTATAAATAAAGTTTTATCCTAAGTATGTACGTATAGGAAAAGACATGGTATATATAGCATTCGGTACTATCTACGGTTTCAGGCATCCACTGGAGGGCTTGGAACGCATCTCCTGCAGATAAGGGGGAATACTGTACTGCCATACTGCTCTCTGACAAGGAGTTACCAATTTACAATTCCACTCACAATTCTTGACATCAGAGTGAACCTTTTCCCAAATCCTTGCTGACACTACACAGCATCAGTATTTCCAACCACTGTCAATTTGAAGTCCATATTAGCCTCTCAATTTAATATGCATTCCATGATCACTTAATTTATGATTATCCATGATCATCTTAATTTATGAACCATTTCTATTGCTTCTTTTGTAGGTTACTTTCTTGTATACTCTGTCAATTTTTCTTATGGATGTTCAGGAACACTTTATTCAGCAGGGATATTAACCCTTTCTATTATATGTTACCAATATGTTTTGTGAGGTGGTGGCTTGTCTTTTAACTTAGAAATAAGTTTTCATTTTAAAGATGATGACATAAAACAACTTTTAAAATAAACATCAGGACTTCCCTGGTGGCACAGTGGTTAAGAATCCGCCTGCCAATGCAGGGGACACGGGTTCAAGCCCTGGTCTGGGAAGATCCCACATGCCATGGAGCAATTAAGCCCGTGTGCCACAACTACTGAGCCTGCGTGCCTACAGCCCGTGCTCCGCAACAAGAGAAGCCACCACAATGAGAAGCTCGCGCACCGCAATCAAGAGTAGCCCCCGCTCGCTGCAACTAGAGAAAGCCCACACACAGGGACGAAGACCCAACACAGCCAAAAATAAATAAATTAAAAAAAAACAACTTTGGAAAACATGTCTCCTTAAAATAAATAAGTAAATAAATAAAATGAAATAAAATAAGCATCACTTGCAGGCTTTGCACCGAGGTGTAACCTGTGCTCTGTCATGACGGTCTCTACTCAAATAAACCAAAGGTTAATGAAAACAGTGAGGACTGACTATACGAAAAACCAACTTTTCTTAATTTTAGAAAGCTAAATTATTATCTAACAATTTGACAAAGTTAGAATCAGTTTAAAATACCCAGAATGCTACTATTGAACATGAAAATACTACTGGAATGTGTGTGTTTAATTATTTATCTAAATATATGTTAGATAGGGTTCTGAAAAAGGAACTATGTTAACTTACTTTCCCAAAACAGGACTGAGTTCTTTCAAGTCTTCTAACGATGGCACTTGGTCCAAAAGTTTCTTAAACAGAGCCAGTGGGAAAGGGATGTTGGCAACATTGCGACTGAACAGGCAGAGTCCACACAGAACCCCAAAGAAGAAATACCTCTTCTTCTCAAATTTAGGCTGAAAAGAGAAAAAAAAAACAAACCTTAACGTATTATGAATTTTTACCAGTACAATGGAATACTTGTATCAGGTAAACCATTTCTGCCCCTTCACAAAATCAAATCACAAATTAAAACAAAAAATCTTGAGATAAGGATACTTAGGGTTTATATTCAATTATAAGTCAATTTAAATCCCTGCCACAGTTTTGGTTACTGAAAGCATTAATAGTATGAGGGTGAGGAGATAGGAGAGATGTTGTTTAGGCGGAAAAGCTGCAGTGAGTAGCAAATGAATCCTAGAGTTCAAATGCACAGTATAGTGAGTACGGATAACAATAATGTATTACAATCATCAAATTTGCTATGGTACTAGATCTTAATTATCCACCACTAAAAAGAAATAATTATGAGATGTGATAAAGGTGCTAATTACCACTACAATGGCAATCATACTATAATATAAATATATCAAATCAACATGTGGTAGACCTTAAATTTATACAATGTTATATGTCAAAGATATTTCAATAAAAAATAAAAGTATTAACAGGAATAGAAACACATTAGACTCAGTAATTCTTATAAACAAAGTTTTTGCAATTTCTTTTCATAGGCTTTATCTTCAAATTCATTGGGGAAACAGAACAAAGAACGAGTGCCTAAGAAAGGAAGGGTTCATTTTTACCTATACATTCTAGAAATGGTCAATACATATATATTGCTTAAATTCTCTTGTGTGGACTTGGGAACCCAGAGCAAGAGGACCCTCATTTTACAGAAAATAATCACTTTTTTAGAATTAAAAGTTATCTCCATAATTACATCAATAATTCCTCTCCCATAATACAACAGTCTAGACAACCTAATTTTCTATGGTATATCCCCATACCTTTTCTCTCAGGAAATACCTACACCAAGAAAAGAGGACTTACCTTGACAGGAAACCACATGTAGGAAGCCTCTTCAGGATATGTGAACATCCCATATTCTGGCCGGGTCATTTCTTCAAAGAGACAATGGAAAAACTCTGCTCTGACACCTCCGGAGTCATATCCAATTTCTCCACTAAAGGAAACCTAAAGAATCAGAGCAAATAATGCATCACTTCCAGAGCTCTGTATTGCTACACATTAAATCTCATTTAATAACTATTTGTGGACCCAAGTATTTGGGAGGTACTGGGGTAAGCAAATTACTTGTGTTAGCGCATTGAATTTTCTTACCAATTCTAGGAGGCTCACGAGGCTTCAAGAATTTAAATAACTTTCCCAAGGTTATACAGCTGCTAAGACTTTTTTTTTAAATAAATTAATTTATTTTATTTATTTTTATTTTTGGCTGTGTTGGGTCTTCGTTGCTGCGCGCGGGCTTTCTCTAGTTGCAGCGAGCGGGGGCTACTCTTCGTCGTGCTGCGTGGGCTTCTCATTGCGGTGGCTTCCCTTGTTGCGGAGCACGGGGTCTAGAGCGCAGGCTCAGTAGCTGTGGCTCGCGGGCTTAGTTGCTCCGCGGCATGTGGGATCTTCCTGCACCAGGGCTTGAACCCGTGTCCCCTGCATCGGCAGGCGGATTCTTAACCACTGCGCCACCAGGGAAGTCCCCAGCTGCTGAGACTTAATCCTACGGGTGACAAACCTGAGAGCCTGAAGTCTTCACCACTAAACTGACCTCAATTGGCATCATTTTTATAATCATCAGGTACATTAAGTATAATGAAAATAAACATAAAGAAATCATAAATATCAGAATCTTCAAACAAACTGAAAAACCAGAGCACACGTATTTATTGGCTTGGCTGTTGATTCCATAAGGAGGCAGCATCCCACCTGTTGACACCAATCCCTCCTCAAGATGATTCTATTATAACCCATCTTTGCTCCTTCAATTACTTGCTCTGTTCTCCTTTCTGCCTTTCCTTCTTGGAATCCTTCACTTCAGTTTACAAATATGTTAAGGTCTCCCTTATCCTTAAAAGAAAAAAAAATCTCAACACCATTGTTTCCAGTACAGACAACACTGGCTTCCTCTAATCTAGGTTGCCAAATTTTGGGGCTTAATGTACACCAACTTCTAAACTCGTTTCTCTACTTAAATGCTTCTCTCCAAGAGGACCAAGAATCTGTGAATCCCCAATTCCAAGGACTTGAGTTTCTCGTGTCTCATCTTGATTTCACCCACTCATTTTACACTTCTGGCCACTTCCTCTTTCTTCACACTCTTTTCTCCCTTGCGTTCTCTTATGAAGCACTATGCAAGCTTTCTTTTCTCTCTTCTTTTTCGTGCTGCTTTAATACCAGAAATTCCTGCGGCTCTATGCTGGCACTTCTATCCTTTCTCTTACCCTGCCCCTTTATATGGGCAAGCTCCTTAACCTCACAAAGTGTGTTTTCCCACGAGATCATCAGAAAGATTAAATGCGATAACACAGGTAAAATGTCTCACACAGTCTGGAAAATAGTAGCTGCTTATCAAATGTTACCTAAATTTTTTAAATGGATGAATGAAATATAAAAGTGAAACTAAAATAACTGAGTGGACTGGCTGGCTGACACAGTTTAGAGTCAAAATGAGTTCACTAGATTTTTTTTTTTTTTGCAGTACACAGGCCTCTCTCACTGTTGTGGCCTCTCCCGTTGCGGAGCACAGGCTCCGGACGCGCAGGCTAAGTGGCGGGCCCAGCCACTCGGCGGCATGTGGGATCTTCCCGGACCGAGGCACGAACCCGCGTCCCCTGCATCGGCAGGCCGACTCTCAACGACTGTGCCACCAGGGAAGCCTCAGTTCACTAGATTTTAAAAAATTATCTATGTGCAAAAATACACAGAAATGCCAACTCTAGCTGCAAATTCCATACTTTTAAAATAGAATCTTGAGTTTGGTCAAGTCAATCATTCTTTAGTCTGAGTAGGACAAGTGATAAACTAACGCCTCGAATCAAAAACACTCTAATAAATATTATCAGGAAAATCCTGACTTGTCTTGATTAATTGGAGAGTCTAGAGCCTGATGGTTGGGCTGAAATCCTGGCTCTGATACTTATCAGTTGTGTCACCCTGGGATAAGTTACCTCATGGTTCTGCACCTCAGTTTCCCCATCTGTAAAAGGAGGGAAAAACAGAACCTTCTACACAGTGTGGTTCAAAGGGTTACAAAAGTGTAAAGCTTTTACAGTAGTTCCTGGCATAAGGAAAACATTCATTAGATCTTCTAGTCATTATTATTCTGTGTCAAATATCTATTAGTAAGACAATTTATATAGTAGCTAAACCAAAGATCATTATTAATGAATATTCAGGACATGGTGATATCTACAATTATACCCTCAAAAAACTATGTAGTCAATAAAGAGAATGTTCTCTCTTCAACAGGAGAGCAGACACAAACTCTCAATTCTCCTCTGGGTCAACCCCATCTCACTGGAACCTTTAAAAGGTGATGACCAGCCAGGCTTGGTCAAGCCTCATGAGGGAATGGACTTCTTAGGGCTAGTACTGGGCTATCTACCTGATCAGGTTGGGGGGGAGGACGACCATTTCACCTGCTGCTCGCTAGCCAGACTGTACTGACAGCTCTCACCTGGAATTCACAGGTAACTGGGGAAAACTAGGGGAACTCCAATACAGATAACCCCAGCGGAAAAGGGAGATAATTCCCTCTCTGTAAGGCCCATTATTACATTCTTTTATGTTTTCTGTCTTAGCGGCAAAAACATTAAGTAAGAATTATACTTTACCAGTAACTCCCTCCTCAGATCTTCATTCTCAAACTGATTTAGCTGATGCAAAACATCCTCAATCAAGTGACTCCTTCTGACTGTTAGATTAAAGGTGGGCAGTAAAGCAAATTCAGACCCTTCTTGTTGCACAGTGCCACTCAAACTCATGCAAGCTCGCAATCTCTTCTGGGAAAAGAAAAATGTTTCACTCCATTTCACCGTTTGCTCTAAGTAGAAATTTACGAAGTAGAATAAACCGGTTCAGTTTACTATACGCGCGTGCCACAAACATTTATGAAAAGGGCCCTACATACACCCCTGGAGACAGGCTATATATTCAGTATTCACCCCCAGTGAGCAGAAGATACATGAGACATAGGAAATGAAAAGCTTTGTGGGGCTGATTTGGGTGAGCAGGAAGGTGACCAACCGCGGGCTCCTCTGGACCACTGCATCCTGTAAACACAGTTGTGAACACTTCAGGGACGGACTAACGATCGTCAACAGCCTAAGAGACTGACTAGTGAGGCCGAAGCAGTGAGCTGAAACCTAGTATTCTCATCAGGAAGAGAAGTTCAGACGTTTAGAAAAGAAGCCTGCTGCAGGAAAAGTGCAGGATGAAAGACCTCTCTAAAGATATCCTTTTCTAGGAGGAAAACTCAGACAAGACATTTTAGGGGACAGATAATCTACGAAGTTACCATGAGAGAGACAGACCCACAGACCGACAGACAGACACACAGACCGCCCATCTGGAACCAAATGGCAATTTGGGATCATTAACGTCTATGTCTCTTAGCAAAGCAGAGAGAAATCAAATGCCAGTTCTATAAAAAAAATTACCAGAAGCTTGTTTAAAATCAAGAGAGAACAGTTACAGGGTCGAAGCAAAATCAAGTTCTCGTATCTTTTTTCTTTCCATTTTCCTTTGTTAAATATTTCATTAATGGTCTTACTTGGAACTTATAATCAATGTCCTATTTTGTTTTATTATGGCAACTGCATTAGGTAAAGGTATCTACTTTTATGACATAGACTTGAATATTATTCATGCATATAGATATACAGACGCATATATAAGCATAAAAGTGACAACAAGCGCTAACACTTTCGGGCACTTTGTGAGAGGCACTGTTCTAGATGCTTTACCTGTGTCAACAAATTTAATCCTTATAACAATGCAATGAGGTACATTTTCTGAGGCATTTTCAAGTGTACAGTTTTAAGTTCAAAACCCCTTGCTGGATACGCTGACAAACAGAACCAAGTCAGCTGATGGCAGTAAGTACATCTGCAAGGGAAGTACCTTTCACAAGCCTTTATTATGGCATGACCACAGCCAGCCGTTCCTTTGGGTCCGAATCTCAAGAATCCTCTGTCGCCTCTATTCCCACTACTATGTTTTCCCATTAGATTAGACCTTCTTATGTGCTGGTGCTAATCCCAGTCAAGCCCACGTCTGCCATGCGCCTTTGAGTACCGTTCACCGGCGCCAACCTCAAGGCAAAAGCCCTACAGCTAGGCCCAAGCTCTGTCCTTTGCTACTGAGGCCCTCACATGCCTCAAGGCCAACCCAACTCAAATTGTGACAGCCTCTCTAGCCTTCTTTTTTTTTTTGCGGTACGCGGGCCTCTCACTGCTGTGGCCTCTCCCACCGCGGAGCACAGGCTCCGAACGCGCAGGCTCAGCGGCCACGGCTCACGGGCCCAGCCGCTCCGCGGCACGTGGGATCTTCCCGGACCGGGGCACGAACCCGCGTCCCCTGCATCGGCAGGCGGACTCCCAGCCACTGCGCCACCAGGGAAGCCCATAGCCTTCTTCATTAGAGTATAAGCTTCTGGAACGCTATGACCACCACTGGTTTCACCACTGGGTGGCTCCCTTATCACTCCTCTATTATACACTGGAAAGGGTACTCATCATTTGATTTGCTAATGAAAACAAAGAAATAGGCATGCATACCTGTATTTTTAAAAGCGAGTCTGCATACAGTAGTTTAATTTTCGACAGAATATTAAAGATAAATGGAAAATGACTGAATATGACAGGATAGTGGATGTCCACTGAAGTGTCCTAAAAATGGAAATGATGACAATTTTGATAAATGAAAGGACAGAGAAATCTTACGCCTTACTTCTTAGCCTTAAAGCCCTGATGGTTTCAGGTCTCAGTACTTATAGCCAAAGCAATCCAAAATGCTGGTCAGTAGGGCTCAGATATATAAAATTCTAAGGAAATGTTTTATATCTATCAATGAAAGGTATATAAACCTAGTGTTTTCAGTACTCATTTAATTTCACCATTAATTATAAACTCTGGACAGTTTCCCAAAGAGTCTGTTCTGCTGCCACCTGCACTTCTGAAACATGAAATTAGTTCAGATGCATTTGGTAAGCAGGGGAGTGACAGAATGTAGATAGCTGGTTAGCTCAGACAAGATTTTTCCCAGGCAAAGGATGATGTGCTAGGAGTAGAATTAGAACCTTCAGAGAAAAAAACCTCAGATTAGC
Source organism: Lipotes vexillifer (assembly GCF_000442215.2). NCBI lineage: Eukaryota > Metazoa > Chordata > Mammalia > Artiodactyla > Lipotidae > Lipotes > Lipotes vexillifer. The sequence continues at coordinate 474,715 of NW_006776832.1, forward strand.
TGCTGAACTGGCGGCAAGAGCCCTTTAGCTTTATTTTAAGAAAATGAAAAAGGAGTACTTACACCCAGGGAACCCTCCCGAAAGTTACAGCCCTATCCTGCTGGCTCCTGGTGAGTCACCGAGCCTCCTACACCTGCCTTAAGAGCAAAGCTCCACTCCCGTAGGTGTTATCTCAGTACCACCGATCCTCTAATCAGGGTGTGGAGAGATTTCTACTCTTCGGTTTTTGTGCATTTTTCATCTTCTCGCGGCACTGTCCACAGCCACTTGCCTGGTTGATCTGAGCTATCCCCCCAGGTAGGAAGCACTTTTCTGTCAGTGTTCTGGCTACAAAACTGCATCGGTTTTGAGGGGTCTACCTTGCTTTTCCCATAAGCCCTGCTATTTCTATTGGGCAATTCTGCAGAGTACAGGAAGTTTTGGAAATTCGTACAAAGTTACAGAACGAGTGCCTGTATTAACTTACCGACGATCAATACCCTCTTTAAATATGCCATACTTACTGCGTCCATTTTCCAGATGGTCCTTCTGTATGCATCTTCATAAAAATCAACCAAGTGCGTGAGTTCATTTACTTTGAAGATATTTTCAGGCAGCTGACATTTAGTCTGGTTTACCTTAAATAAAATACCACCTGTGAGAAAGTTCTTTATATAAAGACAATTTTGCTTAAAGGCTATAAATTAGATTATCAGAAAAAACAGCAAGTTAAACATACTTTTAATGACCAGAATTAAGTTCTATCCAATTCCCCCACTGCCAAAGCCCCAAACTTTCAGGAGCATAAAGAATACCTAAGATTTAATAGTAGAAATTGATGGCATGATGAAAAACTTCTAGCTACTTTTAATCCATAAAAAAGTTTTAAAGAAACTCAAGTGCAAAGAAAAATACAGTGTAATATGAATCCAAACTACTCTGGGGCCCAATACTTCATGTCATGTTCTTTCTCTTAATTTGCGGGGGGCGGTTGCTGCACTGCGCAGCTTGCAGGATCTTAGTTCCCCGACCAGTGCCACTGCACGGGGATGCTGCTTCATCCCTGTGACTAGGATCCTCAGGACACTGCCGATCTCAGCCTCACACTGTCAAGAGCCTCAGCAGCCTCGGAGTCATGGAGAAAGAGGGTGTGTCGTCTTCGTGGATTCTTCTGGAGGTGTGTGTGTGGGGGGGAGCTTGAGAAACATTCTGACGTTGCCTGTTAGAGTCAAAGGACAAAGCTGGATCCCTTCAAGATTTCTTCTGTTGCTCCTTCAGTATTTCTAGGAATTCTCTTTGTAAGTGGCAAGCTCATTACATTACACCTTCCCTGAGCTCTTCAGTAAACTGCTCAATTTTTCAAGACCTGGAATTATTTTTTTGATTGATCTTTCACTTTTACATATAACCTTTAAAAACTGCCAAGAACAGGCATCACTTTTCAGCAGTAGGGCAGACTTTTTTTTTAAGCAGTTTGATAGATTAGGCACTTTGATCCACTGAAAACAACAATAAATATAGGATAAACTGTAAACCAACATTTTTGGATGGAATAATCAGGTCAAAAACTAAGGGAAGGTGGCACTTCCCTTGAGAGTATCTGCCAAACCTGGTGAACCTGAACTTCAGTTTCAATGGCTGAGACTGAGAAAAGGAGACAAAGCCCAGACTCTGTTCAAATTAGGGGACCTTGCTTCATAAATCTGGGACCCAAAAGGGCTACCATTAGAGTGAACCAGGGTAACCTAGAAATGAACAAGCTCTCTCCTCCACTCCTGCATCAACCCATCCCCACCTTGACTCCAGGACCATGAGGCAAACTGTAGTTAAAATGGTGCTGGATGTTAATAGTTTGCATCTACCAACCTGAACCCCCAGTCTATCCCCCCCTCCCCTCCCCCTCCCCCTCCCCCTTGGCAACCACAAGTCTGCCCTCTACGTCTGTGAGTCTGTTTCTGTTTTGTAGATAAGTTCATTTGAGACTGGCACAACACTGTAAATCAACTATACTTCAATTAAAAAAAAATAATAAGATATGTAAGTCACAGGGGTGTAAGGTACACAGGCAAAATAGTCAATATTTTATAGTAACTTTGTATGGCATGTCATCTACAGAGATATCAAGTCACTGTGCTGTACACCTGAAACCAATATAAGTCAACTATACTTCAATAAATACATTAAAAAATTTTTAATTAAAAAAAATGGTTCTGGCATTGGGGGAAAAAGGTCGGCTACAGAATTTGTCATTACAAAAGCACTCTCCCGAGAATTCACACACCAGATTCATACCACCTGGAGATCTAAAAAGCCTCAAGCCAAAATTTCAATCTTTATATTAAATGCTAATCTTTAAAGACTAATTTAATAGTACCAAACTGCTGGTGTCGCCAGGAGCCTGGCAGAAGCAAATTCTCCCTGAAAAGACCCAGCCCTCAAAGAATTCCAAAAGATAAAAGTTCCAAGGGAAATGTGCGTGCGCGCACACACACACACACACACACACACACGAGTCACAAAATGCATGGTAATGAAGGAGCCGTGAGGAAGATTCAGCAGAAACTAAAGACAGCAAAAACTGACCTGCAAAGACATCAGATACCCAGAAATTATAAATAATGACCAAGAAAAAAAAAATTAAAGAACCCATGAGAACTTCCAGAAGTGAAAAACATACTACTAGAAATAAAACTCAAAAGACAGTTTTAATAGCAGACAAAAATCACTGAAAAGCTAATTCATGAACAGGAAGATAGGGCTGAAGAAATCATCCAGAATGGGGTACAAAGAGACAAACAGACGGAAATTACGACAGGATGATTAAGAGACATGGATGACAGAGCGAGAAGATCTAACATACAAAATAAGTAGACTTTCAAGAGGAGAGAGTCAATACTTGCTTTGAATTAAAACGTGTAACAACTTAGAAATGGAGGGAACATCCTTTTACCTAGAAAGATTATTTTACAAAACCCCATAGTAAAAATGTTATTTAATAGTGATATTCAGAATTTTCCTTTAAAATCACCAACAGGATTAGGCACCTACTATCACTATGACTTCTATTCAACATTCCTCTTGAGCAACTAGGGATAGGAAGGCCTAGCCAGTGCAACAAGGCAAAGGAAAATAACAAAATGACTGAGAACTGGGAAGAAAAAAACATTATTTTTTTCAAAGATATGACTGTCTGCACAGAAGACGCAAAAGTATCTACAGTTAAATTACTAGATATAATGCGAGAATTTAGCAAATTCACCGGCTATTAAAAAAATCAACATTCAGGGACTTCCCTGGTGGTCCAGTGGTTTAAGACTCCGAGCTTCCACTGCATGGGGCCTGGGTTCGATCCCTGGGTGGGGAACTAAGATCCCACATGCTGCACAGTATGGCCAAAAAAAGAAAAAAGAAAAAAATCAAAAATCAATGCATTCTTATAATGCATTCCTATAATCAATGCATTTATCTGCTGTTAAACCAACAACAGATAATACAGTTTTTAAAAGATACCATTTACAAAAACTTTAAAAAAGTTAAATACCCTGGAATAGATTTGACTAAAGATATCCAAGACTTTCATAGTAAAATAACAAAAACTCATTGAGAAACTTAAAAGATAATCTAATAAGTAGAAGAAATAGATACCATGAAGATTCACAACAGTAAAGACGTCAATTCTCCCCAAAGTGAAATACAGATTAAATGCAATTTCAATCAAATTCCCAGTAAGATCTGTGTATGTGTGTGTAGAACCTGAAAGGCCAATTCCAAAATTTATAGGGAAGAACCGAATGCCAAAAATATCCAAGATTCACTTCAAGAACAAGACAGGAGTATTTCTTTTAGCAAGTATAAACAATATAGAGCCACATAAAATGACTAACAGTACAGAAAAGAGCCTGTACGTGAACCGCGCACACAGAAACTTGTTTTATGACAGTTCACATTACCTATCAGTGCAGAAAGGACAGAATTTCAGTTAAGCGGTGCTAGGTAATTGTTTTCATATGGAAAATAATAAAAATAAATTTTCAGTTGGATGAAACACCAAAGTGTGAAAGGCAAAGCTAACCTCAATACTCCCTTTAGACCTTGGCAGGAGTGACCTCTGCCCTGGGCCTCTGATTTAAAGGTCTTTGCTCTGGGCTTCCTCCAGCCAAGCCCCTTCCCACAAGGGGTCTGCAGGGTCAATGGGGCCTGTCTATATGGAGCCCACTCATCACACATCCCCATCCAGACTGAGCTCCAGAACCCAAGACCCACCAAGTCCCTGCCCAAATGGCTCCAAGCCAGCCCCAGGAGCTACACAGGTTTCTCCCTCCACTTGCGCTCTGGGGAGTGGAAGTGTCACAGGTGACACACCCCAAGGCTCCAGGGCCCCAGGGTTGGCTAAGGAACGGCTATTGTGGGAGGTGGGATGGAACACAGAGACGTGGGCTGAGGTGTCCACACACGGCCACGTGACAGCCCTGGTGTGGGAGAAAACCAAGGAAGGACGAGAAGCGCAGGGGACCTGGGGTAGGAGCGGGGAGGGTCCTTCGGAGCCTCCCCTCTCGCTGCAGAACTCTGTAAGGAGCCAAGGTTTCGAAATTCAAAGCTGGCTTCCCCTGTCATTAGGAAGGTTTATTTGTCAAGGTGGGAAGATAGAGTATATTTTATTTCATTCAACACGTTGTTAGCTAGACTTCTAACCTTTTAAACATTAGACATATGGTGTATGAGCCTCTGTGTGTACTCCTCCTCTGGTCCCAGCTATCATCTCTGTTAGAAGACTATCTAGAGCAGGCCTCGATGCCAGATCAGGCCCTCTGCTTATTCTGTAAAGTCTCACAAATGCCTAAAATATTTACCATCTGGTCCTTTCCAAAAGAAGCCCTCCTGATCCCTGATCTGGGAAATAATTTAAAACCTTGAAGGAAAAAAAAGTTTAAAACAAAACACATGGAGTAAAGACCATAAAGGAATAGACTGACAAATTTTTTTTTTTTTTTTGGCCACGCCGTGGCATGCGCAATCTTAGTTCCCTGACTGGGGATCGAACCCGTGCCCCCCGCATTGGCAGCGGGGAGTCTTAACCCCTGGACCGCCAGGGAAGTCCCCAAATTTTATCTACATTAAAATTAAGAACCTGAGTTTCGGACTTCCCTGGCGGTCCAGGGGTTAAGACTCCCCGCTGCCAATGCAGGGGGCGCAAGTTCAAGCCCTGGTCGGGGCACTAAGATCCCACATGCTGAGGGGTGTGGCTAACAAGCTAAACAAAAAAAGTGAGTTCATCAAAAACCACCAAGACAAGCTATAAACTGGGACTTGATATTTGCAGCACATATAATTGACAAAGGACTAGTATCCGAACTAAAAAGGACTCCTATAATCAATAAGAAAAAATTAAACAATACATTTAAATTGAGCAAAAGGACAGGTATTTTATAGAAGAGGAAACAAGTACTGCATTACAAACATGAAAATATGCTCTAATGCATTAGAGCCAGGGAAATACAATTAAAATCATAATTTGGGGCTTCCCTGGTGGCGCAGTGGTTAAGAATCCGCCTGCCAATGCAGGGGACACGGGTTCTATCCCTGGTCCGGGAAGATCCCACATGCCGCGGAGCAGCTAAGCCCGTGCGTCATAACTACTGAGCCTGCACTCTAGAGCCCGCGAGCCACAACTACTGAGCCCACAAGCCACAACTACTGAGCCCGTGTTCCGCAACAAGAGAAGCCACCGCAGTGAGAAACCCACGCACCGCGGTGAAAGGCAGCCCCTGCTCGCTGCAACTAGAGAAAGCCCACGCCCAGCAACAAAGACCCAACTCGGCAATCAATCAATCAATAAAATCAAAATGTGGCATGATGTCAATATGGCACTAAAAATATTTTCCAAATTTTAAAGTCAGACATGGGGCAACAGAATTCTCATCATTTCCTGGAGAGGACTGAAATTGGTCCAACCACTTTGGAAGACAGTTTGTCACTACCCATAAAGAACAACACAGGCATATCCTCCAACCTATCAATTCCAGAATTAGGGATGGAAACTAAAAACTAACTCTTGACACATGGACACCAAGAGGTAAGTACAAAAATGTTGACAGTAGCATGTTTTCTCATAGAGGAACCCTCCCCCCAAAAAAGAATTGCAAATAGCACATAGTGCTATCAGTCATCATCAAGCCTGGAATAGATAATTCTGGTAGAGTCACACTATGGTGTGACACAGAAGTGAAAATGAAGTACAGACATGAGAATTAATCTGGATGAGTCTAAAAAAACAAAACGTTGTGTAAGCAGCGTGTATTCGATTCATAGGAAATTATGGAAACAGCAAAATTACAACAGCATAGCGTCAAGAGATACTTATGGTTATAAAACAATAAAGAAGAGTAAGTGAATGATTAACTGAAAATCCAGGATCCTGGCTACCTCCGCGAGGTGAGGGTGTATAATCTGTGAGAGACACACAGGCATCTCTAAAGCACTAGAAATGTTTTCCTTTTTAACATGGGCGGTAGTTACACTGATGTCTGTTTTACTACTTTCCTTTAAACTGTAAGTGGATACCAGACACACTCCTTTATATGCATGACTTAATTCACAAAAAAAACATTTTAAAAATACCAGTATCAACCTCATGCTTCGTAAGAGTCTGCTTAAGTTTCAAGCCAGGTGAAACCAAGGGAATTTTTATTGCAAAATAAAGATATATGGGTTTCTAAAACAGCACGTACCCTGTGCAGCTTTTTCAGCATTTCTAGGAGAGTTTTAATGTGATAGTTATTCTCAGTAGTTCCAGTCCAACAATTCAGTTGAGCAATGACGGCTGTTTTAAACATCTGGACCAGTCTGATGAAAGCAGATTCTTGCAGAGATGCCCAATATTCCTCTAAGGGATACGAAGGTAAGTAACTGTCAGCATGTGATATTTCTTGGATTCTTAGAGGTAAAAAGTAGTCAATATTTTCTGAAACTGATAGAATATTTTCATATATATTGTAGTTATAAAGACACATTTGTAATAAATTTTTCAGTAAATACAATCAGAATTCAAAGTGTAGAATTTAATGTTCTCAAAAAAATGCCTTGACAGTAAGAGAACCACAAATTTGATCTAATTAATTTGTTGGGGGAAAAAAAAAACTAGACAAAATTAATCAGTCACATTTTTTGCCCAGATGAAATAGCATACAGTATTAAAAACCAGATTAAGAACTATTTGTGATTACATGACTCTATTTTGCGCTCTCAGCACGAGTTCTTAATTCTTAAAAACCATCTTTTGACATTGTATAAAAGAAAAATGCTTTAAACCAGCTTTTCATCACTTACAATGTGACAAAACATAAGAAAGAATGGACTTTCTTGAGCTGAATATGCTATTTGTGTCAAAAACCTCATTAGAATATAATCAAGCCCCTAGACCTAATTTCCAGTGTACTGGAAATACAGGGACAGGAGGAAACAATCAGACAAATCTAGATGTGAGACACTGTACAGGACTACTGACCCACGCTCTTTAAAAGAAAAAAAGCCTGTAAAATACTTTTTGGGACAAGCGCAGAAATCTGAATATGGACTAGATGTGAGGTAATATTATGGAATCACGGCTAATCTTATTAGCTGTGATAACAATGTTGAGGTAATACAGGACTCCATATCCTTAGGAGATGCATGCTGAAATATTATGGGTAAAGTGTCCTGTTATCTCCAACTCACTTTCAAATAGTTCAGCAAAAATAAAATGTAATCTGTACATCAAATGTAATCCATACACACACGGCAACATGTTAACTGCTGCTGACTCTCAGGTAGAGAGCATCTGGGATTCACTGTACTAGTCTTTCAACGTCTGTGTGTGAAGTTCTTCATAATGAAAAGTAGGGGGCAAAGGACCTCATGACCAAGCCACACAGGTATCATTACAAGAACGCTAAAAAGGGCCTAGAACAACCCATCCTGGATGAACACAGTAATTATTACAGCATGTCAGAATATGCTAAGACTAGGAACTGAAAACCATGAATGTGTTCACGATCACCTAAGTTTTGCCGTAACTTCACTAGGCATGTGTTTCCATTGAGAAGACAGTCATGGATTTTCAAATGTAAACCATCAATCTTACCCAGAACCTCTGACAACTGGCCATGCATTTTATAAACAGCCTCTGCAAACGGAACCACCAGGCTCTCCCAGTTGTTATAATCATGCATCACAGGACATTCTGGGAGAAGGAAGAAAACTTCTAAAGCTTCTTGATGTGGAGAACGAAATGGAAGATTTTTGAACAGAGTATCCCTGAGACATGTGGTTATCTGTGGTCAAAAAGGATCCAGGAAAAGACACTCAGAACACAGTGGGAACTGGGTGCAATTACTGTAATAAAATAAAGTGTGGAACCCGGAGTTTCATCCCATCACGAAATTGGAGCAATCACTTGGTCTCTCTAAAAATCCATGTTCACAACCCATCTCATCTAGCTTCCCCAATACCTAGGTGTGTAAACGTGTGACAAGTATCCCCTCCGTCCAATTGTTGGGGTTCATGAAGGAGATCAAGAAGAAATCACATGTGCAAGATTATACTGGATGAACGATGGACTCAGAACTAAAAGGCAGCCCTCCCAATGATAAGGTCCACATTCTTCCCTCCAGTTCCACTGGCACACCTCATTTTTTAAAGAGGATGTGTCAGAATCTCCCAAAGCAAAACAAAAATAAAACAACAAAAGCAAACAAAAAGCAACAACGAAAATCCGCATGGTTCCCTGTTACCTTCTCACAGAATCACCTGTCTCATCACAAACTCTACCAAACTCTAGTTTCTAGCCCTTCCAATCTTCTTATGGTTTCCCCAATTCAGAATGCAAGTGTTGAAGAAAACTTCAAATGGAATTCTGAATGTTTATGTGCTCTGTGGGCTCAGATAATGGTAATAATTTGCCTAAAAGCCCGTTAAGAAGATAAGCTAGTGTTTACACGGTTCTTATTATTTGTCAGATACTGTGCTAAGTAATTCACATATATAAGTTCATTTATCCTTGTCATTTCTCTATAACATAGAGGGTATTATTAACCCCGATTCATAAATGAGAACTCTGTATGTTAGGGAAATTAACCTGCTGAGGGTCACAGAGCTAAGTTAGAATCTCTCCTGGATCTTTCTGACTCCAAAGCTCAAACTCAATCACTAAATTATGAGATACTAGCTAAATGATATCTCTAAATGTACAAAATCTTACAATTATCTATTTTCACATCAAAACATTCTATTGGGCTCCCACCACAAGGTTCAGTCTTCAGAGTCATATGCACAACTGACGGCTGCACGTGCCCCCCCTCCTTCCTCTGGGCTCTTCATCATCCATAGCCCCAAACCTCCCAGCCCTTTAGAACCACTGTACCGCTCTCAAGCCAGTTATATACTGTTTCACATCTTGTGCCTTGGTGCACACCTTCCTGACTGCCTGGAATGTCCTTCCCCTGTAGGTACCCGGTAAACTCCACTCCCCCTGGGCACCTTGTTTTGAGCACTCTAAATAGAGCTGACCGTTCACTGCCCAGATAATGAATCAATTCATTCATCTAAAAATATTTATTATACACCCAGTATGTTCTAAGCTGGGAACTAGGGAAGACAACTGACACCTGCACATAGGTATCCGTCTCCTTCACTAAACCAGGAGCCTCTAAAGACAGGGGTCTCACCACAGTTCCCTACGCATAGCAGTGTTCAAATATTTGCTAGATAAATGAAGGAAGGCCAAGTCTGTGAGTCCATCTCACAGAAATCTCAAAACAGAAACATTACAGGTCTTCTGATCCAACTGTCCCATCTGAAACAATGGGAGACTGCCCTATGATTATGTCGCTTGCACTGTATATGATATTGTTCTGGCACAACTAAGGTATAATTAGCCTTAGTGATGAACTGGTCCAACTTCTTCCCTTCACAGATGCAGAAATGGCTTTCTATTTTTGGTGATCTTTCTACTAACTGCTGCAGAGTCCTGATAAAGGTGCATAATTAGGGATCCATTTTACATCAGACTCCTAATTGGGCAATGGTTCTGCCAAAGTTAACATAATTAAATTTTCCATGTTCCCTTGAGAAAAGAGTGCACGAGAGAGAACCTGCAGCTAAGATACAGAACGCTGAGTGTGACAGACACAGCAAGAGACCAGGTGAGGGAGCTGAGAGCAGGAAGAGAACAAGCACAAGACAGAGAGAGGGAAAGAATAAGAGCCACAGAAGCAGAAGGAAAGACCAAATGGGGGTGGGGGTAGCCAAGAGAAGTGAAGGAGGGGGAGGGAGAGAGGGAGGGAGAGAGAGAGCGCGTGCAAAAACGAGCCAGAGACCCAGAAAGAAACAGATTGAGAGAACAGCACAGACAGTACCACCCCTAGATCAATCAGTACAGTAGAACAGGGAAATAAATTAATAAAAGCTACATTAGGAAAGGCTACATTCATAAAGGAAGCATGCCTGAAACATCCCCAAGAGGGAAGCCTAAAGATAGTAGTAACAGTGCTGAAACAAAGAAGCAACAATCCCAGAAAGAACGAGAATATTCTAGAACCTACAGAAAAGGAAGTGCAGACCAGGCAGACCTTGGTGAGGGGGACATTCATATCAGGAAAAGTGTTTTCATTTCTATACTTATGTTTAAAATAACTGCAAATAAAATGTTGTTCTTATTCTAGTGTACCAGTCTCAACAAATATTTTAATCATCTTCCTAAAGCCCTAAATTGAAAACATTCCCTCTAGGGGAGTGCCTGTACGTAAACATGTATGTGTGTGTGGGCACCGATGAACTAGTTAGATTATTTGTAACCTAAGTGCCTCCTATACCATCTATTTCACCCTAAGTGGGGAAACTCCTGAAAGGTAGCTGAGTTTAACTTAATCTGTATATGCCACAGGGTCTCAAAGAGTATCTGAAAACAAGATATTTCTTCTGAAATTCTGAGTTCTTATAAAAATGTTTCAGTGTATTTTCTTTTTCCAAGTAACAGTCTGAAGAATACCACCATGTTAGTAATCCAGTCCTTCTGGGTTAACTCCTTAAAGGTGTCCCTTGCTGCATTTAAGTCCAAATGAAGAGACATCGTTTCTCCAGCTACTCTGTGGAAGGAAGGTAAATGAAAAATGGATGAATACGTAAATGAAAACGGACACTTCAAAATTAAATATTGTATTAGATTATTTATCCAGATGAAAGTTTCTTCTCAAGCTTGTTTCATTTTAATAAAATTACTTTTTTCCCACCTTTTCAATAACTATAAAAATTTGGCTGAATACAAACACAACTGAAAATACAGCTGACAAAATATGATTATTTCTGAAATGTCAAAAAAAATCAAGGCTGCATTAACAATACGTATGCTCTCAGACTTTACATCAGATATTGTCTTATCTTAAATGAGTAATCAATAAATATTTATTTTCCAGTACAAAAAAAAAAAATAGCCACAGAAAAAAGGTAAAGGTTTTTCTTGCTTTCCAGTTACATGAACTATAAGCAGGGACCTAAAAAGGGGTTTCAGAGCAGTAAATTTTTAGTAATCAAAGAGAAAATTACTAATGAAATGTCTATCTTAACTCAAGATATATATTGTCTAAAATATTGTCTGAATATATTGTCTATATATATTGGACTGAATATATTGTCTGAATATATGTGGACTGAATATATTGTCTAAAAATAGACCCATTCTTTGTGAAATAATACATATATTTAGTGTCTGAAAACAGAAACAAGTTCTTTTAAATAAATATTATACCAATATTTAGGAAAAGAAGTACAAAGTCATTCTTTCATAATACTTAAAAATTCAAAGAAACCTTAGTATCTAGCAATAAGGAAGTCATCAAATAAATTAAGGTGTGTCCTTCCCATGGAATACCATGCAACCACTAAAATGATGTTATGGGGAAATACTGAATAATATAAAAATGGAATAAAATGGAAAAATGGGCAAATGTATTAAGTGTGAAGAAATGTATAAAACAATACAATCCCATTTTTTTGTAAAACTACAGATTTGCATAAAAAAGATATTTATACAAACACTAGCTATTACGCTTAAGTGGTGAATTTTGGCTGATCTCCATTTTCTTTTTGTTTCATTTCTTTTTTTTTTTTTGACATTTTCTACAGCAAGCATATATTTGCTTTTGTAGGGGAAAAAAAGGTAATTTTTAAAAAGAGATAAAGACATAGATAATTATTTTACCCTCAAACCATTTTCTTTACCATCTACCACAGTTTTTTAAATTGAGATATAATGGACACATAACATTATATTAGTTTCAGGTGTGTACAACATAATGCACTGGTATGTGTATAGCATATACTGTGAAATTATCACAAGTCTAGTTAATATTCATCACCACACATACTTACACATTTTTTTTCTTGTGATGAGAACTTGTAAGATCTATTCTCTCAGCAACTTTCAAACATACAATACAGTATTATTAACACAGTCACCCTGCTATCTATACATAGTGTTTTCAACAGAATTTTAAATTTATTATATACATTACCTTTCCCTTAAAAAACTTCCAGCCAGACATGCAGGAGATGAAAATATCTCTCTGATTTCCCTATATTAGGAATAAGATGGTGGTTAAAACAAATCAGAATATGCCTCCTTGTAGCAGGAGACATGATAAATTGTCCTTCAAACTCCTCCCTCCATCTCCAACTTGTTTGCGTACTGCCATGGGCATCTGAAAGTCTCATTTGCGAAATCTCAAAGTTTCAGAGGCAAACATGGGAGATAAAAAGATATGTACTCAGAGAAGCCAGAGGGGAAGAGGATAAGTCTTGACCTATAGGATAATTTCTTGGACAAATAAAACACTCCCAACCCACCCAGCTTTCCAAGCCCTACTTATTTCTATTCCACTGGAGTAGAAACAAAAAAAATGACCAGAAATTAAAGGTGGGGATGTATGCGCGGTTCTGCCATAGGAGTACTTGCACAAATAGTTCTTGACCCTTTGTGCTCTGCATGATGCAGCTATCTGGTATAACTACTTTCCAGAATTAGGAAGCCATACCTAAAAATGTCTCTAAAAGGAAATGCCTGTATAAATGTGTATCATTGAGAGTAAGGTTGCCTAAGCTGTTCAGCTGTGAATAACAGCTCAACAAACAAGAGGCTCGAAAGTCAACAAGGGTTGAGAAACTGTAGACTATACTTCCTGCTCAGTGTCACAATTAAACATATCAAAGGCCCAGAGAAGTCCTGCAGTAAAGAAAGACGCCCCCATGGAGCTTACATGCTAAACTGTATGTGTCAACTTGGCTAGGCCATGGTACCCAGAGATTTGATCAGACACCAATCTAGATGTTGCTGTGAAGGTATGTTTTAGATGAGATTAACATTCAAATCAGGAGACTGTGAGAAAAGCAGATTACCCTCCATAATGTGGGTGGGCCTCATCCAATCAGTTGAAGGCCTTAAGAGAAAAAGTCCAAGGTCTCCAGAGGAAGAGGAAATTCTGCCTCCAGACTGCCTTGAGACTCAAGCTGCAATATCTGCTCTCCCCTGGGTCTCCAGCCTGCTGTCCTGCCTCAGAGATTTTGTACTTGCCATCCCCTACAATGGTATGAGCCAATTCCTTAAAATCTCTCCCCACCAACCTCAAACACACCCTATTGGTTCTGTTTCTCTGCAGATCTCTGACTAATGGACCACTAGTGGACCAGAAAATCTCACATCTCTGTATTGTGCAGAACCAGTTGGGGAAACACTGCTTTAGAGAGTTATATGAGCAGACAGACACTTAGGGTGTACCTTTTTGTATTCTGCCACTGTTTAGTCCCCACATCAGCAATCCATCTCTTTACAGTGCCTTCATTCAAGGTAGGAATTTTCCTCCTCAGATTAACATAGGAATTCTGTAAACAAACAAAATAGTAAAATACAGTAACTTAGACAACACACAAATAGGTATCCAACTCTTAGGCGCATTCTAAGGATAGAGAGTAATACTAAGCATGGATAACATAGCTCTGCAAAAATCATAAAGTTAAGATTCTACCAAGGAACAATCAATCATTTGCCTGGTTGCCAATTTCTTGTCCGAGGGTGCTTAGATCCAAAGTTTCTCTGAATGCCCCAACGCTGAACACTTTATACGGGTCTGATCAGATTAAACTGAACATCAGACAGCTTTGAGTGCAGAGATCCTAAAAGGACTGGGTATAGAAGTAGCAGGAACTCAGTTTGCCTTGGTGGAGCAGGATATGGAGGTTACGGACTGATTATTCATAAGACTATAAACCTCGGATCTCTTTTAGTATTGGCTGGCAAAGTCACTTCAGAATATCAACCTGTTGGTTCACTAGCACCCTGACCAAAATGCTCTTGGCAAGGAACCTCCCGCAAGGTAAGCAGAGTCTAAGGAAATCACACGTATTTGACATACACTAAGGGCAAATCTGCTGACTTTTGTGAGTAAATACGTATGTAGTTTAGACAACAAAGGATCAATAATGTCTAACCATTCCCCAAACTCAGCCTAGTAACCTGATGATTTTGGAATTCACCAAATCTCGATTCTAGAACCTTCTGCTTTGCTTAAAATACCAAAGGTATAAAACTTCTAGAGATCTATTTTTACCTCTTTTTCCACCCAAAGCAAAATGCTTTGATCTCCTCCAGCAATCATTATTAACTCCTTTTCTGAGGTATGGCTTTCTGAAAGGGATTTACAAAAAATAAGAGTTTAGAAACTCACCTGATACAAATATACACACTCAGCCTAAATAATTTTAGATTCTTCTTAAACTGAGTCCTTTTACCTTTCTGACAGACAAAGACTCAGTACATTTCCTACCGGTAAAGCAGAAATACACATCTTCAGGGTAAAGTCCAGTTAGCAAACACAGATGATTCGCAAGGTTGGCAACGTGCTATCGGTTTAATACACATAGTTAACATAAATGCTTATACATACAACACAGTCAAACAAATATTTGATTAGTTAACTGTTCCCTGGTTTAATTCAGCGCCTCTCACTAAAAACCCTATTTATTATTCTACAACTCAAGATTTAATCAACGACTACTGGCTGTGAAGGATGTAAGTACTTCAAAAGCCTATGCAAGTGGTTATAAGAAATCGGATATAATACTTGATCTGCTTAAGGAAATAACCCGACTGCTCATTTCCCCAGAAGAACCGAGAGAATTCTGGTACTTCCGGTCACCGCTAAGCTTTCCGAGACAAGTGACCCAAGGGCTCCGAGGCACTTCTAGAGTGGAACGTTGCAGAGCTAAGGCTCTAAAGTTACACAGGGCACAGTTCACGTGCCCAGCCACAACCCTTCCCAGGCTAACCTTCTGCCCTCCAAGTCTCTGCACCCTCCAGCAGAAGACGACGGAGAGTACACATCGCCTGGAACTGTTTAAGGGCTGGTGAGTTAGGCACAGTTAACAGCGCCTGGCATATGTCAGCTGCTCATCATTCTGAGTGTTTTATATGATTACGAGTCAATTTAATCAGGTAAGAAGAACAATCACCATGGAATTAATAGGCCCCTTGGAAACTGGAATCAGAGGCTGCGTAGGCCTCTGAACCCATAGAGTCTCTTTTATGTTGTATCGTTTTAAATCCACATTAATCTAAACCTGAAGGGCTAAGGGAAAACTAATGGCTATTTCGACTTGCTAAATTAGATTGGCTGTGTTACGCTGGTTACAAGTAAACAAATGAAAGCAATGTTTAGAAAACCTCCCTTCACAGTCATACATTCCTTTCTTGCCCACATTACACACTTAGAACAATCAGTTTCTCAACCAAGGTATTCATGCCAAATCCTGTGCTCCTAAAGGATTTACCAAATGTGAGTTCTTCATTCGATGACAACCTCATGGGACATGGTAGCAGTTGATGATGTGTTCCACCGTTGCCCAGTTGTCCTTCTTTTCCAGAACCAAAAGAAAAGACCTTCCCCAAATCAGAAACATAGGCAAGTGTGTGCTGCCTATTAAATGAAAGCACATACAGTCAATTCTCAATTATCCGCAATGATTAGAATATGCAGCAATCTGGTAAACCGAAGCAATTACGCTACTCAGTCAGCGAAACAGCTAATCAACTTCCAATGGATGACACTGGCCATCTAGAAACTAAGAAACCACTAATGTGTGGCTGAGATGATTTTGGAACCCCTAAGCGTGCTGAGGCCATGAGGCTGCACCTGGCAAATGACGTTCGTCAGAACAAGCACCACCTCTTGCCTTCTACTCCTTTTTTAGGCCTTGGTTTGAGTCACCACCTTCTGGAAGCCATCTCTGAGTCCCTCCCCTCCCCATCCTAGAAGATAGCATTAGGTGATCCTCCCTGAGCTCCCGCTCTATTTCCCAAAGACCTTTATCATGCTGATTTTCTTACTGATTTGCTTGATGGCCTCTCCTAGGATACAGATGTATAAGGAAAGAATCTGGCCTTACTCAGAGGTCTGGCTTTTGTCCTCACTTCCTGGGAGGTAATGTCTAAACCCTTAGAATTTTCCAAGTGATACGAGTGTCTCTGTTATTCATGGTAAGCCCGCCCCTAAGACCACACCTAATAGTTTATCCAGGTGGCTCATGGAAGCCCCTCCAGCTGTATGTAAGCCCAACCTCTTGATACACAGAGGCTGGAGGCTGAGTTCAACCACATGGGCAATAATTCCATCAATCATGACTAAGCAATGAAACCCCAATAACAACCCTGGACTTGGGTGAGCTTCCCTGGTTGGCAATATTCTTCAGTCATGTATCAGGCTGGGAGGAGGTAACACGGCCCATGGCTCCAAGGGGAGTGGACACCAGAGCTCCTCATCTGGACCCCCTCTAGACTCTGTCTTATGCATCTCTTCCTTTGACTGGTTCTAACTTGTATCCTCCTCTTGTAATAAAAGTGACCATCAGTGTAGTAGCTTTCAGTGAGTCTTGTGTCTTTCCAGTGAATTCTCCTGTGTTAGTAGGGGTACTGCCTGGTTTGCAGTAAGACATTTCTAAGGTGAGGACTCCTTCTGTAACACATGCTACTTGGAGGAATGTATGTTACGAAAAATCCAAAGTGGTGACAATGTTCCCTTGGTTAATGCAGAGATGGAGTTGATGATATCAATGGATAAACCTTTCTAACATCATGTTTGTTCATTTTTTTCCAAATAAATGATAACTTTTTTTTAAAGATAAAAGTGCATTTGAACAGTTACAAAGGTATTTCACTAAAGGACCAACAGAAAGTAAATATATTTACACGGTAAAAAAAAATCAATGAAAGTAAATATGTATAGTAAAATATTTATTCTGATTGTCTACTAATGTAAAATTAAGCATCTTCACCTATCTGAAAATGTTTGATACCTTTATTTCAATCAAAGAAACTTGATGGAAATTTTATTAAACTACCTATCTAAATTTACTGTGCATATCTTACCAATTTTCATTGACACTTTACAACTTACCTTCCACATGCTATCTGGGTCACTCTATTCCCAACGAGTCCAGTTACCAAACAGGGTTTTAACTCATTCTGTGTTGAATTGTGACCGAGTTGCCCATATTTTCCAGCACCAAAAGTAAACACCAGCCCACCCTAAAGAAAGGGAACGTCATGTCAGATTCTAGAGAAATATGACACAGAAGTAAACACTCACTGATGCAAAGGCGTCAGTGAAAAATCAGTAAAATCACCATCAAAGCAAAGCCCCCCAGTGATCAGGACAGTCCTGCATGTGGGCAGTGGTGACCTTTCTCCCCTGGGAAACACTAGCTGCCCACATCTCCAGGTTCTAGTGCTTTCTCCACTACAAAGTGCTCTCCTGGAATTACAGTCAAAGAGACAAGGGTAACGCACCTCTGTCAGCAGGGCAGTGTGAGAGCCACCACAAGCGAGAAATTCAACTTTCTGATTGTCCAGCATTTCAATAAGGGAAGGAGAATCTTTATCTAGGCAAGGGAAAGAACAGTTCAAGTGACCCAAAGGAAATGGTGAATTTCACACTAGAGTTCCACCTACTGATAAAATACCCAGACCACTTCCTCTAGGCCCATCACAACAGCTCCTAACACACTTTGAAAAGAAAGGCTCTGTGTTGGTACATTTAGGTCTAAACGCAGAGGTGGGCAGTGGTCAAAGGGCCACACCTGGGGGCACTCACCTGTGAAAGTGTTACTTTCACTTCCCATTCTTCTCTTTTTAACCTGACCTGATTAGCTTTCATTGAAGCATACCTGATATTTCCAAGTCCCATCTAGCATTACCCTTTTTTTTTTTTTTTTGGCAGTACGTGGGCCTCTCACTGTTGCGGAGCACAGGCTCCGGACGCGCAGGCTCAGCGGCCATGGCTCACGGGCCCAGCCGCTCCGCGGCGTGTGGGATCTTCCCGGACCGGGGCACGAACCCGTGTCCCCTGCATCGGCAGGCGGACTCCCAACCACTGCACCACCAGGGAAGCCCTAGCATTACCCTTTTAATGAACATAAAGCTTCTTTTTTTCTTTCAAAGTCTCCACTACACTGTCCTTCCCTTACACTACCTCTTCTCTCTTTCACAATTATTTTCTTGTCCAAGCACTTAGAGATTCACCAAAAATAAGTTCAACTGTCCTTTATTCCTTTTCCTCCTCTGAGTATTTTTCTAACACTGACTTACGGGTTCTCCTGAGTAACTAGCATTGGACCATGTGAGGCAGAAATGCAGTATCTGATCAGTAACTCTGCGGGGAACGTGTACATTACCACAGCTAATAAAGCAGCCGAGTCTGCCACACCTGAAATCTCTAACAAGGTGTTTGGGGTAATCAGAAATATTGCCATCTGCTTTGTAGAGATAGCTCAATAATGCAAATTGTTGTGTTTTTCGTGTGTGTGTACGGATGTAATGAATACCTTATGAGACTAGGACAGGTGAGTTTCTAAACAGAATTTTAGTATCCTTTTGTCCTAATGTAATTGGAATAATAGACATTTAAGTGCACAAGTACCTTGAAGGTCACTTCATCCAAACTCATCACTTTACAGAAAAAGAAAATAAGACCTAGAGAGAAGTAAGTGACTTGGGTAGGCCCTGAAATTAGTTAACTTGAAGTGGGGATCACAGCCCATGTATTCTGATCCCCAGTCCAATGCTCTTTCC
>NW_006776832.1:493850-512290 GCF_000442215.2 Lipotes vexillifer
GGCCCTGACACACGTCTCCATTACAGCCATGACCTGCACGCTGCGCATGCATGTCGTTTAGACCGATTCTGCCCTGAAGACAGAGAGATAACTGGGGAGATCAGTGCTAATGAAAGTGGGGATCTGAATCATTTTTGCCAGGGAAGTCTGTGGTACGTTCACGTCTTATATGACAAATATATATTTGTTTAGAATATGAATTTGAAAATGTTTCCATACTGTCGGTGTGGCCCAGGCCCAGCTGTCCACAATCATTTCTTCCCCATGAGTAAATGTTTCCCGACATGGATAAGGCCATGCTGTGGGCTTCTCCTGCAGAAATCTGAACCAAGGGGACTCCTGAGAGGTGCTCCACGATCTGTGGTGTAGGGATCGAGGCAAATATTCTTCCAACTCCAAGCTGGCCGTCTGAGTTCTGTCCCCACGCAAAAAGCTCACCACCTTGACGTAAACAGAGAAAACGCTGTCTTAGTCAGTTTAAAATGCAGCAGGCATCACTCTAGGACGTTATGTGCTATCCATACTATACCACCATGATCTCCTTCATTCAAACTGACAAGTCTGCCCAGATCCTCTCATGTCTGGGTCAGAAAAACCAGAACCTTCTCTTTAGCGATGACAGTTACAATTCCTTGCCTCTTACCTCAAAGGGTAGTGCTATGAACTGAATGTCTGTGTCCCCCCAAAACTCCTAGGTTGAAATCCTAACCCTCAGTGTGACGGTATTAGGAGGTGAGGCCTTTGGGCGGTGACTAGAATTAGATGAGATCGCGAGGTGGGGGGCACTCATGAATGGGGTTAACACCCTCATAAATGGGTCCCCAGAGAGCTCCCTCGTCCTCTCCACCTGTAAGAAAACTGGCCTTCACTAGACACCGAACCTGCTGGAACCCTGACTTTGGACTTCTACCTCCAGAACCGTGAGGAATACATTTCTGCTGTTTAAGCCACCCAGTCTATTTTTGTTATAGCAGCCCGAACAGACAAATTCAAGAAACACTTATGTTAAAAATCCCACAAGGGGGCTTCCCTGGTGGCGCAGTGGTTGAGAGTCTGCCTGCCGATACAGGGGACACGGGTTCATGCCCTGGTCCGGGAAGATCCCACATGCCGCGGAGCGGCTGGGCCCTTGAGCCATGGCCGCTGGGCCTGTGTGTCCAGAGTCTGTGCTCCGCAACGGGAGAGGCCACAACAGTGAGAGGCCCGCGTACCGCCAAAAAAAAAAAAAAAAATCCCACAAGGGCTTCCCTGGTGGCGCAGTGGTTAAGAGTCCGCCTGCCAATGCAGGGGATACGGGTTCGTGCCCCGGTCCGGGAAGATCCCACATGCCGCGGAGCGGCTGGGCCCGTGAGCCATGGCCGCTGAGCCTGCGCGTCCGGAGCCTGTGCTCTGCAACGGGAGAGGCCACAACAGTGAGAGGCCCGCGTACAGCAAAAAAAAAAAAAAATCCCACAGGATGGGCCCGTGAAAGATAGAAACATTCTACATTTGGGAAAATAAAACCTAAAACTACTTTTCTTTCTTTCCCTCTCCCAAGTGCCTTAAGATGGTAAATAAATACCTTAAAAATACATTGAAAACTGCAGCACAGTATTTTGAAAGACTGAGCATCTTCTTCCATTAATTGAATATATGGAACATATTTTTATTTTACTTATTTCTTTTAAAAATTTTTATTGGAGTACAGTTGATTTACAATGTTGTGTTAGTTTCAGGTGTACAGCAAAGTGAATCAATCATACCTATACACATTGGATCATATTTTTAAAGAAAAGTTCTTAGATATTATCTAATAGAGATGACAGTATCTAATGGAGTCTAAAAAATATATCGGAGATTTAATGTTTACTGAGCAGGACCTGGTGGGAGGCAGAGGTTTTCCTTCAAACGTAATTACCACATGCCTATCAGCCACCAGGAATATTATGATACCACTAAGAACGATCAGTAGTTCCCTTTCTCGCTTTCCCAACTTTCATTCTTCCTAGATTGTGATTTACCAATTACAAACCCTGAACAACCCCTTCGCCCCACATCCCTAGATCCTGGGCTTCTTGAAGGCACAGTATGTCTGTCTCATCTTCGCAACCTCAACGTGGTAGATACTCAAAATGAAAAATCTGTTCATAAATGGATGAACTCAAACAACCAGATTTTTCCAATACAAGTTTTATACACTCAGACCTTAACAGGGCCTTCAGTACAGGTCAAATCCTTGATTACTTACTTCCCTTGAATTCCAGCTTTCATTCAGTTTATGTTTATATCTGTCCTATGTATTTAAAACATTTCCTTGATCCTGAATTCCCCCCTCTATTGCCTTCCTGTCTTAATTAGGTCAAGTTTCTTCAGGAAATACTCCATATTCACTGCTTCCCTTCCCTACCATTATGGTATCTGATAAGAAACAGGAAGTAATAAAGGGCTGGGGAGAATCTCTGAATTCAAAAGGTAATGTTAAAACAGGTCAGAGGCCTGCAAACTGGCCATAAAAGCAGACCCAAGGGATTCTGAGCTCCTATCATGGGAGCTGGAAGAGCACTAGAAAAAGGGAAGAAAGTTCTGGAAAAGGGTGGACCATGCCTGGTCCTGCTTCCAGAGAGGAGATTTTGATTATTCAGAATATTTTCACTGTTTCATATTTGAAAAATAAAAAAACATGGAACTTCTGAAATAAAGCTCTAGACCCAAGAGGTAGCCCAGGTGCCATGTCACCAAACCAAACTTTCATGCCCCTGTAAATGCTCCGCTTGACCAGAAACACAGCATATGCAGTCAGCCAATCCCCAAACACCAAGTCTACGCTGCGCTCTACACTTATTTCCTTGTTCCTTGATCTTTCTAAATGTCAGCCACACAACCTTAGCCAATCATGCCCGGTTTCCGCATTGAGGCTTCTAACACTCTAAAAAACTCGCCCTTGCCCGAAACCCCTCGGGAAGACTGTTCCACTGCTTGTGAAGCCCAATACACTCTCAATCCATGGGCTCGTTTCCCTTAAATAAAGGACATCAAACTCGTTACCAAGTTGTTTTAGTTTTGTCATTTGACAGAAGGAAAGGTAGGAATAGTAATTATGAAAATCTGAAGATTTTATAGGTTCAAGAATTCTAATTTTGTGTCTCCTTTAGTAGTGCTCTAGACCATATCACATTCAAAGCCATACTTCTGTCCTGTTACAAAGTGAAGCACATACATTCTACTAGTCCTATACACACACACATTTGCTCCCTCTAAGAAACAATTAATATTCCAGAAAAGTACCTTTTGAGAGTGCAAGCGAATGATAATCTCCACATGCGATCTGAATTATATTATTTTTTTCTTGTAAAATGCACTGAAACCTGATGAAAGAAAATATGTTTTATGTTGATCACATAATGGAAGTCACAACATTGATGTAAGAATTATTAACTGTATTTAATTAGGATTGAAGCTCAAAACATTAAATTTACTGCTTCACGTTCAGCACATCTAAAATTATTATAATAATAACATGCTTTAATTAGTGGCTTAAAAAGAAAATAATGTGCATTACAAAACTGTGGTAAGATGATTCTAAGACACTTTTGCAAACAATAATTTTATGATGCAGGAATAATACAACATGAAAATAACTTCTAATTCACATGATCTACTAGTAAAAAGTCTCACAAATCATTCCATGATAATTCATTTTTTCCCAAGGTTGAAAACTATTTCTGTAAATATAACTTATAGTACTATTATGAGGGTTAAATGAGTTAATGAATGTGGAAGTCCAGTCTGGGGCTACGTGGACTAAGCAATCATTTCCTTTAAATGCCAAAGCAACACATGGTGCATGTGATGGAAGACATAAATTGATTTATAGTTCATTGATAGAATTCACTTGTCCAGAATTCATCATTTACTTAAGATGTCACTGTATAAAGCAGGCGACAAGGATCGTATAAAGTAACATCTTCCTACAAAAATTATGATTGCCTTTTGAGTAAAATTTAAATAATTTTTAATAAAAGAAAAACCTTCCTTACCTTGCATGCTTTATGCTATAGTTGTATTCAAATGGTTTTCCATCTGAGGAGAGAACCAGCATGTGCTCTGCTCCTTGGTCCATGGAATGTATCTTCATTTTTTTCCCTAACTTAATGCACTCTGCAGAGCAAATCCAACCAGGAGCTATCACCATTCTGTTACCCACTATTATTATGCATTTCATTATAATACACTTAAAACACCTGGAAAAAGTTTGCTTTTAGATTCCTGTTCAAGAAGTTCAGAAAGAGAAATTAAATTTGAAGAGCTAGAAATGAAAAAGGCTGTAAGAAAATATATCTTAATTTTTGAAAAACACAACTCTTTTTTTTTTTTTTTGGCGGTATGCGGGCCTCTCACTGTTTTGGCCTTTCCCGTTGCAGAGCACAGGCTCCGGACGTGCAGGCTCAGCGGCCACGGCTCACGTGCCCAGCCGCTCTGCGGCATGTGGGATCTTCCCGGACCGGGGCACGAACCCGTGTCCCCTGCATCGGCAGGCTCATTTAAAAAGTAAATATATTGTGTATTCTGAGATACCCTCTTTCCAAAAACAAAACAAATAACAATAATAAATCCCTCCTGACGCTCCATCTAGAAGCCAAGGCCTATATTCTTAAAAGGAGACATTTGGTTTGGGGGGACGATTTTTAAAAAGGATGTTGTTAAAAGAATTGTTGCTGGCATTAGTGCATATTTAGCCCTTTCTAAAAGTTAAAGATTTAAAATTGTCCACTATGACATTTACTCTTATTTAATTTGTTCACAAAAGTAGGACAGATTTGGGACCTTGTTTCAGTTTTCAGTTCTAACGAAAAAAAATTTATTCATGTAAAAATATCAAAGCACAAACGACTTCATAATAAAAATGCTAAGAGAACCAAAATAGTTTGGTAATAAAGAAGAAATGGCCCAACAGACTAAAGTTTTTTAGAGACCCAGCATTTCAAATCAGTTGAAAAAAAGGAGGGTTTATTCAAAAAAAGGTACTGGGACATCCGGCTAGCCATTTTGGAGAAACAAATCAATCTAGATCCCCCTACTTCATTCTTTAAGTCAAAATAATTTCCAAGTGTATCAAAAATTTTAGGTTTAAAAGTAAAATCTTAAAATTAGTATAAAGATGAGAACATTAAAAAAAGAAATTGGATTGTGAATAGATTTCTAACATAACACAAAATGCATACGCCTCCTTAAAAGATTGATGAAGTAGACAATAAAATAACCTTAGGTAAAGGCACGTCGGGGAAAATTTTACAACGTATATGACCGACAAAAGGCTCCTCTAACTCAATATTCAAAAACTCTTCGAAATAAATACGAAAAAGATGACAACTCAATTTCTTCTTTCTTTTTTTTTTTTTTTTTTTTTTGCGGTACGCGGGCCTCTCACTGCTGTGGCCTCTTCCGTGGCGGAGCACAGGCTCCGGACTCGCAGGCTCAGCGGCCATGGCTCACGGGCCCAGCCGCACTGCGGCACGTGGGATCTTCCCGGACCGGGGCACGAACCCGTGTCCCCTGCATCGGCAGGCGGACTCTCAACCACTGCGCCACCAGGGAAGCCCGACAACTCAATTTTTTAAAAAGCCAGGCAAAGATATGAATGAACAGGCAGTTCACCAAAAAGAAATGCGAATGACCCACAGAAAAAAAAACCTCGACTCCACTCAAGTTAAAAGTAAAACGAACAAAAGTAAAATATCATTTTCTTCACTCAACAGAAGAGCAAATTTTTCAGTTAAGTGTGTGGCCATTTGCTTTCCCGCCCACCTGTAGAATCGGAGCTACGGACACCGGACCTAATCTCTACAGAGATTACCACGGAGAAGTGCAACTGAAAGCACTCTTTAAAATGCCTGCAAACATCGTCACTGAGAACAAGATAACGCGAACGAGGTTCTCCAAAGACTCCAAATAGGAGCGGACCGAAAAAAGGGGTCAGTGAGAAACACACTTGGAACAGAAATCAACGACAGAGGAGGGCTGGCTGAGATAAGATGCTGCCGGTACACTCCCTCCGTGCGGTCGGCGGACGGCGCCGACTACTCCTCGCCACCACCCCGCCAAACTCCACGCCCACCGGGCTCGGGGCTGGGAGAGCTCAGGGATGCTGCACGAGCCAAGCGCGAAAAAACCCCGGGCCGGCGCGCATCTGCGGCCTCCGCCGACCGCTGCGGCGTCGGGTCCCCTTCTGAATGTCCTTCGCGGTGAGAGAAGGACTGCACACCCACAAGTCGGGCCACTCTGCAGAGAAGCGTCCCTGCTGGCCCCGACCGCGACTCCGACCCCGCAGGCGCCGACCCCGGCAGCACACCGCACTCACACCCCCAGCCCGCGGCGGGAGGGCCGAGCGGGCGCTGCGCCGCCCCACTCACTCGGCTTCCTGGCGCCGTCGCTCCCCGCCGGCAGCTGGTGGACCTCGACGCCGGCGCCGCCGCGCTCCAGCACAACCAGGCGTTCGCGCGTGCAGCACATCTGGCGCGTCGCCTCGGTCCTTCGGGACAGCGCGCTGAGGAGCGGGTCGGCGCTGGGGAAGAGCCAGAGCTTCGCACCCCGCAGCTCCGCGGGCCGGGACGCGGGGACCAGCCCGGACGCCAAGCGCGCGCCGCCGCCCCGCGACCTCCTCCGTGGCCTCCGCTCCATCGCCGTTTTCCCGGGCTCCACGGCAGTGCTTCCGCTCTCCAGACGTTCGGAAGAGACCGAGCTGTGGCGAGGAAAGGAAAGGGGGAGACGGCCGCTGCGAGAGCGCCCACGGGCCCCCAGGCGTCGCGGTGCGGAGGCGGAACGAGCGCAACGCGCGGCGGCGTCGAGGCACCGCAGCCTCCCTACCCCGCCCCTGCCCCGACGCCGGGCTTCCAATGTGCTGTTTGGGGGCGGAGCCGGCAGTGTCAGAGAGAATCGAAACTGCCTTTTTTTTTTTTTAAGTGGGCGGAATCGAAAAGGAAAAGTTAAAGGGAAACTCTATGACTCACGACTGGCTTCGACGGTGACCAGAGTAAACAGGAAGCTGGCCGGTGAAGAGGTGGGTGGGCAGGGCTGAGAAGGTGTCCCCGGGCGGGCAGTGGCCACCTGAACTGGACCCGGTGGCCTTCGAAGAAACACTGCAATTCCACTAGGAGGAGCCCTGACACAGGCGGACGTGCAGAATTTCCAGAAACTATGGTGGCCCGGAGAGCTGAAATTTGTTAAGCGTTCTGTTGGGGGCTCTGCCGCAGTCTCGTGGTGAAACTAGTGCCGTACCACGGCCCACGCTGCGATCCCTGCAACCACTGATCTGCTGTCAATAAATCTTTGCCTTTTCTAGAGTTTCTTAGGAATGGACTCAAACTTGTGCAGTCTTTTGTGTCTGACTTTTTTCACTTAGCATAAGGCTTTTGAGATTCATCCTGTAGTGTTTCATCAGTAGTTCCCTCTTTGTTATTGAGTGGTATTCTATTATATGGATATACCACAATTTCTTTATCCATTTACCAATAGCAGGCTTTTCAGTCCTTTCCGGTTTGTGCCCACAGAGAATAGAAGTGCTGTGAATACTGTGAACAAGTCTTTGAGTGGATAAATGTTTTCATTTCTTTGGGGTAAATACCTAAAAATGGAATTGCTGTGTCATATGTTAAGTACATGAATATCATTTTAAGAAACTACCAAACTTTTCTAAAGTGCTATACTATTTTGCATTCCGTCCAGCAGTTTATGGGAGCTCCAGTCCCTCTGTATCCTTGCTGACATTTGGTTTGGTCAGTCTTTTTAATTTTAGCAATTCAGGTAGTCTAGAGTACTATCATCACAGTTTTAATTTCCATTTCCTTAACGATTAATGATATTTAGCATTTTTTCAGGTGCTTATTAGTGCTGATGTCTGTCTCTTATTTGGTGGTCTGTTCACATCTTTTGCCCATTTATTAATTCGATTGCTTATTATCTAAGGGTTTTTTATATATATAACAGAGTTCTTTTTTAATATTTATTTATTATTTTATTTGGCTGTGCTGGGTCTTAGTTGCTGCACATGGGATCTTCCTTGCAGCTTGCAGGATCTTCAGTTGCAGCATGTGGGATCTAGTTCCCTGACCAGGGATCAAACCAGGGCCCCCTGCATTGGGAGTGTGGAGTCTTAACCACTGGACCATCAGGGAAGCCCCTATAATACAACTGTTTATGTTACATATAAAGTCCTTTATTAGACATATGTTTTGAAATGTTTCCTCCCAGTCTGTGGCTTGCCTTTTGATTTTATTAAAAATGTCATTTGAACTAACACAATATTGTAGAGCAACTATACATCAATTTAAAAAAAGCTATGATAAAACTAAAACAAAAAAAATAAAATTACATGAAAAAATGTCATTTGAAGAGCTTAAGTTTCAATTTTGATGCAGTTTATTCATTTTTGCTTCTTTATCCATTTTTTTTCTCTTACATAGTTCATGCCTTTTTTGTCTTACTTAAGAAATCTTTGCTTGACCCAAGGTAACAAAGATTTTATTATATGTTATCTTCTAGAAGTTTTATAGCTTTAGGTCTTTGTTACATTTCAAATGAATTATTCTTTATGATGTGAGGTAAGGGAAGAGGTTCATTTTTTTTTTCTTATGGATTTCCAACTGTTCCAGTTTGGAACAGTTCCACTGAATTGCCTTGGCGTCTTTGTCAAAACTGTTGGCTATATGTGATTCGATTTACTTCTGGACTTTTTATTGTGTTCCATTATCTGTATGTCCATTTTTTAAAAAAATTTATTTATTTATTTATTTAGTTTTGACAGTGTTGGGTCTTTGTTGCTGCGTGCGGCCTTCCTCTAGTTGCGGCCAGCGGGGGCTACTCTTCGTTGCGGTGCGCGGGCTTCTCATTGCGGTGGCTTCTCTTATTGAGGAGCACGGGCTCTAGGTGCGCGGGCTTCAGTAGTTGTGGCATGCGGGCTTCAGTAGTTGTGGTTCACGGGCTCTAGAGCGCAGGCTCAGTAGTTGTGGCGCACAGGTGTAGTGGCTCCGTGGCATGTGGGATCTTCCCAGACCAGGGCTCGAACCCATGTACTCTGCATTGGCAGGTGGATTCTTAACCACTGCACCACCAGGGAAGTCCTGTATGTCCATTTTTACTCCAGTACCACACTGCCTTGAGTACTGTAGATTCTAATTACGTCTCAAAATCAGTTCACTCAACTGTTCCACCATGGTCCTTTTCAATGTTGTTTTGGCTCTTTTAGGTCCTTTGCATTTCCATATACATTTTAAGGTCAGTTTATCAATTTCTACAAAACAGACTGCAAGGATTTTGAAACTGCACTAAATTAGATCAGTTTCGGAAGAACTGACAGGCTGATGACATTGATTCTTCTGTCCATGAGCATGTCTCTCTCCATTAATTTAAAGCTTCTTTAATCTCATTCAGCAATATTTCCAAGTTTTCAGGGAACAGTCGAACATATTTTGTTAAATTTATCCTTAAGTATTTCTTATTTTTTGATGATATTGCAAATGGTACTTTAAAAAAATTCAGTGTATGATTGTTGTGAGTCTATGTAAATGCAATTAATTTTTGTATATTGACCTTGAATCCTGACACCTTTCTATATTTACTTAATAGTTCTAGTAGTTTTTTTGTACGGATCCCTTTGAATATCCTACGGATACCCATGTAATTTATAAATAAGATAGCTTTACTCTTTCCTTTCTAATCATTATGCCCTTTCTTTTTTTTACTTTGCCTTATTGTGTGGACTAGTACATCTAGTACAGTGTTGAACAGAAGCGATGACAGACATCTTGGCCTTGTTCCCAATTTTAGTAGGAAAGCATTTGGTCTTTCACCATTAAGTATGAAGTAATCAGGTTGAGGAAGTAGCCTAGTTTTCCAAGAGTATTCATCCTGCATGAGTGGCTGTTGAATTTTGTGTTTTATTCTACCTCTATTGAGGTAATGATGTGATTGTTTTTTCTATTGTCGTGAAATGTAATGGATTTTCAAATGCGTTTCTGGACTAAATCCCAGTCGGTCACAAGGTAGTATCCTTTTTATATTTTATTGGGTGTCTGACACGTTAAACCTTTGTAGAAGATATTTGTATCTGTTCATATGAGAGATACGTGTAGTTTCCTTTACCTGTCATGTCTTTGTCTGGTTTTGGTATTAGGGTAATGCTGGCAACAGAGAATTAAGTGGGAAGTGTTCTCTCTACCTTAATTTTCTGGAAGAGTATATAAAGTATTGGTACTCTCTCTTCTTAATATGTTTAGTACAGTTCACCCATTTGCACAGAAAAAGTAATGCTGGAGTTGAAAGGCCTGAAAAACACAATCCAAAAGTCAGGTGCCTAAGGATCCCTAAGATTTAGAAGTTACCTTTTCCCTTAAAATTCAAATAGAATACATCTGGGCCTTCATTCCATTTATTGTAGAAACTAGATATATCCAAAATAACTATGAGGATTTGCTGGGGGCTTATGTTTCTACTAACCACATTACATTCTAGTGTCCTTGGTGCATTCTCTCTGTCTGTTCTGTCTGTCCTCAGATGCCTGCCCTCTTTCCACATCAGCACCCCAGTATGAACTTCACCCCATAGTTTCCTTTCCCAAAGTACCACTGACACAAGGCTTCTGTGTATGGTTTGGGATGACAATAGACATTTATAGAATAGCTTACAGTTTAAAATTTAATATGAGATAGAAATGGCCCACAAAATTCATTTCCACCATACTTATATCTCTCCTTTAATTCATTCTATACCATGATGCTGAAAACATATTTCACGTTCTTCATTTTTTTTCAACTGTAATTAAATGGGAGTTCCTTGTTGGGCTTAGCCTTTAACCAAAATAATGATATCTGCATTTAGAATGCTTCTTGGAACACAGCAATGAGCATAAGTCATTATTCATTAAATTAATAAATCCCTTAACATTTAGATTTTTCAAATAGATTGTTTGGCTAAAATCAAAACTCTGGAGACATTCCAGAATATAAAAATATATATCGTTGTGCCTCAAAAACATGTTGAATTAGTTTATAGTTTTATTTTTTTGAACTTCAGCATGTCTTTCATATTTGCAGACAGTGTTTATTAGATGTACAATTTTTTTTTTTTTTTTAAGGCAGGCCTCTCACCGTCGTGGCCTCTCCCGTTGCGGAGCACAGGCTCCGGACGCGCAGGCTCAGCGGCCATGGCTCACGGGCCCAGCCGCTCCGCTGCACGTGGGATCTTTCCAGACCGGGGCACGAACCCGTGTCCCCTGCATCGGCAGGCGGATTCTCAACCACTGCGCCACCAGGGAAGCCCCCTAGATGTACAGTTTTTTTAAAATATCCGTTAGCTTTTAACATTCAGTATATTTTTTAATGATAATTATTGTTCAGGAAATAATTCAGTAAAAAGCAAGCATTCTCATAGCAAGTTTAAGGACCAGGAAATGTTGATTCATTAAAAATGTTATCCTTCGGCTTCCCTGGTGGCGCAGTGGTTGAGAGTCCACCTGCCGATGCAGGGGACACGGGTTCGTGCCCCGGTCCGGGAAGATCCCACATGCCATGGAGCGGCTGGGCCCGTGAGCCATGGCTGCTGAGCCTGCGCGTCCGGAGCCTGTGCTCCGCAATGGGAGAGGCCACAGCAGTGAGAGGCCCGCGTACTGCAAAAAAAAAAAAAATGTTATCCTTGACTCATCGTGTTATTGTTTATCCCAGCATTTGTCAGCTTATTCTAACTAAAAGCCGTCAACACTTTGTACTAAGAAGAACAGAAGGATCGAAGGGTGAGAGAACCTGAGATCTGAGCCTCTCAAAGGTCACTATGACTGTGTGACCGTGGGTGACATAAGTCCTTTGTTGCTGTTGATGGCTACTTGAAGTGCTTCCTCCATTCTTTCCATTGTAGAATATTTAGGGAGGTCCAGAATATTATGACATGTCAGTGATCTTGAGAAATCTCTTTCACTGAAAGTTTCAGGACAGCGAAATAGGATTCCCACCTTCCATATGCCTTTTACATGCAGCCTTTCATTTCCTGTAAGAAAAACTAAAAAGAAATAAACTTTGGTTAAGAGAGTTCATAGGAAGAGCAAAACTTAAAATGAAGCGGAAGAAATCAGTCACTTCACTCAACAAATATGTATTGGGTCCCCTTGTGCAAAGAGAACTACATGGGACCATGTGGAGTGAAAAAAAATCATGACATTTGGTCTTGGTCCTTGATCTAGTGAGTTCATGATCTAGTTGAGGGGAAATTATATACCTGAAAATATAACAACAAGATACAAGGAAGTTTAGTTTAGCTCAACTAGGAAGTATGAGGAGCTAATTCAAGGCAGGGAGAGAGGCACCAGGCTGGGGTGACAGGGAAGCTTCAGAGGTCACAGCTGGCTAGTCAGTTCTCAAGGATATGAGCTGGGTGACCATTCTAGGCAGGGGGAAAAGCCCAAGAAAAAGCCAGGGGTAGGAAAATGTAAGTGAACTCACTGAACGTACAGCCAACAGAACCACTGGACTGGGCTTCCCTGGTAGCGCAGTGGTTAAGAATCCACCTGCCAATGCACAGGACACAGGTTTGAGCCCTGGTCCGGGAAGATCCCACATGCCACAGAACAACTAAGCCTGTGCACCACAACTACTGATCCCGCACTCTAGAGCCCACGAGCCACAACTACTGAGCCCATGTGCCACAACTACTGAAGCCCACGCGCCTAGAGCCCATGCTCCACAACAAGAGAAGCCACCACAATGAGAAGCCCGTGCACTGCAACAAAGAGTAGCCCCCACTCGCTGCAACTAGAGAAAGCCCACGCGCAGCAACGAAGACCCAACACAGCCAAAAATAAATAAATAAAATAAATTAAAAAAAAAAAAAAAAAAGAACCACTGGACTGAAGCAAAAGTTTCCCATTAAGAGAGAAGATTGGGGCTTCCCTGGTGGTGCAGTGGTTGAGAGTCCGCCTTCCTCCTGCCGATGTAGGGGACACGGGTTCGTGCCCCGGTCCGGGAGGATCCCACATGCCGCGGAGCGGCTGGGCCCGTGAGCCGTGGCCGCTGAGCCTGCGCGTCCGGAGCCTGCGCTCCGCAACGGGAGAGGCCACAGCAGTGAGAGGCCCCGCGTACCGCAAAAAACAAAAAAAAAAACAAAAAGAAACATTAAATCTAAACTATAATCTGGCTTTCATTAGTACTCACAGAAAAACGTATGCCAAGTACTTCTTTAATGTCATCAGCTCCATCATTTAGAACTTCTTATTTGGTTTAAAACATTATATTTATTATTCTTGTAACATTTCAGAAGAAATAAATGTTCAATGGAAAAAGTTGTGGACAACGTAGAAATGTATAAAATGCCGTGTAAATTTCTTCTCCTCTGCCTACCCACTCCCTCTTCCTGGAATTAACCTCTATTTAGGGTTTGATTGGTAGACCCACTGCTAACACAGACACTGCTGCGTCTTGGTGGAAATTATAAAAAGGAGCCCCTTCCTCTAGACCAGTCATTCTCAACCAGGGGTGGTTTTGTCCCCCAGGGAACATTTGGCAAAATCTGGAGACATCTTTGGTTGTTACGACTGAAGGGAGTTTTGCTACTGGCATCTAGCGGGTAGCAACCCCATAGGCTGCTAAACATTCCTACGATGTCCAGGTCAGCGCTCCACAACAAAGAATTATCCAGCCCAAAATGTCAGTATGGCCAAGGTTGAAAAACCCTGCTCTACACAGTCAGAGCACATGGTGTAAATCTAGCCAGTTTATTCTTCCACTAACAGTACATGAGAAGAGAACACTCCCCCGCCATCTGCTGCCAACTCTACATTTTATAAGAAACTTTTAACAGTTGTCAATCTGTAAGCAGAAAAATATCTCATTTTCATTTGCATTTTCTTGACTACTAGTAAGGTTGAGCATATTTTCATTTTATTATTATATATACACACACACATAGCCATATCTATATCTATATCTATGTTTATGAATCAGAGATATTAATCTTTTGTCTGTCATATGTGTTGCCAGTATTTTCCTCACAGGATACAGTTTGCCTTTTAACTTAGAACAAGTATTTTTCAAACCTTAAAAAATAAAGTTGATGACACGCTGATTTATTAAAATAAATGAAATGATTAAATAGGATTTATTTAAAACAAATATAGCATGCATGATTCTCATTAAGAATATCATGTAGTATCCAAAGCAACTGTTTCCATCTGGATAAATTCAAGAGACCAGGCCAGAGCTCCGTTTATTGTGCTGCTTGATAATTAAGGAGCATTTGGCTTTTCTCCATTTCTAAATATTTACTTGATTATAAGTCATGCCAAAGTTCAAATTCATCTAAAGAGCATGCACAATTATTGAAACTGAAGACCTTGTCTGTGTGTATAACATTATTTATATTTAAACTACTGAGACCGACTCCATATATAGTCCTAGAAAAGCAATTATATTTACTTACTTCCCCGAAAGAGGACTGAGTTCTTTTAAATCTTCTAATGATGGCTCTTGTTCCAGAAGTTTCTTAAACAGAGCCAGTGGGAAAGGGAGGTTGACAACATTACGATTGTACGATAGAGTCCACACAGCATCCCAAAGAGGAAATATCTCTTCTTCTCAAATTTAGGGGGGAAAAGGAAAAGGAAAAAAATCCTTAATGTATTATAAATAGTCAATAATCCAAAGGGATAATTAGATTAGTAAAAAAAAAAAAAAAAAGGTTTGGGGCCCTTTTCTAAAAGTCAGAAATTAGAAACAAAATGGGCTTCAGGAAAATCAAAATTTGAGGCTCTTACACAGGCTATAATACAAAGTAAATTTCTTCCATAAGTTAAAATACAAATTTTAGCAGTTCAGAATACTGAATAAATGAATTTGCATTTTGTTACTAATAGCACATCTGGAATATGAAAAAACATGCTCAGATAGCCTTATAAACCAAGGTTTTCACTATTTAATTTTACAGTCTTTGTCTTCAAATTCATATACAAAAATGACACCAGGAAGGAAGGGTACACTTTATCTACACCTGCAGTGGGCACCAGGCATGTCAGGTGTGTGTCAGAGGAGTGTTCCCCTGCGATGCAGCCTCGACCTAGACGTGCTTACAGGGATAAGCATATGGGTCAGGGAAGGTGACCGATGCCGTTGACTGTGAGGGTCTGTGGAAAGAGGAAGGAAAATGTCTCTTACATTTGTATAGTGCCCTAAAGTTTTCATGGTGCTTCACACTTTGATATACCTTGTTTTAATCTCACAACAGCTCTGGAAAGCAGGCAGAACAGAAATTATGACAGCTGTTTTACAGGTGAGGAAACTGAAAACTCAGAGAGGCTAAATTACACAGCCATCATCCCTCAAGACTAGCTCTCTGGGCTTCTAATCCCACGTGATTGCTTCCTTCCCTATCCTACCGTGTTTCTCAACAACTATTACACTTAAAATCAGCAGCCTATAATTTCAAAAAATTGCTAAAGTTCCTGGTGTTTTAGTCTTATCGCTCCATCTACATATACAAAAAGTTTCAAGAGGAAAGAGACTGTGTTACACACTAATTTGAATCTTCTATGATATTTAATACAATGTGGGAACCTCAAGAAACAGCCAGCAGAAGCTTGTTGATCGATAAAAATCCTACCACTAGCACACCTTGGTCATTCCTATCTTTTAGAGGCTCATTCTCTCTCAAAAAGATACAGAACAGGGCTTCCCTGGTGGCGCAGTGGTTGAGAGTCTGTCTGCCGATGCAGGGGACACGGGTTCGTGCCCCGGTCCGGGAAGGTCCCACACGCCGCGGAGAGGCTGGGCCCGTGAGCCATGGCCGCTGAGCCTGCGCGTCCGGAGCCTGTGCTCCGCAACGGGAGAGGCCACAGCAGTGAGAGGCCCGCGTACCGCAAAAAAACCAAAAACAACAAAAAAACATGTTCTGATCTGGGCCTGAGATTCTGCTTTTCTAACAGCTCCAGGTAACGCTGGAGCTTCTGCGCTTTGCAGCATGTTTTGAGTAGCAAGGCTTTATGTGACCTAATTTCACATTAGTATATACTGTGTTTGTGGTATACTTTTTCTGTTCTGAAAAAAACATAAGAAAACAAATAAAAAACTTACATTGACAGGAAACCGCACGTAGGAACCCTCTTCAGGATATATGAACATCCCATGTTCTTTCTTGGTCATATCTTCAAATATACGGTGGAAGAACTCGGACTTCACCCCTTCTCCCACAGAACGAATTTCTTTAATAAATTCAACCTGAGGAAAGAGAACACAGTCCCAGGTCCAGATTTAAAATATAATGCCTTGACCTTTACGGAAAAGTTTCAAACCTGCCATCACCAGGATTCCCAGAATCTGCTCTCCTTACCTAACTGTACTCTGTTCTCCCTCAATCTGCTTCTGAGCAGTGGATGCCACGAACCTATTTACTGTCAGATTACCATATAGTGAGTGCATGGGTCCCTTCCACGGCTACGTGAACCAAGTGAAGCGGGATTCTAGCGAGGCTCAGCATTCTCCAGTTATGTTGACCAGTGTCTTGGACCAAATTTTGATGTGCTTCAAACCCCTGGGCCACTAAGTTCCTCAATTCTTCTGTCTTGTTTATCTTCCTCTCATCATTCAGGCTTTAAAACTTGGGCTCCAGTCAACAATTATTTGGTTTCTCCTGCCTCTCCCCTCATTAGGACTTCAGATAAACAGCCCTCCCCATCAGCCTGGGCATGACACCTTTGTAGGAACCTTCAGAGCTGACTGCCCAGAATGCTCTTGTGGGCGTCAGTAAGAACAGGTCCCTCTTTTCTAAAGTCTACCTCTGGGCTTTGTAGTTGAGTACTGTCCTGGGTTTCCTACTGCCTCTCTAACTACTCCTTCTATCCTTCCCTTTCGGTCTGTTTCTTTTTATCTTTTTAATACAAGTAACAGCAAGCTTCACTAAGAGTTCTCTTTCTCTTCTGTTTGCCTAGAAGATCTTGCTTACTGGCACTTTGATCAACCAACTCCTTGGCCACTGTCCATCATCTCCAAGGGCCTGCCTCACATTCCATCCAGAGACCCCAATAATAAATTAAGCTTGCTTCTGATTTCCCTATTTCTGCTCATTTACACTAGCAAGTCTGCCTTTGCCACGGTCAGGACCTGCTCATAAAGGGCCTTGACAACCTTGCCCTGTTCAGAGTCTATATTTTGATTGGATTTGTCTTGAAGTTTGCCTTATTACCTCTTTTTCATCTCCTGTAGGCAGAATCATTTTCTATTGATTTCCTCATAATCAAGATTTGAAGGAAAATAGGTACAGAGGGAGACAACAACTAGAGAGTCTGGCTTATAAAATAGTCTCTGTGTTTTCCATTAGAGTCCCATGCTGGGGAGCATACCTGTCCTCTCTGAGGCCCATCCTCAGGTTCTGACTTCTCTGAGAACTTAACTCTTCCCCTCATGGCTGATATCAGGAAAAGTCACTCCCTTCTGGACAGATGCCAGCCCTCACCTACAAAGTTAGTCATTATTCTGTGGGCAAACGATCTGAGGTACCACACGGTGAAAACGCTACAGGTGCCCACAAAGGGTGAAGTGAAGGATGCCGAGAATTGGAACCAATATGCTGGAAAGTCTACGACTAAAACTAGAGCCAAAATGTAGGATAAGTATCTGTTGCACCTGCTGCTTGCTGATTGCATTCACAGCCCCAATTCTTCACCCCTCCTTGACTCAGGTCTCTTGTGTGTGACTTTGCAGTTCCCCTCATTAAAGAGGCTGAGTATATTTTGCCAGCCCTTGACCTGAGTTCAGCCATGTGACTTGCTTTGACTAAAGCAATGTTTGTCGTGTGACTGGGCTTCCTGTCTTGTACCTCTGACAATGCTGTGAGAACATGTCTGCGGGTCCCAGGAAGAAGATGGAAGACGTAGGAACCAGGGCCCGGGGCCAAACTGCCCCAGCCAGGCCTAGCCTAGATCAGCCAATCCCTAGCTAACTCGCAAACATGTACACGAGTATAGCAAAACCTGCAAAGCCACCCAGATGAGTTCAACTTAGATTAGCAGACCCTCAGCTGAATCGCAGATCTATAAAATTATTATTTTAAGTCACTGTGCTTTGGGATGGTTCATTAAGCAGCGTTTCTGTAGCCATAGGTAACTAATAGTTAACTCATAACCCCAGTGTTCAATTAAACACCCCATAGCTTTTCTCTGAAGGGTAAGCAAGGAATCCTGGAAACCATTAGCCTGATAGCTACACAGGCTCTTCCTGTGCTACACTGTATAAATGTTTCCCTCCCACAGTGGTAAAAATATCTGAGGAGGCTTTTTACTGCATCGCTAACATTTTCCGGAGGTCAGTGACTGCAGCTTGGCTTAAGCGACGCAGAGCATCTTCAACTAGGTGACTCTGTCTGACTCCAAGTGTAAGTGGAGGGGATTCATCCTTTCCCTGCAGAATTATTTGCCCCAAATCCATGCACTCTTT
>NW_006776832.1:512300-579638 GCF_000442215.2 Lipotes vexillifer
CCCTTCTGATTCCTAGAAAAAGAAATATTTTAGGAATCCTCATAGGAATACTAGGAATTGTTTAATATTTCAAATAAACATATTTTATATAGCACACATGTATGCCTACCATTGCTATATACACTCATATTGTAATTATTTAAGGAAAAGAACATCGTATCTATATTATGGGAGATAAAGAGAAGGCAGGATCTGTGGCATCTAGGAACTGTGGATAGGGGATTACTCACCATGGATGGACAGCCAAGTCGTCTCAGATCACTTATTATAGGAAATGTAATCCTTACAGGCAACAGTGGTGTTAAACATGCTGGAGCATTCATCCGGTGTCATCCACTTCGCAGTCTTGCCACCATAACCCTCAAAAATACAAGGGCAGTGGAGGAGGTCAGACGTGTCAGATGCAGCAAGAAGACTAGAGGAAAGGTTTTTCCCAGAGAAAATCCACTGGTCTCCTTCAAATACCTGTGCTCCACCTACTGACTTGCACGAGAACCCCCTAAAAAGATGCCACTGGCGGCCCCATTTGTAGCTAGCATTCTTCTTGGCCACCCAACACAGCACTTCCACGTAGCTTTTCTGAATTCTCAACACTTCCTTACCAATTTAGGCCCGTAATCTCGATTCCGCTGAACTCCCTTGGATTAGACATCAGGTGTTGGACTTGCTCTCCTTGCTTTGACCTCAACACTCCTTCTAGGGCTTCTGCGTTACCCCAAGGACAGTAAAGGAGTATTTAGGATTTATAAACCAATGCAACCCTCTTGGGGCCTGTCCTGCAAGAGTGACAGCAAGACAGGTGGGTAACAGCTGTGCTATCCCAGGTTTCCAGGCTGAGTGTGGTTGCCCATATAAGCCCTCTACAAGCGTCTGAGACAAGCGTGCCTGTGGCTCTAGGCTTGGGAAAGCCCTGTCCCAGATCTCTGCCACCACTAAGTACTGGGAATTTGATATTTGATGCTCCTAGATTCTTCTGGTTGTTCCTTAAGATGTTTGTTGTAAAGAAATTCCAGGTTTGCAGGGAAATGGAAAAGTGCCATTTCTGGTCCCTCCTGGTGGTGGGTCTTCTCTTCCTTTGGTCCAGGAGTCTGCAGCTCTGGGATGCGTCGCGATTCTGATTGCCGAGCAACGTGTCCTGCGGCTCTGAGTGACAGGGAGTGTCCAGCAAAGCCCTCCACTGACTATAGCAGGAAGAGGTGTATGTGGCCTGCTGTAGGCCCCCCTTCTGTCACCTAGCCAAGAACTGGACTGGAAACCTGCAGCTTAACTTATTTTCCAGTTCCTCTACTCCCATTCTCCACGTACTGGTTTCCCCTCTCTACATTTATGCGTTTGAATCGGTAATACAGTTCGGAGCTTACAATTTTGAGTACATCCATCATCTCTCCCTTGGAAGACAGGATTCTGGCGTATGCTTTCTAACTTCACCCTTGACAACTACAACTACAGTTTTCTTGTCCTCAAATCTTCCCTAATGCTTCATAATATGCAACCTGCCTGGGTCCACTGTCCACTCAACCCTCATTAACACAGTAGATAGGTGAGATAGAGCGCTGCTGTAGAATAAAGTACCATGTAGGGAAGGACTTGTTTAAAGGACACTTACGGGGCAGTTAGGCTTCTCAAGGAAAGACAATCTATTTTCTCTCATTACCAGGGATGTTAGGAAAATTTTTTAAAGGGGTAGCTGGGAAACAAAAGAGGAGATGATTCAGTCAAATCTCCTTGTAAACATGCTGATGACAGACACTAATAACCTCAACTAAAGGAAGAGTCCTTATCTACAGAATGCTTTTAGCAGGATGTACCTTGTCCATCTAGGTTGCTTATTATAAAGAAACATGGAATTTATAGATTTATGGGGCATGGCTCACTGGAAAATGTCATGTAAGCTATATAATTAACAGGGTATATAAAGGAAATGTTTGATAACTGAAATGGCTCATTTTGTGCATGTGATGCCCCAGACCTCTCCATGTCTCACCATGTGAGTCTTTAAAGTACAAATATCATAGATAAACAGATACAAACCTTTCCTGAGGAATGGCCTAGAAAACAAGCCTCAGCAATCAAGAAAATGTTTGGGAAATCTTCAGCATAATGTCTGGGGGTAGGGGCTGGGATGAGGATTATAGATACATAACTAAAAGCTCAGGCTGATGGCGATAAGAGACACAAAACAGCATGTAAATGTTGTGTCGAACAATACAGCTACGAGAGAAGCAGCAGAAGGGAGAGTAAGTGGAAAGCAGAATAACCTCACTGACTGACTCACAGGCACTATCCGGGAAGAAAAGATACCACTTGTGGCTTACAAATCAAGCTCCAAGACTCTTAAGCAAATACGAAAATCGAAAGACTAACACTAAGAGCAGAGTAGTAACTAAAACTGGATTGAGGAAGAGAATGAAGGGAGTGGGAAAGCACAGTTACTAGATAATTTCAGTATTCCTCATAGTAGAAGAACAATGAATGTTAACTAAAGAGTATGAGGATTCAGGGACTTCCCCGGTGGTCCAGCGGTTAAGAATCCACCTTCCAATGCAGGGGACGCGGGTTCGAGCCCTCTTCGGGGAACTGGGATTCCCACGTGCCACGGGGAATCTAAGCCTGTGTGCTGCAACTACTGAGGCCATGCACCACAACTAGAGAGCCCACGTGCCGCAACTACAGAGCCCACGCACTCTGGAGCCCGTGCCACAGCTACAGAGCCCACCTGCTCGGCAGCCTGCACGCCACAACTTGAGAGAAGCTCGCAGGCCACAACTAGACAGAAGCCCACGCACTGCAACGAAGAGCCCGCACGCTGCAACTGAGACCTGACGCAGCCAAAATAAATAAATAAATAAAAAGAGTATAGGATTCAGGCATTATGTAATAATAAGAAACATAATTAAAATTAAACTGAGGGAACCAGAGCTGAGTGGGCTAAGAAGGACCCTTGGAGGTCATCTTTTCTAACTTCTCTCATTTTACAGATGGCATCACCTGCTATTGGACTGATCAAGCTGGACAACTAGTCACGTCTCTGTCATCCAATCCATTACTGAGTCCGTCTCTTGAATTTTGAAAAAATAACCAGTTTACTTATTTAGTTCCCATTTCCTACA
Organism: Lipotes vexillifer; assembly: GCF_000442215.2. Classification (NCBI taxonomy): domain Eukaryota; kingdom Metazoa; phylum Chordata; class Mammalia; order Artiodactyla; family Lipotidae; genus Lipotes; species Lipotes vexillifer. Next base: position 515,411 of record NW_006776832.1, read on the forward strand.
TCAGCTTCCTTGTCTTCCATGCGGGGCCCTGTTTCCACCCAGAATCTGTACAGGTCAGCAGCACCTATGCTCCCAAACTCCTGTGCCAGCCTTCCCAGCTCATCAGTTCTACTTGGAGTCTTTGCTTGATCTACAACAAAGCAACTGTTTTTGCAAATTAAGAAAGTGAAAAGACAACCTACAGAATGGCAGAAAATATTTGCAAATCATACATACGATAAGTGTTTATTATCCAGAATATAAAAACACCTACAACTTCACAACCAAAAGACAACCCAATTAAAAAATGGACAAAGGACTTGAATAGACATTTTTCCAAAAAAGATATACAAATGGCCAATTAGTGCATGAAAATATGCTAAACATCTTTAGTTATTTGGGAAATGCAAGTCAGAATCATAACAAGATACTGCTTCCAACCTGCTACGATGGTGATAATCAAAAAGCAGAAAATAACAAGCAAGGATGTGGGTAGATTGAAACAGTTGTATGTTGTGGGTATGAATGTAAAATGGTGCAGATGCTGTGAAAAATAGTTTGGCAGTTTCTCAAAAAGGTAAATACAGAATTACCACATGACCCAGCGGTTCTTCTCCTTAGGCATTGAATAATTGAAATAATAATTGAAATAACTGAAAACAGAGACTCAAACAGATTCTTGTGCATCATTCTTCATTGCAGCATTATTCGCAATAGCCAAAAGGTGGAAAAAGCCCAAGGGTCCATCAACAGATGAATGGATAAACAGACTGTACCTACCAGAATATTATTTATGGCTGGAATATAATTCACCCATGTAAAGGAAAACAGTTTTAATACATGCTATGACAATGGGTGAACCTTGAAAACAGTATGCTAAGGGAAACAAGCCAGACGCAAAAGGTCAAATATTGTATGAGTCCACTTACATGAAAAATCTAGAATAGGCAACTTCACGGAGACAGAAAGTAGATTGGAGGTTACCAGGGGTGCCGGAGGGGGAAGCTGTGAGGGAAATGGGGAGTGACTGTTGGGTACACAGTTTCTGTTTAGGGTGATGAAAAAGTTTTGGGAATAGATAGCGGTGGTGGTCACACAAAATTGGGAATGTAATTAATGCTGTTTCAAAGTCGTTAAAATGATTTGTGTTACGCATACTTTACCACAATAAAAGAAATAATAAAAAAAAAAATTAAACCGAAATGTCATGATTAAGCCATCACATCTGGAAAAGATCACAAAGCTTAGTAACACTGCTTCGGTCACAGTGTGTGAAAGAGGCTTTTCATAAGTTGCTGGTAGCAACATAAGTTGGTACAACCACTATGTACAGTAATTTGGCAACATTTAATTATTAAAGGAAAAAGATTAAGCATCATTCTACCTTTATATATGACTGATATTTTTCAGGGTAACCAAATGGCCCTGACTGACAAGGAAAAGTTCTTTACAGAATTCCAGTTAATACTTTTGGAAGGAATGATAAGATCAGAAATATCACCATTTTTCAAACTTTAACAATGCAATGGATGAAATTATTCATTAAAGGTTGATGGAATGCATGTATCTTTTCAAATTCAACTATATACACAGGAGTGGAATTTCTGGGTCATATGGCAATCTCCCAATTCATCCCATCCCCACCTTTCTCCCTTGGTATCCATATGTTTGTTCTCTACCTCTGTGTCTCTATTTCTGCTCTGCAAATAAGATCGTCTATACCACTTTTTTCAGATTCCACATATATGCATTAATATACGGTATTTCTTTTTCTCTTTCTGACTTACTTCACTCTGTATGACAGTCTCTAGGTCCATCCATGTCTCTACAAATGACCCAATTTCATTCCTTTTTATGGCTGAGTAATACTCCATTGTACATATGTACCACATCTTCTCCATCCATTCCTCTGTTGATGGACACTTAGGTTGCTTCCATGCCCTGGCTACTGTAAATAGTGCTGCAATGAACACTGGGGTGCATGTGTCTTTTTGAATTCTGGTTTTCTCTGGTTATATGCCCAGTAGTGGGACTGCTGGGTCATATGGTAGTTCTATTTTAAGTTTTTTAAGGAATCTCCATACTGTTCTCCATAGTGGCTGTATCAATTTACACTCCCACCAACAATGCATGAGGATTCCCTTTTCTCCACAGCCTCTCCAGCATTTACTGTTTGTAGATTTTTTTGATGATGGTCATTCTGACTGGTGTGAGATGATACCTCATTGTAGTTTTGATTTGCATTTCTCTAATAATTACTGACATTGAGCAGCTTTTCATGTGTTTGTCAGCCATCTGTATGTCTTCTTTGGAGAAATGTCTATTTAGGTCTTCCACCCATTTTTTGATTGGGTTGTTTTTTGTTTTTTGTTTTTGATATTGAGCTGCATGAGCTGTTTGTATATTTTGGAGACTAATCCTTTGTCAGTTGTTTTGTTTGCAAATATTTTCTCCCATCCTGAGGGCTGTCTTTTGGTCTTGTTTATGGTTTCCTTTGCTGTGCAAAAGCTTTTAAGTTTAATTAGGTCCCATTTATTTATTTTTGTTTTTATTCTCATTACTCTAGGAGGTGGGTCAAAAAATATCTTGCTGTGATTTATGTCAAAGAGTGTTTTCCCTATGTTTTCCTCTAAGAGTTTTACAGTATCTGGCCTTACATTTAGGTCTTTAATCCACTTTGCATTTATTTTTGTGTATGGTGTTAGGGAGTGTTCTAATTTCATTCTTTTACATATAGCTGTCCAGTTTTCCCAGCACTACTTATTGAAGAGACTGTCTTTTCTCTATACACTCTTGCCTCCTTTGTCATAAATTAACTGACCATAAGTGTGTGAGTTTATTTCTGAGCTCTCTATTTGATTCCATTGATCTATGTGTCTGTTTTTGTGCCAGTACCATACTGGTTTGATTACTGTAGCTTTGTAAAATAGTCTGAAGTCAGGGAGCATGATTCCTCTAGCTCTGTTCTTCTTTCTCAAGATTGTTTGGGCTATTAGGGGTCTTTTGTGTTTCCATACAAATTTTAAAATTACTTGTTTTAGTTCTGTGAAAAATGCCATTGGTATTTTTTTTTTAATATTTACCATGGTTGTTTTAATTTTTTAATTTTTATTTATTTATTATTATTTTTTTTGTGGTATGCGGGCCTCTCACTGTTGTGGCCTCTCCCGTTGCAGAGCACAGGCTCCGGACGCGCAGGCTCAGCGGCCATGGCTCATGGGCCCAGCCGCTCCGTGGCATGTGGGATCCTCCCGGACCGGGGCACGAACCCGTGTCCCCTGCATCTGCAGGCGGACTCTCAACCACTGTGCCACCAGGAAAGCCCCACCATTGGTATTTTGATAAGGGTTGCATTGAATCTGTAGATTGCCTTGGTTAGTATGGTCATTTTAACAATATTGATTCTTCCAATCCAAGAACACAGTGTATCTTTCCATCTTTTCGTGACATCTTTGATTTCCTTCATCAACGTCTTACAGTTTTCAAAGTACAGGTATTTTGCTTCCTTAGGTAGGTTTATTCCTAGCTTTTTATTCTTTTTGATGTAAATGGTATTGTTCCCTTAATTTCTCTTTCTGATAGTTCGTTGTTAGTGTATAAAAATGCAACAGATTACTGTATATTAATTTTGTATCCTGCAACTTTGCTGAATTCATTGATGAGCTCTAATAGTTTTTTGGTGGCATCTTTAGGATTTTCTATGTATAGCATCATGTCATGTGTGAACAGGGACAGTTTTACTTCTTCCTTTCCAATTTGGATTCCTTTTATTTCTTTTTCTTCTCTGATTGCTGCTGCTGGGACTTCCAAAACGATATTGAATAAAAGTAGTGAGAGTGGGCATCCTTGCCTTGTTCCTGTTCTTAAAGAGAATGCATTCAGCTTTTCACCATTGGGTATGATGTTAGCTGTGGGTTTTTCATATATGGCCTTTATTAAGTTGAGGTAGGTTCCCCCTATGCCCACTTTCTGGAGAGTTTTTATGATAAATCGATGTCGAATTTTATCAAAAGCTCTTTCTGCATCTATTGAGATGACCGGATGGCTTTTATTCTTCAATTTGTTAATGTGGTATATCACATTGACTAGTTTGTGTATACTGAAAAATCCTTGCATCCCTGGGATAAATCCCACTTGATCGTGGTGTATGATCCTTTTAATATATTGCTGGATTTGGTTTGCTAGTATTTTGTTGAGGATTTTTGCATGTATGTTCATCAGTGATATTGGCCTGTAATTTTCTTTTTTTGTGGTATCTTTGTCTGGTTTTGGTATCAAGGTGACGCTGGCTTCATAGAATAAGTTCAGAAGTGTTCCTTACTCTGCAATTTTTTGGAGTAGTTTGAGAAGGACAGGTGTTAACTCTTCTCATAGCAGCATTATTTACAATTGCCAATATATGAAAGCAACCTGTGTCCATCAAGGGATGAATGGATAAGAAAGATGTGGTATATATACACAAAGGAATACTACTGAGCCATAAAAAAGAATGAAATCTTGCCATTTGCAGCAACACGGATGGACTTGGAGGGCATTATGCTAAGTGAAGGAAGTCAGACAGAGAAAGACAAATACTGAACGATATCACTTATATATGGAATCTAAAAAATACAACAAACTAGTGAATAAAACAGAAAAGAAGCAGACTCACAGATAGAGAGAACAAACTAGTGGTTACCAGTGGGGAGAGGGAAGCAGGGAGGGGTAATACAGGGGTAGGGGAGTAGGGGCACAAATCATTAGATATAAAATAAGCTACAAGCATATACTGTACAACATGGGGAATATAGCCAATAGTTTATAATAACTATAAATGAAGTATAACCTTTAAAAATTGTGAATCATTATATTGTACGCCTGTAACTTATATAATATTGTACACCAACTGTGATTGAATTAGTTATAAAAAGGTTGATGGGAAATATTACAATGGAAGAATGTGCTCACCACCTGAACCCACTGATTAATCTCAGCATGAACAAAAGTGAAGCAACCAGAAATAATGTACTGAAGTATGGCAAGGTGAAAAGAAATTGGGCCTGGGATTTGCTTTAAAATATTATACTTTAGCAAAAGTAATAACAATTACAAAAATAACAAAAATGATAAATGAAGAAAGTATGGCAAAATGTTAATGATGGCTGAAAATTTGTGCTGTGGTTTAATACAGCATTATCTATATTTTGTATATGTTTGAACATTTTACATAATAAAAAAGTAAGACATACATACCAGCATTTTTACATGGGAATCAGCTTGCAATAATTTAATTTTGGAGAGCAAATTAAAGACAAATGGAGGGCTTCCCTGGTGGCGCAGTGGTTGAGAGTCCACCTGCTGATGCAGGGGACACGGGTTCGTGCCCCAGTCCGGGAGGATCCCACATGCCGCGGAGCGGCTGGGCCCGTGAGCCATGGCCGCTGGGCCTGCGCGTCCGGAGCCTGTGCTCTGCAACGGGAGAGGCCACAACAGTGAGAGGCCCACACACCGCCAAAAACACAAACAAACAAACAAACAAACATAAAAACACAAAAGACAAATGGAAAATCACTGAAAATAATGGGACTGAGGTTTTCTGTAGGTATCTAATAATTAAAAAGAGATAACAGTTTTGATAATCAAAAGAAAAGGAAAACTTCATTCATTCCTTTACCTCACCACCTTAAATTATTTACTTCCACACTTCTTAGAAGTTTTAAGAATCTATATTAACTAGAAACAAATTTCTAGGAAAATGCATTTGTTTTGTGACTGAAAGGTGTTTAAGTTTTCCATGATCATCTACTTTAGCAAATTCAGCACTGCAATGAGGAAATCTTCAAATCTTAATTTATCAAAAAAGATACCTACCTATAGCTACTAATGTGTTCCCCCTTTAAAGTATGAAAAACTTCAGAAAGTAAAAATGATACTCTTACCAGGTTTTTATCCCTACAGATCACTCTTCTTCTCTCTTCATAAAAGTTCAACAAAATGGATAGTTCATTTATGTTGAAAGTATTCCTGGTAGTTGACAATTAGCTTTGTTTACCTTAAAGAGAATATGACCTGTGATTTTCATTTTCTATCAGTAAGTGATTTCATCTATTCTTATATATGGCTAGCATATAGATAATTAGAATAGAGCTCTATAAACCCAATGCATTGGTCAATGATGAAGTAGAGTTCTAGAAAACTTCCATTTTTTGATCCATAATTTCTCCAATTTTTACAAATATTGTAAAAGATATAAAACATTGCCAGTGGAGATTAGTAAACCAATTCCTGGGGCACAGGTTCACCAGAAACAGTTTCTAGATATTGAGGATAAAAGCACAAAACAATCTAAGGTACTTTTGACAAATTCATCCTTTTCTCTATGAATTAATGAATATTAATTTAGCACACACTATTTATCAGGCATGAGACAAAACATACGCTAAAAATTGTCCTGGTTTATACATCGCTTACTGTCTAGAAGAGTAGTCAGCAAACTCTTAAATTCAGATAGTAAATATTTTGAGCTTGGGATCATACAGTTTCTGGTGCAACTATTCAACCCTGCCATTTTGTAGCATGAAACACCCTTAGACAATAAGTAAATAAGTGAGTACAGATGTGCCTCAATAAAATTTTCTTTATAAAAACAGGAGGCAGGCTTCCCTGGTGGCGCAGTGGTTGAGAGTCTGCCTGCCAATGCAGGGAACGCGGGTTCGTGCCCCGGTATGGGAAGATCCCACATGCTGTGGAGCGGCTGGGCCTGTGAGCCATAGCTGCTGAGCCTGTGCATCCGGAGCCCGTGCTCCGCAACGGGACAGGCCACAACAGTGAGAGGCCCACGTACAGAAACAAACAAACAAACAAACAGGAGGCTGCCCATGGGCATAGATTGCCAACCCATGATCTAGTAGGTAAAAACAAGTAATCAGGCACCTAGGATACAGTTTTGATTGGAGAAGGACTTAAGGGGCTCAAGAAGGCATCCCAGAAGAAGCAATGCTAGAAAATCAATGTTATAAATAAGCCTTCATCATATCCAATTAATCCAAATTAATCCAAGAGATAGAAGGCAGGAAATAAGAAATCTACAAATGTAAATTAAGGAAATAAAAAGCAGATATATAGGAGAGAAGATCAACAAATTAAAAGGTTGGGTCTTACAAAAAAAACCTTCCTGGTAAGACTGAACCAAAAAAAAAAAAAAAGAGATATCTATAACTAATATCAAGAATGAAAAATATGATGAAACTACAAATTGTAATGTCCACTTTTTCTAAACAAAAGGAGTCCATTACCAAACATCTTTTTAAGTCTTCATAAAGTTTCTTACTTTTTAAGTCTCCAATTATTTTATTTTTTTGTTTGTTTGTTTGTTTGCTTTTTGCGGTACACGGGCCTCTCACCGTTGTGGCCTCTCCTGTTGCAGAGCACAGGCTCCGGACGCGCAGGCTCAGCGGCCATGGCTCATGGGCCCAGTCGCTCCGTGGCATGTGGGATCCTCCCGGACCGGGGCACGAACCCGTGTCCCCTGCATCGGCAGGCGGACTCTCAACCACTGCGCCACCAGGGAAGCCCTCCAATTATTTTATGTCAAACATTTCCCTTTTACTTTTAAAAATATTTGACTCCTCAGGATTCTTATTTGTCTTCTTAAAACTCTAACTGGCCATTCACAAAAGCATCAAAAACAATAAAATACTTAGGAAAAAATTTAACCATGGAGGTGAAAGATCTGTGCACTGAAAGCTATAAGATTATGATGAAAGAAATCAAAGAAAACACAAATAAATGAAAAGATATCCAATGTTCATGGATTGGGAGAGCATTGTTAAAATGTCCATACTACCTAAAGCCATCTATAAATGCAATGCAATCTCTCTCACAGTTCTAATGGCATTTTTCACAAAACAGAAAAAACAATCCTAAAATCTGTATGAGACCACAAAAGACCCCGGATAAACAAATCAATCCTAAAAAGAAGAACAAAGCTGGAAGTATCACATGTCCTGATTTACAGCTATACTACAAAGCTATAGTAATCAAAACGGTATGGTACTGGCAGAAAAACAGACGAATAGACCTATGGAACAGAAACAAGAGCCCAGAAATAAACTCTTACATATTTGATTGACTAGTATTTGACAATGGAGCCAAGAATACTCTCTGTGGAAAGAATAATCTCTTCCATAAATGCAACTGGGATAACTGGATAACCACATGCAGAAGAATGAAATTGAACCCCAATCTTACACCAATCAAAAATTATCTTGAAATGGATTAAAGACTTAAGCAGAAGACCTAAATCCATAAAACTCCTAGAAGAAAACATCAGGGGAAAGCTCCCTGACATTGGTCTTGGCAATGATTTTTTGGATATGACACCAAAAGCACAAGCAACAAAAACAATAATTAATAAATGAGACTACATCAAACTGAAAAGTTTCTGCACAGCAAAAGAAACAATCAACAAAATGAAAAGGCAACCTATGGAATGGGAGAAACAATTTGCAAACCATATATCTGATAAAGGATTGATATCCAAAATATATACAGAAGTCATATAACAGAGAAAAAAATCAAACAATCCAATTAAAAAATGGGCAGAGGAACTGAACAGATATTTTTTCAAAGAAGACACACAGATGGCTAACAAGTACATGAAAAGGTGCTCAACATCATGAATCATCAGGGAAATGCAAATCAAATCCACAATATGGTATCACCTCATACCTGTTAGAATGGCTATCATTAAAAAGACAAAAGATAAGTGCTGGTGAGGATGTGGAGAAAAGGGAACCTTTGTGCACTGTTAGTGGGAATGTAAATTGGTGCAGCCACTATGGAAAACAGTACGGAGCTTCCTTAAAAAATTAAAACTAGAACTACCATATGACCCAGCAATCCCAATTTTGAGTATATATCCAAAGGAAATGAAATCACAATCTCAAAGAGATATCTACAGCCCATGTTCACTGCAGCATTATTTAGAATAGCCAAGACAGGGAAACAACCTAAGTGTCCATGGACAGATGAATGGATAAAGAAGATATGGTGTACGCACACACACTGGAATATTATTCAGCCATGAGAAACAAGGAAATCCTGCCATTTGCAAGAACATGGATGGACTGTGAGGACATTATGCTAAGTGAAATAAGTCAAACACAGAAAGACAAAAACAGTAGGTTTTCACTTATACATGGAATCTAAAAAAGCTAAACTCATAGAAACAGAGTAGATCGGTAGTTTCCAGAGTTGGAGGGGTGGGGGAAATGGAGAGATGCAGGTCAAAGGGTACAAACTTCTAGTTATAAGATGAATAAGTTCTGTGGATCTAATGTACAGCATGGTGATTATACTGTAGTTAACAATACTGTACTATATAGTTGAAAGTTGCTAAGAGAGTAGATCTTAAGTGTTCTCACCACAGTAAAAAAATGGTAACTATATGAGGTGATGGAGGTATTAGCTAAAGCTATGGTGGTAATCATTTTGTAATGTCTAAGCATTTTATAATACATAAGTGTATCAAATCAACACATTGTACACCTTAAACTTACACAATGTTCTATATCAGTTATATCTCAGTAAAGATGGGAAGAAATACACTACTTTAGAAATATCAGTGCATTATTACTTCTGAAAAGCACTAACTTTTTTTTTTTAAATAAATGTATTTATTTATTTATTTATTTTGGGCTGTGTTGGGTCTTCATTGCTGCGCACAGGCTTTTCTCTAGCTGCGGCGAGCAGGGGCTACTCTTCGTTGCGGTGCGCGGGCTTCTCATTGAGGTGGCGTCTCTTGTTGTGGAGCACAGGCTCTAGGCACATAGGCTTCAGTAGTTGTGGCATGCGGGCTCAGGTGTTGTGGCTCGCAGGCTCTAGAGCGCAGGCTCAGTAGTTGTGGCGCACGGGCTTAGTTGCTCCACGGCATGTGGGATCTTCCTGGATCAGGGATCAAACCCGTGTCCCCTGCATTGGCAGGTGGATTCTAAACCACTGCGCCACCAGGGAAGTCCCAGCACTAACTTTTTTTTTTTTTTTTCTTGCGTTATGCGGGCCTCTCACTGTTGTGGCCTCTCCCATTTGCGGCGCACAGGCTCCGGACGCGCAGGCTCAGTGGCCATGGCTCACGGGCCCAGCCGCTCCGCGGCATGTGGGATCCTCCCGAAACGGGGCACGAACCCGCGTCTCCTGCATCGGCAGGCGGACTCTCAAGCACTGCGCCACCAGGGAAGCCCCCAGCACTAACTTTTGTACATAATATTTTCTCCTATTGAGATTGATATTTTGTGGTGAAATTTGCTTTGATTGCCAATTGAGAAATTTATATTTATAAAAGCATCTTACTTTAGCTAATTATTTTTCAACTGAACAATATCAATTTAATTATTTTATTTAAAATGCTCTGGCTCCTCCCTATCCTCCAATAATCATTAGGTTTATTAGTAGCTTTAGGTTACTTCTGGATTATGTTCTATTATGAAAATGCTGAATTATTCTCCTGAGTACTTGTGCCTCTAATATATTTTATATAATATGTAACATATTCCACCAGAGTTTATCCAGTTAGCAAAACAAGCAAAATTCTGAATTATTAAGGGCTAAATAAAATATTTTTGTTCTTGATGTGGAAAATAAAACAAAACAAGCCTCCAAATGACTAACAACTAAGGGATCTTGATTTAGTTAAATGGTATATACATTCCTTTAAATGAACCCTTACCTTATACACTTCTTTCATCACTTCTAGAAGAGCTTTAACATTGTGGTGACTGAATGGTTTCAGTCCAACAAAACAGGTGACAGGTGATGGCAGTTTTAAGCATCTGGACCAGTGTGTTGAGAGAGGATGCTTGCAAAGATGCCCAACACTGCTCTGAGGGGTGTAAAATCAGCCATGATAAATATGCACCCCCCCAAAAAAACTCCCTCAGCTTCTAAGTTCTTTAATGTAAAAAATAGATCATATTTTCCATTTCTGATGGCATAACCCATAAAATATCTTTTAGAAGGATAACATCCTGGACAACATTTATTACTCACAGATCTGGAGAAAAATTTTTTTCCCTGATTAAGTATCTTTGGAATTAAAAGCTCAAATTCAGGTTTCTGAAAAAATTTGTTGATAGTTCATATTTATGCTTGATTACTTGATTGACTTCACGTTTTTCAAACTGAAACTTCCATAGTGTATCTATAAAGCCTGAAAACATACATAGGTGAATAAAAAAATACAAACACACACACATACACACACACACATACACTCAAGACACATAATGTCATCAAGGACATTCTTAATCTGTAAAAAATAAAATAATATTATCTATGTTTTCAGACTTTATGAGCACCTTGTATAGATGGATATATTTTTAAATTAGCTCAGCAACAATATTTTAATATCACTGAGGTTACAAACTGAATTTTTGTACCTTTAAAAGACAATTCTCAAAAACAAACATATCAAGTGTTAAAATATATTTTCAGGGCTTCCCTGGTGGCGCAGTGGTTGAGAATCCGCCTGCCGATGCAGGGGACGCGGGTTCATGTCCCGGTCCAGGAAGCTCCCACATGCCGCGGAGCGGCTGGGCTCGTGAGCCATGGCCGCTGAGCCTGCACGTCCGGAGCCTGTGCTCCGCAACGGCAGAGGCCACAACAGTGAGAGGCCAGCGTACCGCAAAAAAAAAAAAAAATATATATATATATATATTTTTTTTTTCAAACTAATGTAACTAATATAGTATGACCCAGATGCATGAAAGGCAGATTAATTTAGCAGAGACTTCACAAATGGACCCAAATACACATGAGACTTTAGTATATGATGAAGGTGGCATTGCATATGAGTGGGGAATGAAACAGATCATTTAGTAAATGTGTGACAACTGGAAACTGATATGAAAAAAAATGAAGTTTAATCAAGATAAACTCCATATAGTTCAAAGATTTAAACATAAAAATGAAACAATGTGGGGGAGGGATAAATTGCGAGATTGGGATTGACTTATACACACTACTATATATAAAATAAATAACTAATAAGGACCTACTGGATAGCACAGGGAACTGTACTCAGTACTCTGAATGACCTGTACTGGAAAAGAATCTAAAAAAGAGTGGATGTATGCATATATATAACTGATTCACTTTGCTGTACTAACACAACATTATAAATCAGCTATACTCCAAGAAAAATCAACTTAAAAAATGAAACAATAAAAATTCTAATAGGAGCATGGGAAATCTTTAAATTTCATCATGAGGTAAACTTTTTGAGGTATGACCCAAATTCAGAAATGAAGACCAAATGCAGCAAAAGAAAATAAATTTAAAAAAAAAAAAAAAAAAAAGAGAGAGAGATTCTTGGGAATTCCCTGGCTGTCCAGTGGGTAGGACTCCATGCTTCCACTGCAGGGGGCCCAGGTTTGATCCCTGGTCGGGGAACTAAGATCCCACAAGGAGCATGGCCTGCTCAAAAAAAAAAAAAAAAAAAACAAGAGAGAGATTCTTCTTTTCAGAATGATATAGACCAAAGTTTGGTTCACACTGTGGAGAAGTGTGTGGGCTGATGCTCTCATATTTACTGATTAAGTGTAAACTGGTACCTCTTCTGTCAGAGCTATGTTGCCCACTTCCAAGGGTGACAATGTGAATGGTAACCAATTAAAGTTGGAAGTTGGACAACATGGTGGCCCTGACTTCTGTGGAGGGTCATTTGGCAAAATCTCTCAAGATTTAAAACGCACATACAATTTGACCCAGTAATTCTGCTTTCTGGACATTTCCCTGCCCGTGTAAATTTATGTATGTACAAAGAAATGCATGTTAGAACTGTTATAATAGCAAAAATTTATGTATATCCTCCCAATAGAATACTACTCAGCCATTAAATGGAATGAGGCAGTCATATAGGTCCTGTAACATAATGATCTCCAAGATATACGGTTTAGTGAAAAAAGCAAGTTGCCAAAGAATGTATGCTACCATTTTGAAAAAGAATTATTATTTCTATATGTTTTTATATAGAGAGAATATCTTTCAAAAGTTACACAAGAAACTCTACTCTGTAACTGCTTTCTGGGAGGGGAACTAGGTAGCTTATAATTCACCATACATTTCACCTTCATACCTTTTAAGCTTTGGACCTTGAACATTAGCTCAAAGTTGTAAAAGGATATCCCATGGCATTGAATAAAATCAACAACAAGAACACAAAGTTAAACATTTTTTTCCTCACCTCTGGTCAAAATGTCTAAAGTTTTAAAACAACATAAAGTTTTAAAGTATGGGTTTATCTTGACCGGATACTCTATGGTTATTAAATTCTGATGCCAAGGCCATGACCAAGTCTAAGAATTACACATGCTTTGTGATGATAGAGTAATGATTATAATAGCTTTGAAACCGAGCAGGACCCTGTGGGGCGCTCCCAGGTACAAAAGGCTTTCCCGTGCCTCCTGTTTCTTGATTGCAGGAAAAAGGCTTCAACCTCAGAGACCTTCCCTGGGTTCCAAAGGGCAGATTCAAACTGCTACTAATTAGGAAGTGAGGGAATGCAGAAAGGAAGGAGAGCCAGTCAGGAAACAATAGTGCAGAGATGGGGCAGGGTCCTGGTTCCTCCTCCAGGGTTATACAAGACAGTCTGACACATATCTCTGAGTGCTTCTACAGGAACTAAGACCCCAACCCAGGTGGGAGATGGTAACTTCAGGCTGACCATAAGCACTTGAACCCCAGACTGGTTACAAGCAGAAAGCTGATGACTGAGATTCCTAGAGCACCATCCTGTTACCTCACCACCAACCAGTCAGAAGAAAGTCACACACTCTGCAGCCCCCCCTGAAAATTTGCCTTTAGAAACTCTTCCCTGAGACCCATCAAGGAGTTTAGGTCTTTTGAGCGTAAACTGCCCGTTCTCCTTGCTTGGCACTTGAAATAAACCTTTCTCTGCTCCAAGCTCCAATGCTTCGGTTTGTTTGGCACACAAACTTGGATTTGACAATGGCTTTAGGTCAATCTTTTCAATAATGCACATACCACATATTCACACATCTGTGTAGTGTTTTGCAATCTACCTAAAATTTGCTACAACTTCTTCAGACAGTGCCTCTCTATTGAGAATACAGATAAAGTGACAGAAAGGTAATCACACTTACTCAGGACTTGTGAAGATTGGCCAGTCATGTTACGAACAGCCTCTGCAGATGGAACGACCAGAGTCATCCAGTTCTTAGGATCATGCATGACAGGACACTCTGGGAGCAGAAGGAAGACCGATAAAGCTTCTTGGTGTGGAGAACGATATGGAAGAGCTCTGAGCAGAGGATCCCTGAGACGTGCTGTTATCTGGGGTTGAAACAGGATCAGGGAGAGGCCCAGGATATATTAGACACAGAGGAAGAAGCTATGGGACCAGAGGTTGCGTGTCCGCTATGTTCCAAATGGAATCATCATTTAGTTTTCCCGAAACCTACTATTCAAACTCCATCACTCCTTGTCTCCCAAATGCCCCTGAGGTAGTATGTGAGAACCATCCACCCTATTTTATATTGGGGCGAATGAAAGAAATAAAGTGAAATCACACGCCTGGACATACTGAATGAATCATAATGAACGGTTGCTCAATTAGAAGGGATCCATATCCAGATCTATCTGACCTAAAATTCTACCGTGGCAGAGAAAATGCCATATGTTTACCTCGCCAATCCTATGTCATCTTCCTCCGGGGCTCACAGGCAGATGGCATTGCCCAGCCTCCCCTGCAGTTAGGTGGGCCCATGCGACCGGGTTCTAGCTAACAGAATGTGAAGGAAGGCGATGTGTGACACTTCCAGGCTTGGTCCCTAAAGCCTCCCATGTGACCTTTCATACCCTCTTTCCCCGTGTGCCAACCAACACAAAAGACCTACTGGAGAATTTCGTGGCCCTGGGGCCTAAGAATGACAGAAAGGAGCCTGAGTCACCCCTGAATGAGCCTGGGCAGGGGGGGGAAGGGTAGTAGAATTTGCCACCCCCACATATGCCACCCCAACATGAGGGTTATTTTAAGCTGAAGACAAGTGGACAGAAGCAGACAGAGAATAAGCTCTCTGGCCTCTCCCATCTACCTGAAAACAGAACATAAATTCCCCTTGTGAAGGTGCCCTCCTGTCCCCAACTTCCCGTACCAGGAAGGGGATAACAACCTGACTAGCAGAGATGAGCTGGCGCTGAGGAAGACTCTACACCGCAAACCTTACTAACTAGTCCTTATCTACCATTGCTTTCTTCATATGTTTTCCTTCCCACCATTTGCCAACCCAGAAGCTCAAAGTCCGTACCTTTTGTCTTCTCGCTTCTCTACGAAATTACTGTTCTTCACTAAGATGCTTTAGAAGCCCAAATTCTAATCAGTCCTTAAAGTTACTCATCACTGAGTATTTCCATGTATAAGTGGGATGCACATGTTAATAAACCTGTTTTTCTCTTGTTCTTCTGTCTTTTCTCAGTGTAATCTGTGAGGCCCCAGCCAATGAAACTAAGGTAAGGAGAGGAAAAGTAATTTTTTTCCTTCCCTACAGGTGCCTCCTATCTCAACCCTCTTTGGACTTTGGTGTGAGGAAGAAAAAAAAAATCTTCACTGTGTGAATCGGCCATTGAGATTTGGAAGTTGTCTGGAGAAGCTTATGTTTGGAGGAGGTAATCAAGAGGATGTTGACCCTCGAGCTGGACCTGGGCAATCACATGGTCCTCACCCACTCCCATCTGTTTGGAATGCATGCTCTGCCCACTGTTCCCATAGTGGGAGCTGTTCCAAGGATGCAGCCTTGAGAGAGTAAGGTGTTGCTGAGACTATCTGGACAGTATATGTGACTGAACCCAGCAGTTAATGCCTCTATGTGAACTTCAGGATTCTGGCGGGCGGATGCAGATCTACTCATCTTGTGGCCACCCAAGACAAGCCTTGTAAGTTCCCTTGCTTATTAAACATGCTACCTTCCAATCTGGAGGGGCCGCCTCTTTCTTCAGTCCTTCCTCGTCCTCTGAGCACAGGGGCCGGTTTCTGAACCAACAGCTTATGTATTCTCTCTGACAGATCTTAGATACTCTTGACTGTGAGTATCTGCCTCTACATGTCCTAAGGATTAAGTAAGATGATACATGCAACAATAAACTGTAAAGTACTGTATAATAGTATTACACTGATGTTCTTACAGTTTGTTTTTTCATATATCCAGAAGAACATGGCTTCTGTGGAATGCAGGTAGGTGTACATGGGAAAATAGTGTCACAAAGTCAAATAACTTTGAGAAAAGTAGGGTCAGAAAAGCTAGATTTCTTTCAGTATATGACGTCATAGAGTCTTTGATTTACTTACATGCATCACGACTCCATAATAGTATGCAGTGCTCCTACAGCTGCCTCCTAAGAACCCCTCTTCATAGAGCATGCTGTGAAACTAATGTTTCTTAGAACTCACACTGGGAATAGCACCCCAAGTGATCTCCCACATAACCTAAATATTTATTATAAAAATATACCTGATCGGGCTTCCCTGGTGGCGCAGTGGTTGCGAGTCCGTTGTTTAGAATTTTTGTTTACATATGTGTTTGAATTTCAATATTTGCTTTTTTACTATGTGCCATATTTTATCTATTTTGTAAGCCATGGAACTGAGAGTTTGCAGCATTGGGTTATCACACCCATATCAGGGATACAACACAATGGCTTCTCTGTGATTATAAAAGACTGAATATTCTAAAGAGTAACTAGTCTACAGTAGATGCTCAATGTTTGTAGAAGTGAAAATAATCTATATATATATATATATATATATATATATATATACCTGATCACATTTACTATTCTTACTTTTTCATCTTGAAAATAAAAATAGGGACTTCCCTGGTGGTCCCGTGGGTAAGACTAGGCGCTCCCAATGCAGGGGGCCCAGGTTTGATCCCTGTTCAGGGAACTGGATTCCACATGCCGCAACTAAGACCCGACGCAGCCAAATAAAATATAAATAAATATTTTTAAAAGTAAATAAATAAAAATAGTTTCTACTGCATATTAAGGAACACTCTCCCCCTTTCCCTTCCAAATGTAGGGACCCAAAATGGTATAAAGATGATTTTCAACTGAAGACGTCAGAGACACAGCTGTTGTGGAAAGAAGCCTTCAGAGCTTTTCTCATCTAACTAAAGGCAGAGGCTTCGAAGAATGAAGCAGCTATAAATCCTCTCCTGGGTGGGCAGGCGAGCGAGCTTCACTGCCAGGAAAAAGACCCCGCACTTGCACTTGGATGAGAAATTGCAGAAACAAACGTTATCACAAGCTATCCTATCTTCCATGTGTCCCCCTAAATGCCCATCTGCCTCCCAGTGGAAACTGTTTCATTTATTTCTCCCCCTTCCCTAAAGTTGGTATATAAACCCTCATCCCTAGCTGCTCTTCACGAGTAGAACTTTTCTTTTCTGTTCATCTGTCTATTCTTAATCGGTAGGTCCCAAAACATATGAATCCCAAACTAGTACTCTTTTCATAAGTTATACCTCTCAAGCACTGTTTTTCTCATATTGAAAATAAAAATACTGTATCTACTGTACATTTAAGCATGCAGTAAGAAAATAAATGCCAGAGCCTAATACAGTGTCTGGCATATAGTAACCTCATAATAAACACGAGCCCCGCCCCTATCACACTTCCATCTCACTCAACTCCTAACAAAAGTAAACTGTAATCATATTGGTTCCTGTAAAGAAATTCTATTGATCTATTTCTCAAGTGAATATTGGTTATTACCAAAGAAGAAATCCATTCTTTTTTGGTAACTTCTCGCCATTTCTAAGTCCACATCAACGGAAATAGTTTCTGCAGATTCTCTTTGGATGCAAGAAATGCAAAAAAAACACATAAACAGATGTAAAGGAATATTCCTAACTTCATGTATCATTAGGTATAATTTTATTTTACTACATATCATATAGTATCTTTTTTCTTAAAGCTTGCATTCTTTCAAAATAATCAATTTACTTGGCACACAAAAACGTTATAAAATCTGTGTTCTCCTAAGAGAGAATAGGTAACAATTTGTTATCTCAAGTTTGGGCTGCAACAATAGCAAAGTTTACATGCTGCGTCTGAGTGCTGAAACCATTTACCCTCACACTCAGCCTGCGCACTGAGAACTGAAACTCCCTAACCCCACCTATCTTAGCATCTATATTTATATTACTTTGGGATTCCACTGTTTCATTAGCATGACTTTACTATTCCAAGACACCCTTGCCCAAGCAAATGGCTTGATTGTTCATTTTAGGAACTTCCTGAAAAGACCCATTAACTCTACCACGAAAAGCAATCAACAGTTTACGCCCTAAAATTCTTCGCATCACTTGTCTCAAAATCCTTGCCTTGGGCTTCCCTGGTGGCGCAGTGGTTGAGCGTCCGCCTGCCCATGCAGGGCACACGGGTTCGTGCCCCCGTCCGGGAAGATCACACTTGCCGTGGAGCAGCTGGGCCCATGAGCCATGGCCGCTGAGCCTGCGCGTCCGGAGCCTGTGCTCCGCAACGGGAGAGGCCGCAGCAGTGAGAGGCCCGAGTACCGCAAAAAAAAAAAAAAAAAAAATCATCCTTTCCTTGCTGTTTCCAACCGTCCGGGATTGTAGTATCTTTCCTCAATCCTGATGAAGTCCCCAATCCTCCCCTCCCATACTGAAAGACCTGCCTTAATCCAAACTGTTGATTTAAAAAAATTCAGACCTGGCCATCTCCTCAGAAATACTACCAAGGCTTTCTTTGTCTAGGTGTGGCATTTCCCTGGGTTGTGTTGGTAATATTTGAGGAGGTTGCACTCTGTAGGACGATTTGTCTTTATAATGTACTATTAAATATTTCATGCTTGCTAGGTTAACCAATCAATTGTAATACTAGGCCTAAAACATTTATGCAAGTACCAAAACAGAGTACTGTAAATTTCCCTGTAAAATAAATTCTCCTTTGCAGCCTTTGGCGTCTTAAGATCAAACCTTCAGGTTTCAGGTTTATCACTCCTGGGAAGGGGACATAGAGACGCTTTAGAAAGATAATTTTCTTAGTGTAGAAAAGATTCTCCTCTAGGTAATGAGAATTAGCTTGAGGCTACAGTGGGGAAGAAACAGGATACATTACATGGTAGAGTCTCCCCCTTTCTAGGCTAGAAGGATGGCAAGAAGAGGATGGCAAATGAGAGAGAAAGCGGCAGAGGGAAGCAGTGTCTTGGTTTCTCATCTCCTGCCTTTGGCCGAGATGTGTAGAGATGAATAGGGATGCCTCTTGGGAACTCCAGAATGATAACTGCCTCGTGAGCTGCGGTGGGCAGGCATGACACTCATCCTCCCTGGGCTTCTCTGGTTCCCAGGTGAAGCTGTTGGACCCAACAGTTCCTCCAGTCTCCCTGAGGAATGGCTGGGAATGCAGCTGGGTTGAGAACCAAAGGGACAATGGCGGGGTGGTGGTGGGGGTGGTGGTGGAGGACAGGTTACTTAGAGGCAAGAAGTACCCGCAACAGGGGTTAAGCAAATAGTGAGTACCGCCTAGCGGCGGATGTGTACAACTATATTCTGAGGACAAGTCAACAAGGGAGGGACAGGACCTGACCTAGCGAAGGAGGACGGAGATGAGTGACACCAGCTGCGGACAGACCTGCAGGGCACCACTTCTCTGCAGGCCTCCAGAGAAGACAGAAGGCAGCCTAAGGGCCCCTTTATGCTGCTATTCCCCCTCCCCGCCCTCGTTACTGCTAAAGTAATTAAACAAGGAGGCCATCACACTGCAGTGGCTCTAGTGCCATGGTGGCCTATAAAAGCAACCCAAAATCTAAGCCTGTAAATGCCTCAAAGTTATGAATCAAAAGCTAAGGGCAGGGGGCTTCCCTGGTGGTGCAGTGTTTGTGAGTCCGCCTGCTGATGCAGGGGACGCGGGTTCATGCCCCGGTCCGGGAGGATCCCACATGCCACGGAGCGGCTGGGCCCGTGAGCCGTGGCCGCTGGGCCTGCGCATCCGGAGCCTGTGCTCCGCAACGGGAGAGGCCACAACAGTGAGTGGCCCTCGTATCGCAAAAAAAAAAAGCTAAGGGCAACCAATCACAAAAAGCCCACTAGGCTTTAAGTTATCTAATCAAATAATTTCCTTTCTTTGTTTCTGTACCTTCTCTGTATGTCTCTCCCTGAGCTCCTCTTGCTGGTGCACTCTTAGGCAATTCTGAATTGGTGCTGCGTGATTCAAATTGACGTTCGCTCAAATAAACTTACAGTTTTTAATATGCCTCACTTTATCTTTCAGTAGTTCCCAGGTACAGAATTGGAGCGCATAGAGGGAGGGGAAGAAACAGAAGACCAAACATTGAGCAATTTAAGAGAGGAATTGTTTAAACTACTGAATCAGACCAAGTGTCAAGCCAAGTAAGAGAGAAGTTAGATTCTCCTCTGTGGTAGTAAGACTAGTTAAAGATAAAATAAATAGAATCTGTTTTCCTTTACTGATCTCAAAATAAGAGCTTCAGAGCACAGCCCTGGCCTCTAAGTACAAAAGCAATGTTAGAATGAACTGATCTATCCTAGATACAAAGATTCTGAAAAAAACACCATTCCTGCCAATCAGACAGCAGAGGAGGGCAGGGCAGAGGCAGTGAACAATGTAAATTAGAAATTACAACTTGCAGTGGTCCAATAGGAAATTACTTTACAAAAGTGGGAGAATTCTGTAACAACCTATGGAGTTTTCAATGTTGGATTCTTTTTTGTTCATATATAACAAAATTCACATACTAAAATGACTGAGTCGAAACATTTCATTTTAAATATCCCCCAGTGTTTTAGATAAAGTTAAGTCTCATGTAAATGTTACCTTTTCTTTAAAAACTTGCAGTCAGACAAGCAGGAGATGAAAATATCACTCTAATTTCCCTGCAAACATAATAAGACAAGGTTAAGTCACAACATACTATAAGCATGTCCCTTTTATCTTACCGAATACTGTATGTAACTGATGACGTGGAACCATTGTTAACGAAAATAACTGCTCTCTTAAGAGTCTTCCAAATTCTGGGTATACTTTGTGCATGTGACTGCTAAATCTCACCAAAACCCTTCATAGTTGATTTGATCAAGTCATCTACATTTAAATAAAATTCATCCTTCTGAAAACAGAAACTTCTGGAGCACCAGAGAATAAACTATGAAGCTATAAAAACAGTCTGGGGGCTTCCCTGGTGGCGCAGTGGTTGAGAGTCTGCCTGCCGATGCAGGGGAAACGGGTTCGTGCCCCGGTCCGGGAAGATCCCACATGCCGTGGAGCGGCTGGGCCCGTGAGCCATAGCCATTGGGCCTGCGCGTCCGGAGCCTGTGCTCCACAACGGGAGAGGCCACAGCAGTGAGAGGCCCGCATACCACAAAAAAAAAAAAAACAAAAAAAAAACAGTCTGACCTGGGGAAGGCTTTGTGGCACAGAAAGCATTTTTGATTCACTCCTGCATCTTCCTCACCTATCAAAGTGCCTGGCATATTGTACACCCTCAATATACCTCTGTTAAAGAAATGATGAATGAATGAATAAAATGACTTCTTCAAACTAAGAGATAGTAGGAGAGAATCATGGTTAAAATGCAAACGCCTTCATGACAAAGCCAAATCCTCTCTCTTATGTCTAGGATAAAATGACCAAGGCTTCAGAACCAAATAAAGGTGGTTTCTCCTTTTTTTTTTTTTTTGGCTGTGCCACGCGGCTTGCAGGGTCTTAGTTCCCCAAACAGGAATCGAACCTGGGCCCCCAGCAGTGAAAGCGCAGAGGCCTAACCCCTGGACCGCCAGGAAATTCCCAGTTTCTACTTCGTCAGAAAAAGACACCTCTCAGTCACTGACATCATGCTCTGCACTTCCTCTTGCCACTGCCATCCATTTTTCTGTCAGTGACTGGTTAATTCGGTTTATTTCTGGCAGGGTTTTCCTGGAAACACTGGTGGAACTAGTATCTTTCTAGGAAGAAAGAAAAGAATGATCAGGAAAATACACACACACACTAAGTAGTGAGTAAAACACAGGTGGGAGATGGGCCCCCATCCTCTCAGACAGTGGGGTTTTGTGGGAGGAGCCACAGCGTCAGACTGGCCTGGCTCTCCCATTTCCTAGCCTCGGCCACTTTGCTTGGTCCAAGCCTTAGCTTTGTTATTTAAAAAATGAGATAACACAAAAGAACTGAAAACAGGGACTCAAACAGATACGGTATGTCAATATTCATTGCAGCATTATTCACAATAGCCAAAAAGATGGGAACAACCCATGTCCAGCAACAGAATCAACAGGTGAATATGGTACATCCATACAATGGAATATTACTCAGCCATGAAAAGGAAGGAGGTTCTGACACGTGCCGCAACATGGATGAACTGTGAAAAAACTATGCTGAGTGAAATAAGCCTGATACAAAGGGACAAATATTGTACAATTCCACTTATACGAAACAGGCTAATTCATAGACAGAAAGGGTATTAGAGGTTACCTGGGGTTACAGGTAGTGGGGAATGGGGAGTTATTACTTAATGGTTAAAAGTTCTGCTTAGGGAGAAAAAGAGTTTCTGCTTGGGGTAATGCAAAAAGTTTTAGAGGTAGATAGCGGTGATGGTTTTACCACAATTAAAAAATGAGATTTAAAAAATATTAGGTATACAAAGCCTTTGGATTATAGTAAATACTAGTTTCTTTCTGCCCTTTAATCATCCACAGGTTTTTACTTTTATATCAGTGGTTTTCAAACTGATAGCAGAATCATCTAGTGATCTTGTTAAAGCATAGACTGCTGGGCCCATCTCCACAGTTTCCGATTCAACAGGTCAGGCATGGAGCACAAGAATCTGCATCTAGCAAATTCCCAGGTGATGCTGAGGCTGCCGATTTGGGGACCACATTTTTGAGAACCATGGTTCTTTATAATATTTGAAACCAAATGGCTCAACCAGAGGTGTCAGAAATCACTGTCTGGAGAGAAAAACCTGTCTTTAATATATTCTTCCAAGGACATTAGTGCTCTGCTCTGTAATATACCTCTGCTTCCACTAACTTATAGTAAATCAGGGAATTCTGCATCACTTTTGTTTAACGCTTAGCTAAAGACCTTTTGAAAAAGATGTATTACCGTGACTCCCAAAGTTCCCTTCACTGTCTTGATCTGAGTCCTGGGTGTTCCCTGGAGTTCAACCATGAGGAAGCTTTTTTCCCTCCACCATCCCAGGGACCTTAGGACAATGAGGCGCTCACAGACCATTTCTTCTACTTTCTCCTTCAAAATCCCGGCTCCTCTGACGCACATAACAACAGACTATATCACCTGCCAAAGTCCTAGTCACGACCCTTCAATCACTGAAAACTTTAGCACCTTGCTGCCTGTCTTCCTCAGCACATCCACGCCTGTCATCATTCTTCCTGTCCTTCTTGGCAACTTCATACTTCATGAACCCAGTTTATTTCCCCTCTTGATCTCTCAGTTCTTTTTCTTGTCTCCACTCTCTTCCTCTGCTCCACTGCAGCCACCCAGGCCCTGGGTCGGGGCTTCTAAACTGATCTGACTGGCATTTTGCGTCAGATAATTCTCTGTTGTGAGCGGCTGTCTTGTGCGTTGCAGGATGTTTAGCAGCAGCCCTGGCCTCTACCCACCTGATGCCAGTAGCAGCCAGCCCAACATACATGCCCCTCCCTCAGGACAACCTCAGCTGAGCACAGACATTGCCAGATGTTTCCAGGGGCGCAAAACCCCTCCTAGTTGAAAACTATTGCCCTAGATAAAGGTGATATTCTGTACTTTATAATCACCAGTAATTGTTCCAGGGACTTCCCTGGTGGTGCACTGGTTAAGAATCCGCCTGCCAACGCAGGGGATATGGGTTCGAACCCTGGTCCAGGAAGATCCCCCATGCCGCGGAGTGACTAAGCCCGTGCGCCACAGCTACTGAGCCTGCGCTCTGGAGCTCGTGCTCCGCAACAAGAGAAGCCACCGCAGTGAGAACCCCGTAGAGAAAGCCGACCCGCAGCAACAAAGACCCAACGCAGCCAAACAAACAAACAAAAATTGTTCCACCTTCTAAATTTCCATTAGAAACATTCTCCTCTCTGATCATCATACACCATCCTTCTAATTCACTGACTTCAGAGTGGAACTCCCAGGCTAACATTCTTTGATGCTGGAATGAGTTAAGACTTGGGGGCTGTTGGGATGAAATGAATGCATTCTGCATGCAAGAAGGACATGAATTTGAGGGGGGCAGTGGCAGAACGTTATGGACTGAGTGTTTTCCCCCCAAATTCATATATTGGAATCCTAACCCCCAACATGATGGTATTAAGAGGTAGGGCCTTTGGAAAGTGATTGGGTCATGAGGGTGGAGCCCTCAGAAATGGAACTAGTGCCCTTTATAACAGACCCCATAGAGCTCTTTCACCCCTGCTCCTTCTGCCACATGAGGATACAGTGAGAAGACAGCCATCTGTAAACCAGGAAGCAGGCCCTCGCCAGACATCAAATGTGCCATCATCTTTTTTATTTTTTTTTTTGGCCACATTGTGCAGCTTGCAGGATCTTAGTTCCCAGACCAGACCAGGGATCGAACCCCGGGCCACAGCAGTGAAAGTGTCGAGTCCTTACCACTGGACCACCATGGTATTCCCAAATGTGCTGTCATCTTAATCCCAGACTTCCCAGCCTCCAAAACTGTGAAAAATAAATTTCTGTTTATAAACCACTCAATCCATGGTATTTTGTTATAGCAGCCCGAACAGACGAAGACACTTTAGAGTGGAATCCACTCCAACATTCTTTGAGGCCACTGGGCTCTCCAATCCATCAACCCTATTGTTTGTTCATTATCTAATCCTCCTCTTCATGTCTTTCTTACCCACCTTAGACTCTATGGTCAGCAGTGTAATCAGTCCTTTGCAAATACCTCCAAGTCTTCTGTCCCTTTCCTATTGTACTTACCTAGCAAAAGTCCACCTGTAGTTAACCTTCAATCTAAATTACTCCAAAGGAATCCAAGCAGCTTAACATCAATGCAGAAAAACAAACAACTGTGCCGACCGATTTCACCTTATGCCCTACAACCACAGATTTCAAATGGTTACTCTATACTGTCTAGTAATCTCCCACGATGTTCACTGTCTCCCTCTGAGTCACTATTGCACACTTTCCGTTTATTCCGAAACCTGTAGCAATCTTCCTCTGCTTCACTAAGTTTCAAATAAGGACCGTGCCTTGTGCATCACTGAGAAAACTGAAACAATCAGGGAAGAACTAGTCACCTTCCCACAAGCAACCTACCCTCACCTCCACTGTTCCTCATCAGAACGGAATAAAAATTTCTGCCCAAAGCCCTACGTGCCACACTGGACCCTTGGCCCTGCTTCCTGGCTCCTATTCTGGGACATTATTACCTCTACAATTATTCCCTCTTTCTCGTGCATCATCACTTTCTCCTCCTGAACTGGATCATTCTCACTGGCATACAAACATACCTTAATATCACCCCTCCAAACAACAACAAAACCCTCTCACGGTGGTCTACTCCCTTTCATGACAAAACTTCTCAGAACTGTCACAGTCATTGTTCCCCACTTATTCCCTTTTATTCTCTGCCCATCCAGCTCAGTTAGGTTTCATCCTCTTTCCCCTGAGACGACTCAGTCTTGACAAAGCAAAAACAAACTCTGTGCTTGTCTTACTGGATCAGTATGTGTTAGGTTTGGCCACTTCCTCAGAGAAAAAAATGATTTTAAAAAGAAACAGAAAGTGTAATAGATATCTGGTAAGTTGTCACAAAGTTGGCATATGTTCCAGCAAAAATGTGGTTGATTTGAACATCCACAAGGTCTATAAGAAAGTCATAAATCCATGAGTATTGTTTTTAGAAGTAAAAAATAAATCTTTTGTTGTAAACCTAAAACTGCTCTAAAAACTAGTCTTTAAAAAAAATCTAATGTATTACCAAGCTAAATTTACTTATTTATTGGCTTCTGAATGGATTTTGACTACAAACAGTATAAAACAATAATTTTGATCAGATTACATGTTGTATATTCACTTAGCTTAAAATTTAATTTTTCATGTACTTGCATAATGAAACCAGACTGATGTGCTTCAGTAGAGGTTTGATTGAATATATAAAAGTGGGGATTCCCTGGTGGTGCAGGGGTTAAGAATATGCCTGCCAAGGCAGGGGACATGGGTTCGAGCCCTGGTACGGGAAGATGCCACATGCCGCGGAGCAACTAAGCCCGTGAGCCACAACTGCTGAGCCTGCGCTCTAGAGCCCGCAAACCATAACTACTGAGCCCGCGTGCCACAACTACTGAGCCTGCGTGCCACAACTACTGAAGTCCGCATACCTAGAGCCCGTGCTCCACAATAAGAGAAGCCACCGCAATGCGAAGCCCGTGCACCGCAAAGAAGAGTAGCCCCCGCTTGCCGCAACTAGAGAAAGCCTGCACGCAGCAACGAGGACCCAACACAGACAAAAATAAAAATAAGTTTATATTAAAATATATATGTATATATATATATATGTATACTGTTCTGAAGCTTAAGTAACTGATTTGAGTTCTTTTGTACTACCTTAATCTTTAGAAAAGATCACCAAATACTCCAGGAAGCACTGCATAAGAAAAAGAATGTATATTGTACAAATCAAAGATAATAGTACTAAAAGAACCACAGTTCTATGCACTCCTTTGAAAGGAAACTGAATAATATTTCTCCTCCAGTGGCATCATTTAACACAAAATCACAAATTCGTGAGACCACTCACACCATCAACAGAAATCAGGCAGCTAATGTCAAAGTTCTCTGCCAGAGCCCCCGGATGAGGTGAGCTGCTTGTGCAACTTGGTCCACAACCAAAAGAAACCACCTGACTAGTGGTGTAGACATATACACAAGGTTTGAGAACTGTGGAAGAGAGAATATATTATAATAAAGACATATTATAATGTGTCACAGTTTTTGAGAAAGATGATGTCTCAACACAAAATCACAGATTTATCTTACACTAAGTACCCAGATCCCATATCACAATGTCAGAGTTAGAGGGTGACAAATCATGTGGGTAAACAAATGGTAGGTGAATATTGACTTATTACTAAACTTAAAGGCAGAATATCATTGATGGGTCGTTACAATGGTTTCTATCATTTGTGTTTTAAATGTAAGCTCTTTTTGTCTTTTGCTTTTCACGAATTGGATAGATTATATGCAAAGTGTCCTCATAGGGAGGGATAAGTTGGGAGATTGGGATTGACATATTTACACTACTATACATAAAATAGATAACTAATAAGGACCTGCTGTATAGCACAGGGAACTCTACTCAGTACTCTGTAATGACCTATATGGGTAAAGAATCTAAAAAAGGGTGGATATATGTATATGTATAACTGATTCACTTTGCTGTACAGCAAAAACTAACTATAGTTGTAAATCAACTATACTCTAATAAAAATTTAAAAAGAAGCAAAGTGTCCTCATATTTAGGTTACGCAAAACTCTGAATACATATGCAAATATGTATCATCTTCTCCTTGTATGAGATTAACTTCGTCTCATGAACTCAAATAGGCAAGCACCACTATTTTTGTTATAGACCAACTCCACTACCCCCCTCATAAGGTGTTCTAAACACAGTAGATTTCCAATAAATGCTTACAAAACAAATGAAATGTCTAGGATAAAGAAGAAAAGAATAGAAATATTAAACTATATTTGAAAGAAGTAAATTTTCAGAAAGGAAAATGATTAACAAAAAGAGTAATCACATATTTTAGGGTCTTAAGGTTTAATAACATTCCACATGAGTCATTTCTAAGCAATTAAATACAACGCTTTCTACTCATGCTTAAAAAAAAACAAACCTATACCTTCCACAGTCTGCGAAACTAGGCCCTCAATTCTTTCCGAGTTGCGGACCCCTCTTCTCAGCAGTGGCGCTGTGTCCCAGCTGTCCACAGCTATTGTCTCCAAATGTGAACACTTTCCCATCCTGTTTGAAAAAGGAGGGATCAGGATAAAAAAAGTAATTAAAAACTAAAAGATTTAAAAAAAAAAACAGAAAACTAAAAGATTTAAGTATCCTAAGAGAGTTGTATGAGAGCACCATGGTAAATATAAGCTCTATATAAAGATGAAGAGTCCTGTATTTATTATTTCTAACAGTGAATGAAGAATTAACACATTAAACTTGAAAAATCATTGGCATTCCCTTCAGAACTAGGCACTTATAGGTGTTTGTGGAATAAACTGATGGACAAATTAACTGGTTCAAGAGTAACACTAACGTTTAAGCATAGGGTTGCTTTATTTATTTGATCATTTCTCTGAAAATAAACCTCTTTTCAAAAGATGATTCTAGATTAAAACAACTCTAGCTCTCTCTTGCCAACTAAGAAGAATATAATTCAAACATGCTTTTAAAACAAACAAAATATAAATTGTTAGATACTTAGTTTTTTTAAAATTTTTTTTACATCTTTATTGGAGTATAATTGCTTTACAATGGTGTGTTAGTTTCTGCTTTATAACAAAGTGAATCAGTTATACATATACATATGTTCCCATATCTCTTCCCTCTTGCGTCTCCCTCCCTCCCACCCTCCCTACCCCACCCCTCTAGGTGGTCACAAAGCACCGAGCTGATCTCCCTGTGCTATGCGGCTGCTTCCCACTAGCTACCTATTTTACGTTTGGTAGTGTATATATGTCCATGCCTCTCTCTCGCTTTGTCACAGCTTACCCTTCCCCCTCCCCATATCCTCAAGTCCATTCTCTAGTATGTCTGGGTCTTTATTCCTGTCTTACCCCTAGGTTCTTCATGACATTTTTTTTCTCTTAAATTCCATATATATGTGTTAGCATACGGTATTTGTCTTTCTCTTTCTGACTTACTTCACTCTGTATGACAGACTCGAGGTACAGGCATCATTCTTTGTTTTTGTTTTGTTTTTTTTTTCGGTATGCGGGCCTCTCACTGCTGTGGCCTCTCCCGTTGCGGAGCACAGGCTCCGGACGCGCAGGCTCAGCGGCCATGGCTCACGGGCCCAGCCGCTCCGCGGCATGTGGGATCTTCCCGGACCGGGGCACGAACCCGCGTCCCCCCGCATCGGCAGGCGGACTCTCAACCAGTGCGCCACCAGGGAAGCCCCTACAGCACTCTCTTATACAATTTAACGAGCAGAGAAAGTCACAAAAGGTAACTTCCTAGCATTAAAAAACATGCTTTTGAAAATTTCCAATGCACGTAATTCATGAACACACAGTTCAGACTGCTAGTCATATCATTTGGCCTAGGAAGCTGTGTGTGAGGATGTGATTTTTTCCCCCCGATTTTACTAAGTAAAATATTAGGATCCAGTGGCTTATGACAAGCCAAAATGTTATGTTGGGAGGAAAACCTTTCCTCTTCCAACTTGTGTCCCGTGATCCAGGACCTGCAAATTAACTGAGTATATACAGATTAACAGGAGAAAAGGCAAAGTTTATCTACATGTACAGACAGGAGCTCCCAGTAACGGAAAATTTGTACAATAGCCTGAGTAGAGGTGTACATATATTAACTTAGCAAAAGGGATTTATTTAGGGCTTCAGTGGGAGAGGATGAAAGGTTCAATTGGGTTTTTGATGCTGATTGGGCGGTTTGTCTTTACAACAGCTGAATTCATAGGAACCTCCCTCAAAGGAGGGTTAATGGCAGCTGTATTTTCAGGAGACCCTGTTTTAGTCCGGTAAGATGTCTCTCTGTGAATTTTCTGTAGCTCAAAGATTTTCACTTTAAAATAATCTTTACACCAACTCTGGAGGTCCAAGTGGGTTCCACAGTTATTTCCAGTACCTAAGATTAAGATCACAGGGTCACAGGTTCTCACTTCATGCTGCCCTGCTCTTTCATAGACTCTAATTAAATAACAACTGGTGTTATACCTTGTTTTTCCCCCTCCTTCCCTCACTACACTGTAACCCGTGAGGTTAGGGACTGTGTTTGTTATAGTCATCTTTGGACCCTGGCATCTTGCATGGTGCCTGGCACATGAAACTCAAAAATACTGAATGAATAAATGAATGAATTAAAATACGTACTTAGGCATAAAATTTATTTCCTTAAATTCTCCAATTCCCAGCTGTCCTTCAGAACCAGATCCCCACGCGAAGACCCTTCCTTTGTGACAGCCAGCCAGGGAATGCTCCTTTCCACAGCTCACGGTACCAACATGCAGAGTCTCCAATGCCGGAATTCGTTCTTTAGGAACAAAAACAAAACCAAACCTCCCATAAGATTGTTAATATAATACCAAGTTTAAGAAAGTACTTTTCTTCAAAAGGAAGGGTTTTCCGATCTCTTCCAATGACTTTTAAATCAAGGCCTAAAGTCCACCTTAAAGGTGTGAAGGAAATAGGCTCAACGTGTGGCACTGTCCTTACGGGAATACGGCTGCTATTTAAAAGGGTGGGCATGTGGAGGAGGGAACCTGTAAGGACTTGTTGCCCTAACATTTCTCTATGAGGGTGGAGTCAAAACCCAGACAGATAAAGGAGAGAAGATGGGATCACCCCTCCTCCATTCCTCTGACTTTCCAGCCCTGAAGAGTGAGAATATAGTGAATCCTTTGCTAAGGGCAGGGAGCTTGCCTGAGTGTGAGAGGCAGATGCCAGAGGCACTCACAGTGAAGAGTGCAGTAACGTGCCTCCCAGTGGGCCAGATGTGCCCACAAATGAAAACCTGAGCACATTTCCCTGCAAGACAATCCAAACTGTTCTCCCAAAGTGTTTGTCTCTGAATTATCAGAGGTCTGAAGTTAAGCACATCATTACCGGTAAAGTTTTTGTTAACACTTAAGTTTTCTTTTTTAATCTTGTGATCTTATCCTTTTCAATGATTTACTTTGCAAACGATGCAACGATAAAAAAATTCCCAAAGATTCATATACTCATGGAGGTGGAAACTGGTACCTTCTTCCTGGAGAAGAATTTGGCTTTAAGTATCACGTTGTCCCTAATTTCCACCTGAAGGGGATCAGAATATGCCACCCCAAAATATGCCACTTTGGCCTAAGGATGACTTTGAGCTGAAGGCAACTGAGAGTCAACAGATGCAGAAAGAGTTCTCTGCCTTCCCCTTATCAACTTAAAAGCATAAATTTGCGAAGTTGGCATGAATTTCTCCTGTGAAGGTGCACCCCCTTCCATACCAGGAAGAAAAGAATGCCTCTTATCACCAGAGCTGGCACTGAGATGAGTCTGCATAAACAGCCCTTAGTAAAGTAACACTTATCTTCCATTAGTTTCCCTCATATATTTCTTTTTTTTTTTAAGATGTTCATTATTTTTATCTTTTTTTAAAAATTTGTTTTATGTTTGGCTGCGTTGGGTCTTCATTGCTGCACATGGGCTTTCTCTAGTTGCGGCGAGCAGGGGCTACTCTTCGTTGCGGTGTGCGGGCTTCTCATTGCCATGCCTTCTTTTGCTGCGGAGCACGGGCTCTAGGTGCGTGGGCTCAGTAGTTGTGGCGCACGGGCTTAGCTGCTCCGCGGCATGTGGGATCTTCCCGGACCAGGACTCGAACCCGTGACCCCTGCACTGGCGGGAGGACTGTCAACCACTGTGCCAAAAGGGAAGCCCCTCCCTAACATATTTCAAAGACACTTCTCCACAATTGATCATCCCTAAAAACCCAAACCCCCTGTGCTTTGTTAAATGGCATATAAGCTCCTAAGGCTAACCACTTCTTGAGTTGCACTTTTCTGTGAACTCCTGTGCACATAAAATATTCATAAAGTTGTAACGTTTTTTTCTCGTTAATCTGTCTTTGTCAGTTTAGTTCACAGGCCCTCAATATAAGAACTAAGAGGGTAGAGGAAAAGTTTTTCCTCCAGACACATCTTTTGGAATTTATTTTAAGTAAGTAATCAGAAATTTGGTCAAATATTTACTTACAATAATGTCAATCATACTATTATTCATAAAAGGCCCTGATGAGAGAAAAAACAAACTTCCACAAGAGGAGAATAACTGAATTGTACTGTCAGAACCTGGAACGTTATGCAACAATTTAAAATTTATTTAAAAAATACATAATAAAAGGGCAATATGTTCATGATATTATGTTTGACGAAAACGCAATTTACAGAGTTAAATTCTGCATATATAAAACTGTATAATGACATGATTTTTTAAAGATTAAATGTATAATAGGAAAAAAAGGCCAAAAAAAAAGCATCAAAATATTAGTTGTCTTTGGGTGTTAGAAGCATAAGCGATTTCTTTCGCTGTGTCTCTATTGATACAATAATCAATAATAGCAAAATGCTGTTATACATGTTTTTAATCTGAAGAAAAAAGACTCCCTAGGGTATTTCTGAGGGAGTTTCAGGTGTCCAAACCACAAACCACGTTTACAAGGTCACTCTGTTCCAGACAGATTCGCAGAGCTAAGGACTGGTCCCAAAAGGCATCTCTGTCCAAGGGAACGCTGCGCGGTTTAGCGCAACTTTCAGTTTCGTTTTGCTGACGGAACAAGCCGAGACACGTCGGGAAAACGAAACTGGAGGCGTTCCGCTCAGGCTGCGCAGGGCTCCGTTCTCCCGTCTCCGGCGGCCCGTGACCCAGCAGA
The DNA here is from genome assembly GCF_000442215.2 of Lipotes vexillifer. NCBI lineage: Eukaryota > Metazoa > Chordata > Mammalia > Artiodactyla > Lipotidae > Lipotes > Lipotes vexillifer. The sequence goes on from NW_006776832.1 coordinate 548,028, forward strand.
AGTACGGGCCGCTCCCGCGCCCAGCCGCCTGCCCGAGTCTGTGCGCTCTGCCAGCTGCGGCACCCAAAGGCTAGGGACGCGTGCGCGCTGACTTCCCAGGAAACGGGAGGCTGGGTGAGCCGCGCCCTTGCTGGCGTCCCCCTGACGTCCAGCTCGCCCCCCCCACCCCCCACCTCGCGAACGGCTTTCGGGTGTCGAACCTGAGCGCCAAGTGCTGAGAAGCAGAGGGACCCCGGAGGAAGAGCGCCTCAATGTGCATCTTAGCTAAGCCACTTGAAAGCGCTGTGACTCTGGGCAAGTTACTTCCCGATTCTGTGCCTTGGCTACCACGTCTGTGAAATGTGGACAGTAATACAGCGAATCTAATGTGTTAGGATAATGTAACTGATAATAAATTGTGTTAGAATAATGCCTAGAGTACTTAATAAAAGCATCTGCGTGCCAGCCCTTTTTTAGACGGTTTTTGTCACTGGAAATGCAAAATCCTCATGGTGCTTACATTCTCCTATTTATAAACAGATAAATAAATATTTTGTATGATGTCAAGTGGCAAAACGTGAAGAAAAATAAAACAGTAAAGGAATGGAGGGCGAGGGCAGAAGGAACTAGGTTTTTTTTTTTTTTTGCGGTACGTGGGCCTCTCACTGTTGCGGCCTCTCCCGTTGCAGAGCACGGGCTCCGGACGCGCAGGCTCAGGGGCCATGGTTCACGGGCCCAGCCGCTCGGCGGCATGTGGGATCCTCCCGGACCGGGGCATGAACCCGCGTCCCCTGCATCGGCAGGCGGACTCTCAACCACTGTGCCACCAGGGAAGCCCGGAACTAGCATTTTTTGATAAGATATCAGGGAAGACCTCTGTGATGAAGTGACGTTTGAGCAGAGAGCCAATGGGACCCGGGAAATGAGAGAATGAGTCATTCTCATATCTAAGCGTGCAGGGTGAAGTGGAGCATTTGGAGGCTTTTGAAAAGACAAGTGATATGATCTGACTTTAGTTTTAAAAGAATTATTCTGGCTGCCATGTAGAAAATAACAGAACAAAGACGGAAGCAGAAAAGCCAGTTAGGGGAAGCTGCTGTAAGAGCCCAGGATAGAAGGATGATGCTGAGTCCAGGACTGAGGTGATATCCTAGAGGGGAAGAGAGAAGAAATGATCACATTCAACATGTTTTAAAAGTCAGAGTCCACAGATTGGCTGATGAATTGGAAGTGGGAGGAAAGAAGGAAAGGGATTAGGATTACTCCGAGGTTGGCCTGAGCAACTGGGGTGAAAGGTGGTACCCTTTACTGGAGTGGGAACCCCGAGAGAGCCACCAGTTTGGGGCTGATGGATCAGCAGTCCAGTCTGGTAATAACTGTGAGACGCTTATTATACAAGGAGGCAATAAGATCAATCATTGTGGAGTTGGGGAGAGACACTGAGGTAGTCATCAAACTGGGAATTGTCAGTGTAGAGATGATACTTAAAGCCAGAAGACTGAATGAGATCACCTATGGGGCAAGTGTGTTAAGCATGTAACAGAGGACTGATCTTAGGAGGAAAACCAGGAAGGGCGGTGTGCATAAGCAAGTGAAGAATAAGGGAATGATTAACTCTTGTCAATTGCTTGTGGGGCAAGGTTGAGTGTTCATCTTTAGTTCTGGCAAAATGGAGGTTATTGGTGACTGTGACAGCGTTAGCCATCATCAGCATTTTTGTTTTATTTTTCTTATTACAGCATCCATTTATATACTCTCAGCTCACCTCTCCTTACTACTATATTTTAAGTAAAGACAAGAATAAATGTCATTTGCTTTTCTACCTCAAGAGGGTCTAGCTCGTGGTAGAGGCTAATAAGTGTGTATTGGACAAATGGGTTGATGAGTGGTGAGTAAATGAGTATCAGTCATACTTCTGGTTCCATTTCATTATGTACCATAGTATTTTCTGAATACTAATTTCCTAAATGTTTATCGCTTTCCTTAGGCATAAGACACTGAGCCCTCACATTAAGTTATTTCTTTTTTTTTTTTTTTTTTTTTTTGCGGTACGCGGGCCTCTCACTGTTGCGGCCTCTCCCGTTGCGGAGCACGGGCTCCTGACGCGCAGGCCCAGCGGCCATGGCTCACGGGCCCAGCCACTCCGCGGCATGTGGGATCTTCCCGGACCGGGGCACGAACCCGTGTCCCCTGCATCGGCAGGCGGACTCTCAACCACTGCGCCACCAGGGAAGCCCCTAAGTTATTTCTTTAACATGAAATCTGCTGGAGAACTAAACTGTAAATGTACTGTATCATTTTGTGTCCCCACCACCTAGCACAGAGTGTGTCACATAAAAAGAACTCAATAAATGTTAGCGAGATAGTGAATAAATTAAAGAAATTGAGAACATTTGAGAAAGATGTAATCCTCGATTCATCTGTGTTCATGCGCTTGGAAATAGTAGCTCCCAGTTACTGAATGTCTACCATGTGTTGACTATTGTATAGAAATTTTCTAATTTAATTCTTTCAACAGCTTTTCTCATTTAAGGTTCTTTTGGCTGCAAGTGACAGAAAATATGACCTCAGCTCACTTAAGCAAAAGGGAAATTTACTGGTAGCTTGCATTATTATTATTCAGAAATATTTGCCGCCCCTCTCCACCCTATGGCATCAAGCTTGAGTATGTGAATTTGTTCTGGCCAATGACATGCAAGCAGGAAGCATCCTCCAGGGAGATGGTTTAGGCGCTAGTACTTATTTTCCCTACTACTCTCTTCCCTCTATTACAACTGGTGATTTTCCAAACAGAGCTTGCTCCATCATCCTGGGTCCCAGATCAAAAACAATCTAGCAGAGTTGCAGCCATCCTGTGTAACTAAGAGAGAAATAAATCTTTGTTGTTGTAAGCCCCTGAGCTTTTGGGTGTTTGTTATCACACAGCATAACTTAGCCTCTTCTGACAGTCACTTAACTGAAAAGTCCATCATCATGGCTGATTTGGGGAAGTGCTGTCAACAAGGGCTTATACAGTGTCCGAGTGACTCCACTTCTCTGTATCTCTTCATTCTGCCTCTTGCTCACGGGACTTCATCTTCAGGCTCCAAGCAGTGTAACTGCACAATTCCAGAATCTCCTCTGAAGTGGCAAGAGGGTTACAGCAGCTCTAAACTTTATATCCAGCTCTCAGCTTCACAGCCTGCGGACCATCTGCTCACAAACAAAAGCCATGGTGTTCAGCCATGATGCTCTCAATGGCCCAATTTGGGTCACATGTCCACTCCTGAGCCAATCAGATCTGCCTGCAAGAATCTCTCATGAGCACACGTTCTGAGAGTGCGGAGTAAGCAGATTCCTCAGTGAAAGCTGGGCATGTTGCTGGAAGAAGTGGGGGATGGATACCAAGGAGATAAGCAACAAGGATCCTCCACATCCATCACGGCAACTAAGCAGTATTATCATTCCCATTTTGTAGGTAAGGAATCAAGGCTCAGAGGGTTCTGCTAACTTGTTTGACGATACGTGCATATAAGTGGCAGGATTTTAACATTGACTAATTTGACTAGAAAGCCTATTTAATTTCTACTATAACATACCTGTTGACCTTTAACAAATAGAAAGCCATATATTTCTCCAGCAAAGGTGGGTTTGTTTGGGATCGGCGAAGAATTGCAGTCTGGGGTCTGCAATCATGGTGAGCCATGTGCAAATCCCCCCATGGCAAGAGAAGGAGGACACTTTCATAGAGGGGAAAAGGAAGTTGGGAGGACCGTAGTAAGCTAAGAGTCCATGGCTTTTCATTGGCTGAGTCCTTGCCAGGGAAGTCCTTTTTCTTCCTGTTGGGCTCTGCTATTGTCCAGGGCTTGAGAGCTCCCCCTTCTGGTCTCCCAGGTCCATTTAATTGAGGTTTCTGTTATAATAATTTTTGCACACTTTTGAGTCCCTGACCTCTCCTCTCGGGCCCCCTTTGGGTTAATGGCACATCCTCACAACCCTTCCATCTAGATAATTCCAATTCATCATATATTCTCTCCCCATTGCAAAATCCTCCCCTAATCAATTAGTTGCTGAAGGATGTAGGCTCATATCAGCATCATATTTTCTATCCACTTTATATCTCCACCACTCCTACCCTGGTTCAGTTCTTCTGCAATAACATCTCACATGTCTGTATCTCTAACATCTGGCATCTCTAATCAATCTTTTACTTTCTCCTAAGAGTTATCTGCAGAAAACACAGTTCTGATCATGTCACTTAACTGTTCTAATCGTTGTTGGCCTATTGCTGCAGAAATGATACACACAAAATCCTTTGTGTATAATTTCAGGCCCTCCATGATCTGCTTGTTTGATGTTTCCAGCTGCATTTCAGCAACAATTACAGACATATCTTGTTCTCTCTCTCTCTCTACTGTCACAACAAACAACTTGCCTTCTCCTCCCTGATTTTTTTCCAAATCCAGCCCTTTGTTCACTTTGAGAAGAGGAATTTCCTCCTCTCCATTTGTTTACAGAAATAGTATGTCTTAAATGCTTCATCTCTGTGAAGTTCTTCTTGGACTCCACAACATCAATTACCCCCTTCTGGGCTCCTACAACAAATTATGACCTCAGTATGCACACACTCCCATGATTTCACTCTGTATGGCTATGTTATTTCACCTTTGCCCAACCAACTCCAGGAGGGAACATAATCATCTTTGCAGGCTCACCAAATCCTAGCAAAGTGTCTATTACACAATACATGCTAAATATAGTGCCTGGCACTTAATAGGCATTCAATGACTATTAGGTGAATTAATTAGGTAAAATTCATGGTTAATTTTTTTTAATATTTACTGAATGTCTACTAGGGGTATAACAAGGAGGGAAAAAATAATAATAATTACTATTTACATTAGTATTTACTTTAGACTTTATAAAGTCCTTCCAGCTATTTTACTTGCTGTGTCCTCATAAGCACCGAGTAAGCAGGCATGAGAGGAAACACTGTTCCTGTTTCACATATAAAGAACTTAGGCTCAGAGAAGTCAAAGTGATTGGTCTTGAATTACAGATCAGTGAGTTGAATAGCCCATGGTTTTTCTTTCCACTTTATAACCATGTCTGATGACCTTCCCTTTCTCAGAGAACACACTGGTAAGAAACAGAAAAGCAACAGACATTGGTTGTCATTGTATCTTTTTTTTTTTTTTTTTGCGGTACGCGGGCCTCTCACTGTCGTGGCCTCTCCCGTTGCGGAGCACAGACTCCGGATGTGCAGGCTCAGCGGCCATGGCTCACGGGCCCAGCCCCTCCGCGGCGCGTGGGACCTTCGCAGACCGGGGCACGAACCCGTGTCCCCTGCATCGGCAGGCGGACTCTCAACCACTGCGCCACCAGGGAAGCCCTGTCATTGTACCTTTAAAATCAGACTTCGAAGATTATTTATACCTAATATCTCATACCAACAGCCTATTTTCCTTCTTTTTTTTTTTTTTTTAACTAATTTTTCCCTAACCGTGATGTATGGAGGACAAGAGAATGAGAAAAGGGAAAGAAAATAAAATTTCTTAACTACCCACCAAATGCCAGTTTCTCACACATTTCCCCATTCAGCTTGGCAACCACCCTGTAACGTACCATGTATTATAGCCCATACAGATACGAATAACTGCGGTCTCAGGAAATTGTAGTGATTTGCTCAAGATAAATAGTAAGATAAATGCAGGACCAGATTCAAACCATGCCTCCTCCTCCACCCTCTTTCCACCAAACAGCACTGACTCAAAGTGACGTGAGAAGGATGTTAGAAAGGGGATGAGAGAGAGGACGAGCTTACAAAAGGTCATCATGGAACACATGGGGTTGAGGGAAGCAGAATAAACCAGGTAGGAGGAGGGGAAATGGGCCTGAGGTCAATCCTTGAGGATCAGCTGGAAGGACATCTGAGAAGAGGGAAGGATATCGCATTTCCGTTGCTTTCCTCTGCCATCGTCTTCCTAGACCCACTTCTGCTTAAGCCCCAACGCTTCTGAGTTCAAAGCCCATCTCCATGCGACTTAGCCAGGACAGCCCTTAGACGGGACAAATAAATGGAAAATGGACTGCACCCCATGTATTAGCTTGGTTTATGATCACACTCTAGCTGCCATCCCAGCTACCTCCGGAAGGCTCCCTGGAAAATGTCATCCAGTGCCTCTTCACAAATGGACAAGACAATTAGGAGAGCCAGTACTAGTCAGTGGGAGAAGAAACCGCCTGCTCAAACCCTAACCTTTCAGGCTCCTTAGAGATAAGAAGTGGTAGTTTTGAATTTTAACTCTAGGTGGCAGTATTAGCCAACCTGATCCTTTACTCTTAGGCAACACGTTCATCTATTTTTTATGGTTGGCAAATTAATAATGGTTGACATCTCTTTTCTATAGGTAATCTTATAAATATCCACAAGGATGTTTATAATTTTCTTTCCCATGCTCATTGTAAGGTATTGGTATTTAAATTACTTAGGAAAAAAAAATGACAAAACCCTACTCTCACGTATATCACTGCCAGAATGCCTTACACTGTAACGCTGCGTTTATCTGGAGTCTACCTGCAATCTCAGAGCTCCAAAACATAGTCCTGAAGTGGGAAGAAAGAGGAAAAATGCCTCTGAATCCTAGAAATCGTTGCCACTCAAGCCAGGGTATTCTAAACATGTTACACAATAACAAATTGAGGACTGCCCGAGGTTTGTCTTTAAAACACTGCTTAACTTAACTGGTTAACCTATGAGAACCAGTGAAGCTTTCCTTGTAAGTTAGGATTAGTTTCGCCTGCATATAATGAAAATGCCAAATAACAGTGATTTAACAAGATACAAGTTTTTCTCTCACACATAAAAAGTCCTGAGATAAGCGGCTAAGGGCTCCTGTGGCACCTCCATGGTTTTTCAGGGACTCAGGCACCTTCTATGCGTTTCATCTGAGAACCCAACTTCCACTTTCAAGGTCGCCTCATGTTCCAAGGTGACTGCTGGAGTTCTAGCTATCACAACTCTATTCTAAGCAGCTGGAGAGTAGGAATGAGACTGCTATCCCCCAAATCCCATGCAACACTTCTGCATACATCTGATTAACCAAAACTTGTTTAGAAGTAGCTGCATAAGATGCTGGAAAATGTAGTTTTTAGCTGAGCATCTTACAGCTCCAAATAAAATTGGCATTTTGTTACCAAGGAGGAAGGAGAAGATTATTAGGCGGCCATGAGCAGTCTCTCTACAACCAGCAAGGAATTTGAGATGTTTGGTCCAAACATATACAGCAGACAAGGCAGCTTCATGGGTGTGTGACCAGTGTTGTACACTGAGAGGGTCCTGCTCTCAGAAGGCCCCGCACTTAGTTTAATGTTCTGTCTTAAAATTTTTAACAACTTTACCTTGGAACTTGTGTTTTATAAGTGCAGTCTGATGTAACACTGGAATATGCAAGTGAGCAGGGGAGATACACGCAATACGTCTGTTATTTCTTGCCACACTGTTCACATATAGTGTTCAAGATGCCCCATGAGCACAAAATCCCATTGGGTCCGTGATGTGCGGGAGTTCAATGAGACTCAAAGCTAGTATAAGGTAAGCAGGTTACATCTACGACTGAGTAATAAGTAGGGACACTGATAGCCCCTAGAGGCCACACTTTCTGTTTGAACAAGAACCGGGCTTCCAACACAGAAGGAAGGCAATGGCATTCGAAGGAACACAAAGGAGCAAGAAACCCGACCACACCATTCCTCACTCCCATTAGTTCTCAGTGTTAGGCAACCACTTATGCTGAAAATGCTGATATAGAAAGAAAAGGAGTCACTGTGGAGAACAGTATGGAAGTTCCTTAAAAAACTAAAAATAGAGCTACCATATGATCCTGCAATCCTACTCCTGGGCATATATCTGGAAAAAAACATAATTTGAAAAGGTACATGTATACCCCAGCATTCATTGCAGCACTATTTACAATAGCCAAGACATGGAAGCAACCTAAATGTCCATCAACAGAGGAATGGATAAAGAAGATGTTTTATACACACACACACACACACACACACACTCACTACCCCCCCCCACACACAGTGGAATATTACTCAGCCATAAAAAAGAATGAAATAATGCCATTTGCAGCAACATGGATGGATCTAGAGATTATCATATAAGTGAAGTAAGCCAGACAGAGAAAGACGAATATTATATCATATTGCTTATGTACGGAATCTAAAAAAAAAAAAACATACAAATGAACTTATTTCCAAAACAGACAGAGACTCACAGACATAGAAAACAGACTTATGGTTACTAAAGGGGAAAGGGGTGTGAGGAGAGGGATAAAGTAGGAGTTTGGGATTAACACATACACACGACTATGTGTAAAACAGATAACCAACAAGGACCTACTGTGTAGCACAGGGAACTATATTCAATATCTAGTAATAACCTATAAGGGAAAATATTCTGAAAAAGTATATATGTATGCACATAAATATATACACATATATACGTATGTATAACTGAATCGCTGTGCTGTAAACCTGAAATTAACACAGTACTGTAAATCAATTACACTTCAATAACAAAATTTTTTAATTAAAAAAATGTAAAAAGTCCAACAAAATTTTGATTTTCCCCATAATGAATACTTTCATACTTTCACTGAAATATCAAATATTATATTCTTTCAATACTGAAAAAAAAAAAGGTTTCCTGTATAATTTTGAGGGTCACTCTGTTAAGCTGGTTAAGTTGTGAATATGTTAAGCTTCCATCTAGTCTCAAGAGTGGTAGAGGAGGAAGTCTATTATTTTTAGAGATTCTCAGTGACTAATTTTTTCATTTATAGCCCTAACTTATTTAGATAAACTTCAGCTCACAAAGTCTTTCCTGGGATTTGAGGGTTCACTTGAAAGCTAAGTAACTGGGGAAACTAATAAATTAAGAAAAGAGTCAATCTGGGGAAAGTGAAATTGAATTATTTAATAAAGAGTTTAAATTATGAAAGAAAAGAAAAGATAGGGCAACCCATAATTCCTTTTCCTTCCAGTCCTTCCTTATCATTAGGCCAAAATTAGAGTGTTGGTACAACACGTGGGAATCAAGAAGTGGAATAAAACAGTTGAGTTAATTTGGGGCAGTGTTTCTACTATTCTGATAAGGATGAAATACACTTGTAAATAAGAGCTACAAAATATAAAGTGCATAATTTTTATGATTTTGCATACAAGTTAAATATTTATATTTGCATTTAAAACTGGTATTGCACAATGTAAAGGTGAACGGTAGAATTCATGCTAATAATTTAAAATTATATATATATTTTTTTGAATAACATTAAGCAAATAAAAACACCATGACAAATTGAAAAAGACTGTGGAAGATGACCTCACCAACACCAAACAAACAACCAAGCAATAAAGTGGAAGACTAATCACCAAGATGTGGATGTTAGAATGTTTACTATTATTCTTTACCAAACAAACAACTACAAAAGGAAAATGTCAGCAAATTTCTTCCAGCAAGCTGAGACACTGGGAGTGTCTGCACAGACCAAGAGAGTAACCTCGTCGGTTTCACCAAAAAACCACTAGGTTTGGGCTTCCCTGGTGGCGCAGTGGTTGAGAGTCCACCTGCCGATGCAGGGGACACGGGTTCGTGCCCCGGTCCGGGAAGATCCCACATGCCGCGGAGCGGCTGGGCCCGTGAGCCGTAGACGCTGAGCCTACGTGTCCGGAGCCTGTGCTCCGCAATGGGAGAGGCCACAACACTGAGAGGCCCACGTACCGCAAAAAAAAACAAAAAACAAAAAAACCCCACTAGGTTTATATTTTTTTCCCGCTTTTACTATTTTGGTAATAGGAACTGAAAGAAGTATTAATACCACATGGGAAGACCTCCCCCACCAAAGAAATCTGAAATATATAGTAAATGTCTTTTCTCTCTTTTGTTCATTTTAGATGCTGGTGGTAAACTTCCAAGAGTTGTGATTTTTTTTCAAAAAAAATGTATGCCCTTCTTATTAATTTCTAGGATGAAGGGAGAACAATATTTTGCTTTCTAACGTGACTCTGAAAATGAGCAGTATGAAGTTCCTCAAAAATTAAAATTTTTACCCTTGAAAGGAAAAGATGGGAAAAAAAGAGACTGTAGAAGAAAATTTTTTAAAATTATATTTTATATCTTTAATTGACCTTTTTTTCTTAGTCTTTGAACAAGTGGCTCTGAATTTTCATTTTGCACTAGGCCCCACAAATTATGAAGTTGGCACTGGTGTCAAGGTTTAATAACTCAGACTATGCAAAAAAATTTATTTTCTAGAACTTATATAAACTTATTCTCCAGCCTTTGTGCTACAGAGTGGGCAGTGATCTTACGTTATCATTTAACTATCTCCATCTCTTCTTGTTTGAAATGTTGCTTTTCAGGTAAATACTCCATTTTCAGACATTTTCTTCCTTCCCACTCCCTCCAGCCCTGTGTCAATAATGTAAGTGTGGAAGGAAAAGATAAAGTAATATAGCCAAGTCAAAACAGAAGGATGTTCCCATTATAGATTTCATCAGGAGAGCTCATCATTGTGTCATGAAAGTTTTATGAGAATTTTTTCATACTAGTGTCCTTAATTATTACTAGTTTATAATATGCAGGAAAAGAAATCAGAATATAGAAATTCAGTAACATATGATGTCAGAAACAGTAACATGAGGAAAGGAGAGTAAAAGTGAAGAGTTTTTTAAAATTAGAAATTAAGATTTCAGCAACTTAAAATAATCACATATAGATAGATTACTAATAATCACAGATATATAAATTACTATATTACCACAGAACATCTATAATAGACACACACACAAAAAAGAGAGAGGAATCCAAACATAACACTGAAGATAATCATCAAATCACAAAGGAAGAGAAAAAAAGAAGAAAGGAGCAAAAAAGAACTACAAAAACAACTAACAAAAGGCCAATAAGTACACACATATCAACAATTACTTTAAATGTAAATGGACTAAAGGCTCCAATCAAAAGACACAGAGTGGCTGAATGGATACAAAAACAAGACCCATATTTATGCTGCCCACAGGAGACTCACTTCAGATCTAAAGACACACACAGACTGAGTGTGAGGGGATTGGAAAAAAGGTAGTCTAAGCAAATGGAAACAAAGAGAAAGCCAGGGTAGCAATACTTATATGAGACAAACAGACGTTAAAATAAAGAATGTTACAAAAGACAAAGAAGGATATTATATAATGATCAAGGAATCAATCCAAGAAGATAAAACAATTGTAAATACATATGGGCCCAACATAGGAGCACTTAAATTTATAAAGCAAATATTAACAGACATAAAAGGAAAAATTAACAGTAACACAATAATAGTAGGGGACTTTAATACCCCACTTACATCAATGCACATATCATCCAGATATAAAATCAATAATGAAATACAGGCCTTAAATGACACATTAAACCAAATGGACTTAATTGATATATAGAACATTCCATCCAAATACAGCAGAATACACACTCTTTGTGAGTGCACATGGAACATTCTCCAGGATAGATCACATACTAGGCTATAAAACAAGTCTCGGTAAATTTAAGGAAACTGAAATCATATCAAGCATCTTTTCCGACCACAGATTATGAGACTAGAAATCAACTACTAGGATAAAACTGAAAAAAACACAAACTCATGGAAGCTAAGCAAGAAGCCACTAAACAACCAACGGATCACTGAAGAAATCAGAAAATATCTTTGACATAAATTGTAGCAATATTTTTTTGGATCTGTCTCCTAAGGTGAATGAAACAAAAGCAAAAATAAACAAATGGGACCTATCTGAATTAAAAGTTTTTGCACAGCAAAGGAAACCATGAACAAAACAAAAAGACAACCTACTGAATGGAAGAAGATATCTGTAAATGATATATCTGATATATTTGCAAATGAAAATCTGATAGTATTCAAAATATACCAACACATATAACGCAATATCAAAAAAACAAACAACCTGATTAAAAAATGGGCAGAGGGACTTCCCTGGTGGCACAGTGGTTAAGAATCCGCCAGCCAATGCAGGGGACACAGGTTTGAGCCCTGGTCTGGGAAGATCCCACATGCCGCGGGGCAACTAAGCCCATGTGCCACAACTACTGAGCCTGCGCTCTGGAGCCCGTGAGCCACAACGACTGAGCCCGTGTGCCACGACTACTGAAGCCCGTGTGCCTAGAGCCCATGCTCCTCAACAAGAGAAGCCACCGCAAGGAGGAGCCCGCCCACCACAACGAAGAGTAGACCCGCTTGCTGCAACTAGAGAAATCCCACGTGCAGCAATGAAGACCCAACACAGCCATAAGTAAATAAATAAATAAATAAATTTATTAAAAAAAGAATGTGCAGAGGATCTGAACAGATATTTTTCCAAGAAGACATAGAGATGGCTAACACACACAAAGATGCTCAAAATCACTAATCATCAGGGGACTGCAAACCAAAACCACAATGAGCTATCACCTCACACTTGTCAGAATGGCCATTATCCAAAAGAAAACAAATAGCCAGAGTTGGAGAGAACGTGGAGAAAAGGGATGTCTTGTGCACTGTTGGTGGGAATGTAAATTGGTACAACCACGATGGAAAACAGTATGGAGATATCTCAAAAAATTAAAAAGCGGGAATTCCCTGGCATTCCAGTGGTTAGGACTCCATGCTTCCACTGCAAGGGGCATGGGCTTGATCCCCGGTGGGGGAACTAAGACTCCACAAGCAAGTGGCACAGCCAAAAAAATTTAATTAAAATAAATTAAAAATAGAACTACCATGTGATCCAACATATCTACTCCTGGATATTTATCCAAATAAAACAAAAGCACTAATTCCAAAAGATATATGTACCCCTATGTTCACTGCAGCATTCTTTATAACAGCCAAGATATGGAATCAACCACAGTACCCATCAATAGATGAATGGATAAAGAAGATGCATTACACTGGAATACAATAGAATATTACTCAACCATTAAAAAGAATGAAATCTTGACATCTGTGACAAGATGCATGGACCTGGAGGATATTACGCTACATGATATAAGACAGAGAAAGAAAAATGCTGTATGATTTCACTTATATGTGGAATCAGAAAAACAAAACAAAACAAATGAACAAACATAACAAAGCAGAAATAGAGATAGATACAGAGAACAAACAGGTGGTTACTAGAGGGGAAGGTGGTTGGAGGAGGAAAGAAATAGGTGAGAGAGATTATGAGGTACAAACTTCCAGTTGCAAAATAAATGAGTCTTGGGTATGAAATGTGCAAGGGACTATAGTCAATAACTATGTAATATCTTTGTACAGTGACATACTATAACTAGTCTTATTGTGGTGATCTGTTTGAAATGTATAGAAACATCAAATCACTATGTTGTATAACAGGAACTAACATAGTAGTGTAGGTCAATTGTACTTCAAAAACAAACAAATAAACAATCTCATAGTAAAAGGGATCAGGGCTTCCCTGGTGGCGCAGTGGTTGGGAGTCTGCCTGCCGATGCAGGGGACGAGCGTTCGTGCCCCGGTCCGGGAAGATCCCACATGCCACAGAGTGGCCGGGCCCTTGAGCCATGGCCACAGAGCCTGCGCGTCCGGAGCCTGTGCTCCGCAACGGGAGAGGCCACAACAGTGAGAGGCCCGCGTACCACAAAAAAAAAAAAAAAGAAAGAAAAAGAGATCAGGTTTGTGGTTACCAGAGGCAGGGAGTAGTCAGGGAGAACTGGATGAAGGCAGTCAAAAGGTACAAATTTCCAGTTATAAGATAAATAAGTACTAGGAATGTACTTATTTACAACATGTACAACATGATAAAGATAATTAACACTGCTGTACATTATATATGAAAATTCTTAAGAGTAAATCCTAAGAGTTCTCAGCACAAGAAAAACAATTCTTTTAATTAAAAAATTATTTTTCTATTTCTTTAATTTGTATCTATATGAGATAATGGATGTTCTGTAAACTTATTGTGATAATCACTTCATGATGTATGTAAATCAAATCATTATGCTGGGGGCTTCCCTGGTGGCGCAGTAGTTAAGCCTGCCAATGCAGGGGACACGGGTTCGAGCGCTGGTCCGGGAAGATCCCACATGCTGCGGAGCAACTAAGCCCGCGCACCACAACTACTGAGCCTGCGCTCTAGAGCCCGTGAGCCACAACTACTGAAGCCTGCATGCCTAGAGCCCGTGCTCCGGCACAAGAGGAGCCACTGCAATGAGAAGAATAGCCCCTGTTCGCCACAACTAGAGAAAGCCCACGTGCAGCAATGAAGACCCAATTCAGCCAAAAATAAATAAATAAAATTTAAAAAATAGTTTAAAAATAGAGACTTAAAAAAAATCATTATGCTGTACACCTTAAACGTATACAGTGCTGTATTCAACTATATCTCAATAAAACTGGAAGAAAAAATGAATACATACATTTTTTAAAAAGAGATATGTAACCACTGTTGCCCACCTTGTGATCAGAGCTCAGTTTACTTAAAATATTTTTCCCCATGCCCTTGGCATCAGAAGTAGGTTTGTATCTCCTTAGGTTGCTACATCAGAAGCTGAGGATTATTTCTTCTAAGACCCACAAGTTTGAAGCAGGTGCCTTGTTATTATTTACGCATCACTTTCTTCTCTTTTAGGAGTAGTGATATGAATTAAAATATTCTTGTGGTGGGTGAGCTGACAATACAATGGTATAACTTTGCTTTCTTATTGCAACACTTCCAGTAATCAACACGTTGACACTTCTCATTTTCTCAACTCCCAAGTAGAACTTTAAAATATTTCCTTCCAAATTTCACACTCCATCAAAAAGAAATTGTTTCCTACCTAATGAAAAAAAAAAAAAACCCACTCTCTAGTTAAGGAAGTATTCGTTATAAGTGGTTGATAAAGTCCTAAAAGGGGAGCGGACTCCCTACATCGTTTTTGTGTTCACTTTCCATTCATTCATTTAATTTCCATTTACTGAGTACCCCACTTATACAAGACACCACTTGAGAAACTTCATGGAATTTGTGCCCCAAGATGATTAAATGTCACAGACCAGATGAGACATGTACATTAGTAACTATAATAAAGGGTATATATGAAGAGAATCATGGTTGGGAGCAAACAAAGGGTTATAGGCACTCAGAGAGGGAAAGGATCTTTTTGGCCAAGGAAGTCAGGGTAAGTTTCATGGAGGATGTTGCCACTGCATAGTACCATAAAGAATGTGGAGAATTTCAACTTATAGAAATGGATGCAAAGGAATCTGAAATGGAGACTTGGCATGAACAAAGAGACACAGGTAAGGTGAAATATGTAGAGTGGTTTCCTAAATAACAGTCAAGTTTTAAAGTCAAAAATGCCAAAGATCTTTAAACCCATCTGTCTGAGGAGTTTGACTAGGCCAATTTGCCTGGGGCCTGGAATGGATATGGAAGTACAGGTAACCAGGTAGAAAGACAGGAGACCACGGCAGGCTTGCGAGGCCAGGCCCTCAAAATGAATTCTACTAAGCAATGGGGAACCATTGAAAGGAATGGAACACAGGAGCACCAAGATTTCAGCCAAATGTGTGACCTGATTATTTTATATTTAAATCTAGAGAAACTACTCAAACGCCAATTTAGGTCAACAAGAATTTGCTGCACACCGACCACAAATACCAGGTCCTAGGTTACATGCTCTGGAGTTCAGGCGTTTGAATATTTACCTTCTGATATCCTACCTTAATGTAATTTGATAAATCATAAAATGAAATACAATGTAGGTATAGATATAAAATAGCCATTCAATTTTAAAGTGGCCTGTAGAGGTTGGGGGATAGAAGTAGAAGAGATTTAAGAGAAAGAAAACAGAACACCTTTGGAGTGAGTGTCATGTGTCAGACTCTGCTATGAGCTTCACACATTATCTCATCGATGCAGCATGAATATTAGACAGTTTGGGAGGAGTGAGGGTGGGAAAGTGAGATACAGAGATGAGGCAAGTACAGAAAGAGAGCTGATGCCTCAGTCTTTTTTTTTTTTTAATATTTATTTATTTGGTTGCAGCAGGTCTTACTTGTGGCTCACAGGATCCTTAGTTGTAGCACGTGGGCTCCTTAGCTGTGGCAGGCGGGCTCCTTAGTTGTGGCATGCAAACTCTTAGTTGCAGCATGCATGTGGTATCTAGTTCCCTAACCAGAGATCGAACCCGGGCCCCCTGCATTGGGAGCACGGAGTCTTATCCACTGCACCACCAGGGAAGTCCCTGATGCCTCAGTCTTACCAATGAGGTTAAACTCCTATAAATTCCTTTCCAGTTACCTCCTGTACGTTTCGTTTTATTTCCACCACTTAGGCTCAGATGAGTTTGTGAACTTTTCTGAAGTTCAGTCCCCTCATCTGAAAATCACAAGAGCCTTATGTAAAATCCCTAGCAGACTGCTTGCTACCTTAGTAGGTGTTTAATCAATGACCATTCCTTTTTCCTCTTCTATTAACGGAAAGAGGTCAAACAGGTCTCTGTTTAACCCGAGGGTTTCTTTTAGTAAATTGGTGAATCAGGAAAAAGTAGGGGGTATGACGGAAGTACATCCAAAGGCAATGGGATAACAATCTTAGCAATCACGTGGCACAAAAACGCCGCTAATCACAGGGTAAAGGAGGCAAGAGAGCATAGATAATCTGTACATCCCATCAAAACGATTACCTCCCTCAGATTCAGGGGGCCTGTCCTAAGAATGTCATCAGTCCTGTTTGACTATTTGAAGGCTGATTGTAAGAGAAGACATACTCATACTAGATAGAGTTAGTCAGTTCCTGAGTATCAAGCTTCCATCATATTCTCAGCTCTGGACTAGGCACTCTGAAGGATTTACATAGGATAAGGACTCTCATCTGCAACAGAATACGTACACATATAAAACAGAGAAAAACAAGGAGAAGCTAGAATTAAGAACTAAAAGGGGTATTACTGACACCTGTGGTAGGAATTCAGAGGAAAAGAGGAGGCCACACCTGGCCAGTGGAGTCGGGAAAGAATGACCTTGCAGGGATGCTGGAGAGAGAAGTTAGGGCAGATTCTAGACAGAAAAAGAAACAAGGTCAAAAGCAGGTAGCGGGCTTCCCTGGCGGTGCAGTGGTTGAGAGTCTGCCTGCTAATGCAGGGGACACGGGTTCGAGCCCTGGTCTGGGAGGATCCCACATGCCGCGGAGCAACTGGGCCCATGAGCCACAGCTACTGAGCCTGCGTGGCTGGAGCCCGTGCTCTGCAACAAGAGAGGCCGCGATAGTGAGAGGCCCGCGCACCGCGATGAAGAGTGGCCCCCGCTCGCCACAACTAGAGAAAGCCCTCGCACAGAAACGAAGACCCAACACAGCAAGAATTAATTAATTAATTAATAAACTCCTACCCCCAACATCTTAAAAAAAAAAAAAAAAAGCAGGTAGCTAACGATGAACCTGGTGTGTTAAGGGGACGGTGAGTCTGTGCGTATTTGTGGGAGGAGAGGAAAACAAGTTTCAGCAGAAAGCGTGGCCCAAACACAGAGGCCCTGAAAGTCTGCACTGAATGTAGTAAACTTGGAGGTGTCTGAGCAACCACAGGAGGTGAGAAAACAGTACTTTTTAAAATTTTATTATTTTGGCCAAGCCACATCTGGGATCTTAGTTCCCCAACCAGGGATCAAACTCATGCTCCCTGCATTGGAAGCACGGAGTCTTAACCACTGGACCACCAGGGAAGTCCTGAGAAAACAGTACTTTTAAAAGAGCCTCCTCAGGACACCGACCCTACAGTTCAAGGCTTCCCAACCTGCTCTGCCCCCTGTTTTTGTACGGCCTGTGAGCTGAGAATGAATTTTACATTTTTAAATGATTGGGGGCGAAAAATCTAAGGAAGAATAA
This sequence comes from Lipotes vexillifer, assembly GCF_000442215.2. Lineage (NCBI taxonomy): Eukaryota > Metazoa > Chordata > Mammalia > Artiodactyla > Lipotidae > Lipotes > Lipotes vexillifer. The sequence goes on from NW_006776832.1 coordinate 565,923, forward strand.
TATTTTGTGACATGTGAAAATTATATGAAATTAAATCAACTATATTTCAATTAAAATTTTTAAAAAATTAAAATTAAAAATAAGTAAAATAATAATTATAACTTAAGAAAATTTAACTCAAATCTGATCAAGCTTCTAGATTAAGTAAAACAGATTAAACAAAAAAAAGGAAATTATATGAAATTCAAATTTCAGTGTCTATTAATAAAGGTTTATTGGAACATCATCACTCTCACTTGTTTGCTTATTGTCTATGGCTGCTTTTGTGTTCCAGTGGCAGAGTGTGACAGAGACTGTATAGCTTGAAAAGGCTACGACATTTACTGTCTAGCCATAGCCGAAACTGTTTGCAAACCCCTGGTTTAGACTGACACTGGGGAAACGGAGAAGAGAGAGCATCAGGGTGGGGAGTAGGATAAGGTGAATGAGGCACTCGCTTTGGCCACAACATTTAAGGGGAAGGGGTGCCGAAAACACTCAGCCAATCAAATAATATTTTAATGCAGTATTTTTAAAAATCAAAAATAATGACAAAGACCCATGACGGAGCAGAAGCAAGAATAACTACAATCCTGCAGCCTGTGGAACGAAAACCATTGATAAAGGTTTATCAATTTTGTTTATCTTCCGTGTGCACAGAAATCTCTTGCATTCCTATACACTAACAACGAAAGAGCAGAAAGAGAAATTAAGGAAACAATCCCATTCACCACTGCAACAAAAAGAATAAAATACCTAGGAATAAACCTACCAAGGAGGTAAAAGACCTGTACTCAGAAAACTATAGGACATTGAAAAAAAGAAATCAAAGATGACACAGACAGATGGAGAGATAAACCATGTTCTTGGGTTGGAAGAATCAATATTGTGAAAATGACTATTCTACCCAAAGCAATCTACAGATTCAATGCAATCTCTATGAAATTACCAATGGCATTTTTTATAGAACTAGAACAAAAAAATCTTAAAATTTGTATGGAGACACAAAAGACCCCAAATAGCCAAGGCAATGCTGAGGGAAAAAACAGAGCTGGAGGAATCAGACTCCCTGACTTCAGACTATACTACAAAGCTACAGTAATCAAGACAATATGGTACTGGCACAAAAAACAGAAATGTAGATAAATGGAACAGGATAGAAAGCCCAGAGATAAACCCATGCACCTATGGTCAACTAATCTATGACAAAGGAGGCAAGGATATACAATGGAGAAAAGACAACCTCTTCGATAAGTGGTGCTGGAAAAACTGGACAGCTACATGTAAAAGAATGAAATTAGAACACTTCCTAACACCATACACAAAAATAAACTCAAAATGGATTACAGACCTAAATGTAAGAGCAGACACTATATAACTCTTAGAGGAAAACATAGGAAGAACACTCTTTGACATAAATCGCAGTAAGATCTTTTTTGATCCACCTCCCAGAGTAATGGAAATAAACCCAAAAATAAACAAATGGGACCTAATGAAACTTAAAAGCTTTTGCACAGCAAAGGAAACTATAAACATGAGAAAAAGACAACCCTCAGAATGGGAGAAAATACTTGCAAATGAGTCAATGAACAAAGAATTAATCTCTAAAATGTATAAACAGCTCTTGCAGCTCAATATCAAATAAACAAACAGCCCAATCCAAAAATGGGCAGAAGACCTAAATAGACATTTCTCCAAAGAAGATCTACAGATGGCCAAGAGGCACATGAAAAACTGCTCAACATCACTAATTATTAGAGAAATGCAAATCAAAACTACAATGAGGTATCACCTCACACCTTTTAGAAAGGGCATCATCAGAAAATCTACAAACAATAAATGCTGGAGAGGGTGTGGAGAAAAGGGAACCCTCTTGCACTGTTGGTGCACTGTTGATACAGCCACTATGGAGAACAGTATGGAGGTTCCTTAAAAAACTAAAAATAGAACTACCATATGACCCAACCATCCCACTCCTGGGCATATACCCAGAAAAAACCATAATTCAAAAAGACGCATGCACCCCAATGTTCATTGCAGCACTATTTACAATAGCCAGGTCATGGAAGCAACCTAAATGCCCATTGACAGACGAATGGATAAAGAAGATGTGGTAGATATATACAATGGAATACTACTCAGCCATAAAAAGGAATGAAATTGGGTCATTTGTAGAGATGTGGATGGATCTAGAGACTGTCATGCAGAGTGATGTAAGTCAGAAAGAGAAAAACAAATACCGCATATTAACGCATATATGTGGAATCTAGAAAAATGGTACAGATGAACTGGTTTGCAAGGTAGAAACCGAGACACAGATGTGGAGAACAAACGTATGGACACCAAGGGGGGAAAGTGGGGGGGTTGAGGGGGGTGGGATGAATTGGGAGATTGGGATTGATATATATACACCAATATGTATAAAATAGATAACTAATAAAAACCTGCTGTATAAAAAATAAAACTCAAAAAAAAATGTTAATCTCATCCAAAAACAGCCTCACAGAAACGCCTAGATTAATGTTTGATCAACATCTGGGCACCGTGGCCCAGCCAAATTGACACATAAATATGAACATCACACAAGATAATAAAATTAATTTACAATCTTAAAAAAAAAAAAAGACTCACGATGAACAAAATAACAATATTTACATAAAGATAGGATCAATAACAGTGGTGCATTGTGCCATATCAGAGACTGAGGCAGAAGGAAAATTGGTAAGTATTGAGAGATTTGGTGCCCCCTTAAATTTTACATCGGAAGCAAGTGCTTCCCTCATCCCTAACCTTGGCCCTGGCATCACGGTGATATTCTGGAGAGGGTCGGGATGGTTAGGGACAAAACAGGGTGGCAGAACGTATGGAGACTTAGGAGTAGATTTCAGATCTTAGGTCTCAGATCTCCACTTTAAAGAAGAGAATTTCAAGCATTTCACTCAAAGTTAAAGCCAAAATTTATAAGGCTCTACAATCCAGCCACCAGCCCCTCAACTCTCCAATACTATTCCTAACTGCTTCCTTGCTTGCTTCCCTGAAACCACTGGGATTACTTACAGTCCCTTCACAATGCCAAGCACGCATCATCTCAGAATCTTTGCACCCTCGGTCCCTCTGCCTGGAGTCCTTGTCCCTGACATGCATGGGGCTCGTGTCTCGCCTCCTTCGAGTCTTTGCTCACGTGTCACCTTCTCAGAGTGGCCTCTCCTGACCACACTTTTTAAGGCTAGACCCACCCTTTCACCCCTAACCCCTCTCTGTTTTATTTTTTACAATGCCTCTCTCGGCCTCTAAATATTATAGAATATAATGATTTTCTGGGTTTATGGTGTCCTCGTCTCCTGCCCAATTGCATGCTCCACAAAAGCAGGATTTCTGTCTGCTTTGCTACTGAGGATGCTCAGTGCTTAGGTGAGAACAGGCACCGCATCCCTACCCAATGGCTGACTGAACAGATCCAGTAGAATGCATGGTGGTGCAAAGGGAAAGGAGGATTGCTCTCTTTTACGGTCTAGGGCATTACTGCTACTAACAGTGAGTAAAGAAACTTCTCCCTTAAACGAAAAGGACACTGTCCAAAATGTGAAAATTCTCACAGCTGCCCCCCTTGACCTGTTGATTGGTCTTCCTGTACACTCAGTTTTCCTTCCTCTTGAAATTCTTTATTTCCTGCAAAATCCTAAGATAACTGTTCTCTTTTTTCAAGGGTAACTTTAATCACAACAGCCAACTCTAGAGACACAGAAAAGGCAATCGGTTATTTGCCTGTTGTTTAGCTGTAAAACTGTCTTTTCTTCTTTGACATTTTCCTTGGTTCTGTTATCACGCATGCCTTTCTGTTCAGGGCTGAGGCAATCCGTCTGCAATCCAGTACCCTCTTGCTGATTCTGCCAAGAATGATTCATAAGTCAGTCGGCTTGCTCACTTACACCTGATAACCCTCCTTCTCAGAGTCCCTGCTTCTTTTAGCCTGGTATGCAAAGTAGCAGCTAGTTGCTTGGCGATCCCCAGGCAGCTGAAAGCCCTGTGGGTAGGGGAGACACGAAGAAGGAAGGAGTAGGCTGAACTTGACTCGAAGGTTTCCGTCCTTAGTCTTAAAGAAACAAAGGTTTTTTTTCCCTAATTGCAACCTGTCCAAAGAACCTATCTTCCCATCACCCCGCATATTATAGTTATGCTGATAGTTATTAAAATTGGAACATCAAATTTATTTTTATACAGAGGGAGTAATCAATACATGTACTTTTCTAATACGGCCTTCAATACTACCCCAAATTTCTTAGCTATTGATTTTTTTCCCTCTCCTACCCTAAAATACATGTATTGTCTAATAGTTACCTGTCCATTTAATAGCAATAAGAGTACATCAATTGCCTAGGTCAGGTATCAGTAAACTTCTGTGTATTGAGGGGCCAGATAGTAGATGTTTTAGGCTTTGCAGGTCATACAGAGGTCCTATGATGGAAGGAAGTATGGCACCCTTGAGAAAAAATATTAGAGGGACTGAAGAGAGCTAAGGCGTGCTAATGAGAGCTAACATTTGTGGAGTACCTATTAGTAAGATCTAAGCACTTTACATTGGTCCACACAACAGTCCCAAGTGAAAGATACTACTATTATTCCCATTTCAGAGATGAAAAAACTGAGGCACTGAGAAGGAACCAATCCAAGGTTACAGAGTTAGTAAGTGGTAGAGCAGAAATAAGATTAGTTTGGAGAAGTAGGATAGGACCAGAACATGCAGTGATGCACAGGCCTAGTTAAAATTTTTTGTTTTTATGATAAGAGAAAAAAGAAGTCACTGAAGTGTTATTGAAGAAGGAAACCTGTGTGTGTGTGTGTGTGTGTGTGTGTGTGTGTGTGTGTGTGTCTTAACTTGAATGTAATTGCATTTCAAAACAATCACTTGAACTGTAGCATGAGAACTAGTTGAAAGGATGGGAAGAGTGGCTACTGAGAAACCAGTTAGGACGTAAATGCTGTTTTCTGGGCAAGAGCAAGAGGTGATGGTAGCAAGACTGGGGAGATGGCCCTGGAGGAGGACGGAGTGGATGTGTCTGAGATAACATTTTGGAGAGAAAGTGGGTGAGAAGGGATAAGAAGGTGAGAAGAGTCATGTGTCAAGGATGATCCACAGATGCCTGGCTTGTGTAACTGGATGGAGGATGGTGTCATTCTCTGACATAGAGAACACAGGAAGAGAAGCAAACCTGGGCTTGGGAAAGAAGGTCATGAATTTGCGGTATTTTGAGACATCTCCACTTGGCGATGTTAAGAAGTCAGCTGTATTTGTGGGTCTGGAGCTCAGAGAGGTCTGCGCCAGAGATCTGAATTTGGCAGCCATCTGTTGACAAGTAGGAAACGTGGAAATGGATGAGATCAAGTAAGGAAAGTGAGGAGTGAGAAGATTGCCTAACATGTAGTGAGGAAACCCAAGTTTTCCTTGGCCTGGATTCAGCTCTTCACACCTTTTTTCCCTTACTGATACACACGCCCGCTTCTGAAAGAGCAAAACAAGTCCCACCGTTAATCAGGAGGAGAAACATATCAAGAAAACTTAGGCGGAGAACACCCGGAAAGCAATTTGCCAAACAGCGTTCCCAGAAGCTCGGAAGAATTACTTCAGTTTCTGCAGGAGCTTGTGGTACAGATGTGGACTAACTTGAGCATTCAGAGAGGTGGACTCTTTTTTCAAGTTATGATTCCCAGAGCTATTATTTTATCCATAGCCTGCTACGCATTGCACATTCACCAAGGAAAAATACACATCTAGCCCTTACACCATCTATTCGTGCTATTATTAAAATAGCTCTGGTGCAGAGACTTATCTATCATGAGAATTTTCATGAGATAAAAATCAGAACTTTAAAAAAAAGCAAAACAAACTCTTAGTTCATAAGCCAGTGAGGATGAATGTTTCCTTCTAAGTTCATTAGTGAAGTTTCTTTCTCGTTCTGATGGGGAGTTTGTGAAGTAACTGAGCAATGCGGTGATGAATACGAGAGGGGAGCTGGACCAGCCATGTCAGTATTTCTGGTCTGTTCAGCCAGCAGTATCAATAGAGCAAATCATTATAACTCCAGTTTTGTGACAATCTGGTCGCGTCTGTTAAGAGTGTATGTAGGGTTTCCCTGGTAGCGCAGTGGTTGAGAATCCGCCTGCCAATGCAGGGGACACGGGTTTGAGCCCTGGTCCGGGAAGATCCCACATGCCGCGGAGCAGCTAAGCCCTTGTGCCACAACTACTGAAGCCCGCGCACCTAGAGCCCGTGCTCCGCAACAAGAGAAGCCACCACAACGCAAAGCCCGCGCACTGCAAGGAAGAGTAGCCCCCTCTCGCCACAACTAGAGAAAGCCCGTGCGCAGCAACAGAGACCCAACGCAGCCAAAAATAAATTAGTTAAATAAATTGAAAAAGAAAAGAGCGTATGTAGAGTGAGTCAGACACATCCCAGCAGGAAACAGGAAACAGATGGCGCACTCAAATTAGGGTAGTCCAGATAGGTTGATTAAAGGGACTCTTTACAAAAGTGTGGGAAGCACAGAGGAAAGTGTCGAGGATAGTGCAGTATCCTGAGGCCTGAAGGGACGTGTGAGAATAATTAACAAAACCCAGAAACAGGAACGCAAAAACATTTTGTAGAGCAGGTCACCTCAAGAGGATCTGTGATCTTTGATGGAGGGACACAGCCCAGCTTCAAGTGATCCTGCAGGGAGGCAACCAGCGGAGTAAATACCCTGAATGTTCTATCCTTGCTGGGGGCCCCATCAGCCAAGAGCTGATTCAGGCCACGCAGGTCAGAGCCTCCTGGGGCAGAAAGCAGGGTGGAGAAGGGTGGGGAGGAACTGGAGAGAGAAACAAAAGACAGCAGCACAAAGAGGAGGACTGGTGGGGGTGTCCCTGGTGGCGCAGTGGTTGAGAGTCCGCCTGCCAATGCAGAGGACACGGGTTCGTGCCCCGGTCCGGGAAGATCCCACATGCTGTGGAGCGGCAGGGCCTGTGAGCCATGGCTGCTGAGCCTGAGCATCCGGAGCCTGTGCTCCGCAACGGGAGAGGCCACAACAGTGAGGGGCCCGCGTACCGCAAAAAAAAAAAAAAAAAAAAAAGAGGAGGACTGGAAAATAAATAACTAAAATCAGCGGATAGAAGTTACAGGAGTGGGGGGTGGGATGGTGGCAGTGAGGTCACATAAGGAAGCCCAAGAGGCTGGCTCAGAAAGTCACAGGTTAGTTTTATGTGTCCATAATAATATGGCAAGAGCAATTCTAAAACCAGTGGAAGTGATCAGACTAAGGGTGGGTGACCACCTCTTGGAAATTTTATAGAAATTAAGCAGAACCACATCACTGCTAAGCACCCTTTCAGAGCTGTGTACTATGGTTCTGTATTTGTTGGAAAGAAAGTCAGGTAAAGTTAACATCTTGGCAGAAGTACTAAAAGAAAGCTGTAGATTTTCTTTGCTTTTAGTAAAATGGATATGTGAAAACCCATTACCAAACTGAAAAATCCCTACGTGCAAAAATATTCACAGCAAAGAGAAAAATGCTGGGCCAAGCCTCATCTCTAACAGGTGGGAAATAGTTAGGAAAATTACAGTATGTTTGTCAGTACAATATTGTGCAGGATCAAATAATTATAAATAAACAAGCATAAATACAAGAAATCACGAAACAGCATGGAAAATGAATACAATATAACGTTAGGTAAAAAAAGCAGGATCTGAGCAGTGCACTCAGCGGCCCCGCGGATCTGTCTCTTGCTTCAATAGTGTTTGGACGGAACAGGACCACGCCCTTGCTCCAGCCTCTGAGCACCCTCAAACCTTTCCTCCGGTCACAACCTTCCGAATCAGCCACTCAGCGGTCCTCAGCCACTGGGATCGGACAACAGCATTTTGTGTGTGTGTGTGTGTGTGTGTGTGTGTGTGTGTGTGTGTGTGTGTGTGTGTGTGTGTGTGTGTGTGTGTGTGTGCCTCTCACTGTTGCGGCCTCTCCCGTTGTGGAGCGCAGGCTCAGCGGCCATGGCTCACGGGGCCCAGCCGCTCCGCGGCACGTGGGATCCTCCCGGACCGGGGCACGAACCCGCGTCCCCTGCATCGGCAGGCGGACTCCCAACCACTGCGCCACCAGGGAAGCCCCGGGGAAGCCCCCAACACCATTTTTTGAGACTAACTCCTTACTACCGATCAACCACAAGCTCTTAGATTCGTCAAAATTATTCCACCAAGGTGGAGGCCACTGTCCCCCGCGTGGTCAACATGCATCTGCAAGCCTCTGACACCTACCTCGCTCTGGGCTTCTATTTCAACCACGACGATGTGGCTCCGGAGGGCTTGGGCCGCTTTTTCCGTGAATAGGCTGAGAAGTGAGAGGGCGTAAGTGTCTCTTGAAAATGCAAAACCAGCATGGCGGCTGTGCCCTCTTCCAGGACGTGCAGAAGCCGTCTCAAGATGAATGGGGTAAAACCCAGGACGCTGTGGAGGCTGCCATTCTCGGGGAGAAGAACCTGAACCAGGCCCTTTCCCACCTGCAGGCCCTGGGTTCTGCCCCTGCAGATCCCACCGCTGTGACTTCCTGGAGAGCCGCTTCCTAGAAGCGCAGGTAGAGCTCATCATGAAGATGGGCAAGCACCTCTGCAGGCTGGCTGGTCCCCAGGCTGGGCTGGGCCAGTATCTTTGAAAGGCTCACCCTCAAGCACGACTAGGCGCTTCCAGAGCCCAGCGGCCTCTGCAGAGCCCCTCTGGTGTCAGGGCTTCTGCCCGAAGCCCCTCTCTGCAGCCGCTAGACAGCTTTTTAAACACCCTGGAGCCCTCTCCCAAGTCTTGGACCAAATGGAATCAATAAAGCTTTTTGCAGGGGGAAAAAAAAAAAAGCAGGATTTGAAGTTTTATAATACTCTGCTCACACTTTATAAAAATATATGAAAAACTCTTGAATGAAATTACCAAAAATTAAAATAGTTTTATGATGGTGGTAAAACAATGGATGGTGATCCTTCTTATTTTCTAAGTTTTCTGTAATGTATGATCACATTTAATTTAAAAAACTTTATTCAGTATTGTTATGTCAAATACTTAAATATGTTTCTTTTTTTTTATTTAAAAAATTTGTTTAGTTATTTATTTTGGCCACGCCAAGCAGCTTGGAGGATCTTAGTTCCCCGACCAGGGATCAAACCCATGCCCCCTGCAGTGGAAGTGCAGAGTCCTAACCACTGGACAGCCAGGGAATTCCCTGTTTCATTTATTTTAATTACAATTTAAATATATTATTTTAAAATGCAATAAAAGTTGTACCTTATGGAGGGCTGAAATTTTTCTACATCTTCATCTGGATGGAGGTTACCTGAGTGTATACCTAATAAAAATACTTGTGTTATTTATGACTGACACAAGTTATGCATATTTATATATGTACATATATATATGTTATACCTCAGTAAAAGAGTTTTTTAAATTGTAATCCACAACACATTATCTAAGGTATACTGGATAAATGAGGCTGACTGTAATTCTTTCTATATTTACCTTCATTTTGTCAATACGACACAGTATGATATTCCTGATTTTTAACCTCAAAGACAAAAAAAAAAAAAAAATCTTATAGCATTCCTACCTATCATTGCCTGTTTACTGGAAAACCCTTGTCTCTGGATATAGTACCAAGCTGTCTTGATTGACAAATTGGAAGTCATGACAACAGGATGGTAGGTAATTCCTCAGCCCATAAGATTTCTAGTAATAATAATAGAAATAAAGAGAGAAAACACAGATTGAGACTGGGGATGAACTGCTATTTGAAAACATAAGAAAAATGATCTCTATTCATATTACCACTTGTCATTTTCTTGGTACTTTTTATTCGGAAATTCCTCACAGTGGGAACCTATAGGACACAGACACAAAATGCAATAAGGTCAAATCTTCGTCAGAAGTGGTGCTGGGAAAACTGGACAGCTACGTGTAAAAGAATGAAACTAGAACATTCTCTAACACCATACACAAAAATAAACTCAAAATGGATTAAAGACCTAAATGTAAGACCGGACACTATGAAACTCTTAAAGGAAAACATAGGCAGAATACTCTTTGACATAAATTGCAGCAGTATCTTTTTTGACCCACCTCCTAGAGTAATGAAAATAAAAACAAAAATAAACAAAAGGGACCTCATTAAGCTCAAAAACTTTTGCGCAGCAAAGGAAACCATAAACAAAACAAAAAGACAACCCACAGAATGAGAAAAAAATATTTGCTGACCAAACGACCGACAAGGGATTAACCTCCAAAATATACAAACAGCTCATGCATCTCAATGTCAAAAAAAACAAACAACCCAATCAAAAAATGGGCAGAAGATCTAAATAGACATTTCTCCAAAGAAGATATACAGATGGTCAAAAAGGACATGAAAAGATGCTCAACATCACTAATTATTAGTGAAGTTCAAATCAAAACTACAATGAGGTAACCTCACACCACTCAGAACAGCCATCATCAAAAAGTCTACAAACAGTAAATGCTGGGGCTTCCCTGGTGGCGCAGTGGTTGAGAGTCCGCCTGCCGATGCAGGGGACGCGGGTTCGTGCCCCGGTCTGGGAGGATCCCACATGCCGCGGAGCAGCTGGGCCTGTGAGTCATGGCCGCTGAGCCTGCGCGTCCGGAGCCTGTGCTCCGCCACGGAAGAGGCCACAACAGTGAGAGGCCCACGTACCGCAAAAAAAAAAAACAAAAAAAAAAAAAACAGTAAATGCTGGAGACGGTTTGGAGAAAAGGGAACAATTCTACACTGTTGGTGAGAATGTAAATTGGTATTGCCACTGTGGAGGACAGTATGGAGATTCCTAAAAAACTAAAAATAGAGCTACCATATGATCCAGCAATCCCACTCCTGGGCATATATCCAGAGAAAACCATAATTTGAAAAGATGCATGCACCCCAATGTTCACTGCAGCACTATTTACAATAGCCAAGACATGGAAGCAACCTAAATGTCCATCAACAGAGGAATGGATAAGGAAGATGTGGTACATATGTATAATGAATATTACTCAGCCATAAAAAAGAATGAAATAACGCCATTTTCAGCAGCATGGATGGACATAGAGATTATCATACTAAGTGAAGTAAGTCAGACAGAGAAAGACAAATATAAGATATCGCTTATATGTGGAATCTAAAAAATGATACAAATGAAGTTATTTATAAAACAGAAACAGACTCACAGACATAGAAAACAAACTTATGGTTTCTAAAGGGGAAAAGTGGGGGGAGGGATAAATTCGGAGTTTGGGATTAACATATATACACTACTATACATAAAATAGATAATCAACAAGGACCTACAGTATAGCACAGGGAACTCTACTCAATAATCTGTAATAAACTATATGGCAAAAAGAATCTAAAAAAAAATGGATATAAGTTTATGTATAACTGAATCACTTTGCTGTACATCTGAAAATAACACAACATTGTAAATCAACTATACTCTAATATAAACTAAAAATTAAATTTAAAAAATCTTTATCAGAAATTAGCAATCAGAGCCAGAGCTAGAACATGAGAGTTTTCGAAACACAGACCTGAGATTCAGATGTGCTAGCTATTCTGTGCTTCTTTAAAAGGCCAGATCCCAAGAATATCAGTCTTCTCAGTGGAAGCTGTCTTTTTATTAAAGTTGATGTCCATTTAAATGTAAATTTTTGAGTTATTACTAGAAAGAGTATGTCTAATATCTCAGATTGTAGGTAGCAATCTCTCCCCAAAACTACCTGACTGGAGATATTTCCTGATGAACAGGGATATCCTAATTCAAACAAATTGTAAATTTCAGGCACTGTTTTCAGGAACAGCTTAGCTTACTCTCTATGACCTGGAACAATGCCCATTTGGAGATGTCAGCATAAAACGAGAAGTATTATATCACTTTCCACTGTACCTCTGGCTTGTGTATGCATATGACTTTTTCACTATAAGCCTGTAAAGCAAGTCACTTACTTTCCCATGTTCCTCATTCTTCATGATTATCACATAAGATGTTTGAAAATATTAAGTAATAATATTATTTGAAGACTCTAAATGCCAAGTGCCCCAATTTACCCTATTTCTTTTTTTCCCCAGCTTTATTGAGATATTGACATATAAGCTTAAGATATACAACATGATGATTTGATACCTGTATAAATTGCAAAATGTTTATCACACTAAGGTTGGTTAACACTTCTGTACCCTCCCATAATTACCATTTTTTGTGTGTGATCCTTGATTTTTTAAAAAATTATTTAATTATTTTGATTTAGTTAGTTTTTATTTTTTGCTAGGAGAGTTGCAGTCCTTTCAGGAGGCTCCAGCAGAGAATCTGCTCCCTTGCCTTTTCAGCTTCAGAAAAGAGCTTACCGGAATCAAGTGCTAGGATGGACTCCCCTGTCTCAGCTTGGATTGTATGCACACCTATGAACAAATCATTGTACCCAGGAGAAACTGTTACTCTTCCAAGGCTGGCTAACGTTTCTACTTCTGGAGCCAGTGAGTAGCTTTAACTGCATCTGAACTACATGATGTAATACTTGAAGGGACTAGTTCTCCAGCGCAAACAAGGAAAATGCGGTGCTTTTAGCAGTAGTAGGACTAAGCACCGGTCACACAAAAACAAGCAAACACACAAAAAAAAACAGTTGTCAGATTCACGGAGATTAAGAGAAAACACATCCACATTTTTGCTATACAGTCAACCAGGCTGCTCGATCCAAGGGTTACTGAGTACTGAGCACTGGGTGCTGCGAAAGATGCAAAGATAAGCAAGACAAAGCCCTACTCTTTAGGAGCAATCATCCAAAGCTTTGCTTTCAAACTTTAGTGGGAATAAGGTTCCTTAGGGAACTTGTTTAAAATGCAGGTTCTGGGCTCTCTTCCAGACTTGTTAAATGAATTTTTGGCCCTGGGGTCTGAGAATCTTCATTGTCTTAAAGCAGGTGATTCTAATACGGGTGATCTCTGAACAATACTTTGAGAAACACGTGTATAGGAGGTGTCAGCACATACACATACACACAAAAAATGATGGTAGAAGGAAGAAGTGGAAATTCTTGAGAGTTTCAAATTGTGTGCTCCAAGGGTAAAGCAAGCAGGGCTTAGTCTCAGCTGTGAGAGATGAATGAAGATTTGGTGGCCATAAAGATATATATTTTGGTTTTTAATAAGCAGATGAAAGAGCAAGGCGTTCTAAGTGAAGCAGTGTGAGTCAGAGCGCAGACCCCTAGGGCCCTCAGTCATCCTTTTTAGAGAGTGGTCTGAATAGGATAAAAACTGCATTCTTGGTAGTAGGCTATAAAAATAACAATGCCACCGAATTTGTATACTTAGAAATGGTTAAATGGTAAATTTTGTTACGTATATTTTACTTTTTTTTTTTTTAAGTAACTTAAGACCTATTGGTGGAGGGATTCTATCTATATTATAGAAATTCGGTTTGCGTCTGGAAGCCCTGATGGTTGGAATCCTCTCAACACTTAAAACACAGCAAATGATCATGGTCTTTTTTTTTTTTTTTTTAAGTATTAATTTATTTATTTGGCTGCGCCAGGTCTTAGTTGCGGCATGCAGGTTCTTCAGTGCAGCATGTGGGATCTAGTTCCCTGACCAGGGATGGAACCCAGACCCCCTGCATTGGGAGCACGGAGTCTTAACCGCTGGGCCACCAGGGAAGTCCCCAGGGTCATGGTCTTTATCAGCAGGA
>NW_006776832.1:579720-595944 GCF_000442215.2 Lipotes vexillifer
CAGGAATGTTGTGCAAATATTTGCTCCCTGCTTAGGCTCAGTCATCAGAAAGGATGGGTGGCCCTGGCACTGGGGCAGGATTCTGGAGGCTCCTGCTCTGCCAGCTGTAGACCTTCTGGCAGAGGTCCCGGGGGAGGGGCAGGGCATCCAGGGCAGTGAAAGGCACTTGCGGGTTCAGGGAAGCAACTGCTTTACCAACTGAAATGGAAGTGTTTCAGTATTTTCAGAACTGGTCTGATTGTATCAGTGTAAACTGGCTGAACACCAACAATATTCCTGGGTGTTTGGGGCATTGTGTTCTATTTCCAGCACCTATTTAGCTGCAGGAAAGCTTAAAAAGAAGGCTGGATTTGTCTTTTCCTAGCATATCTTACAGAAATGGATCCTCCTCTGCAGTTTCACTTTTCCTCTCCTCTAACCTTTCTACCTGCAGTGATCCCCATACACACACTCCCAGGCACCCAGTTCCCAAGAGTATATACCTCAACACCAACACCTGAATGTGTTTCAGGTGCTCCCCAAGTCCCCAGATCAGTCCTTCAGCATCTCCCTTACACAACTACCCAAGCTCTTCCCTTATATCAACTTGCCTGACAACCCACCCAAGAAACAGACCTGATAAATCAAGATGAAGACTTGTACTTCTAATGATGACCTGTGAAGGCCTCTGTTGTCCAGAGAGGTAGACACATCCCTGTTGCTGTAATTTCCAGGAGAATGGTTGGTGGGGTTAGGAGCTATTTTTGAGAATAGAGTCATATGACATCACTCCTCTCTTAAAGCACATCATGAGGATTTCCACTTGCAGATAACATTTAGTACAGCCACCCCTCAAATATCTTTGCCCAAAGGAGGCAGGATGACTAAGTAAAATAACATTCACCAAGAATCCCAGAACTCCAGTGACTGCAACCTCATTTTACATGATCTCAAATGTGTCAGTATGTGTTCTGTCTCTAACCCCTTTCCTTTCCCACACTCTCTCGTAGGCAATGAAACAATGGAATTAAAAAGGTGAAGTAGGGCTTCCCTGGTGGCGCAGTGGTTGAGAGTCCACCTGCCGATGCAGGGGACGCGGGTTCGTGCCCCGGTCCGGGAAGATTCCACATGCCATGGAGCGGCTGGGCCTGTGAGCCATGGCCACTGAGCCTGCGCGTCCGGAGCCCGTGCTCCACAACAAGAGAAGCCACCGCAGTGAGAAGCCCAAAATATCTTTTAAAAACAAAGACAGGGCTTCCCTGGTGACGCAGTGGTTGAGAGTCCGCCTGCCGATGCAGGGGACGCGGGTTCGTGCCCCGGTCCGGGAAGATCCCACATGCCGCGGAGCGGCTGGGCCTGTGAGCCATGGCCGCTGAGCCTGCGCGTCCGAAGCCTGTGCTCCACAATGGGAGAGGCCACAACAGTGAGAGACCCGTATACTGCCAAAAAAAAAAAAATAAGGTGAAGTAACCAATGCAATCAGTTATCCTGAATTGGATATTGGAACAGAAAAAGGATATTAATGGGAAAACTGGGAAATGCAAATAGATTTCCGTAGTTAATAGTATTGTACCAATGTTAATTTTTTAGCTTTGACAAACATAGTACATTATATAAGATACTAACATTAAGGGGAAGCTGGGCAAAGTGTACATAGGAACTCTCTGTACTATCTTTGCAACCTTTTTGTCAATCTAAAATGATTCCAAAATAAGGTTTTTTTAATAAATTTATTTATTTTATTTATTTATTTTTGGCTGCATTGGGTCTTCATTGCTGCGTGCGGTCTTTCTCTAGTTGCGGGGAGCGGGCGCTACTCTTCGTTGCGGTGTGCGGGCTTCTGACTGCAGTGGCTTCTCTTGTTGCAGAGCACGGGTTCTAGGCGCACAGACTCAGTAGTTGTGGCTCGCGGGCTCTAGAGCACAGGCTCGGTAGTTGTGGCGCACGGGCTTACTTGCTCCGCGGCCTGTGGGATCTTCCCAGACCAGGGTTTGAACCTGTGTCCCCTGCATTGGCAGGCGGATTCTTAACCACTGCACCACCAGGGAAGCCCCCAAAATAAGTTTATTTTTAAGAAAGGTCAAGAAGGAAGAGAATCTAGTCCATAATTAGACTCTATTCAAAGAATGACTGCATTCCAATGATATCACTAACACCCTCGGTGTAAAATCTTCCTCCAGGTCATTCAAAGCAAGGCAAACTGGCATTCTGGTGTTTTAGCAACAGTCCACAATGCATAATTGTTAAAAACACGGCACAAAAAAAGCAGTCCAAAAAACAATTAGAATAAAACACTAAAACATTTTAAAGAAAATATGTTTATATTGATTTAGATTACAGATATGAAGAGAAAAATTAACCCCAATAGTTGATTTACTTTTGATAATACCTGTGGATTTCATCAAACTGTTGCTTGAAGTACCTCCAGGAATGAGACCAGGGAAAGGAGGGGAAATGTATACGTTTGACTCTATATACTTTTTTTTTTTTTTTGCGGTACGCGGGCCTCTCACTGCCGTGGCCTCTCCCGTTGCGGAGCACAGGCTCCGGACGCGCAGGCTCAGCTGCCCTGGCTCACGGGCCCAGCCGCTCCGCGGCATGTGGGATCTTCCCGGACCGGAGCACGAACCCATGTCCCCTGCATCGGCAGGCGGACTCTCAACCACTGCGCCACCAGGGAAGCCAACTCTATATACTTTTGTACTGCGTGACTTTGAATTTTCATTTTCATTTTTTTACAATGAAAATGTATTATTTTTATAATTGTTTAAACAAAGATTTTTTTTTTCCAGTAGCAGGTTATGTATCATGTGGAAGAGATAGCTATGTTTGAAATGGAACACCAGCAACAATTATAACTATAAAATAAGAGAAATTCAGTAATCAAAAAGAAAGAAAAAGAGGGAAGGAAGTTTGCTAGAGAACACATCCAAGATGTTCACGGTGCTTACTACATATAAGATGAATTTTTTCACTTCTGTATTTTGTTTTCTATGATCAATTTGTGTTTTTTCATAATTAGTAATATTTTTAAAATTAAAATTACAACCTATACATACATGTATTTATCAAAATTTTGGTACATGTATTATGACACATGCTCCTACGTGGCTCTTTACACTTGAGTAAATGGCAGATTTCATAATATGAATCATAAACTAGCTTCAGAAAAAATTCCTATATCAAAAAAAAAAAAAAATAGGTCTCAAGACCTTGGCCATTGATGCCTGATTGGTTTAGTTTCCTTTTCAAAGTTATTTAGAAAAAATATTTAGCTGTGTACAAGGGCTGCTTTCCAAAATTCTAGAAGTAATGCTCAGGGAGATGCTGTTTGGATATTTCTGTGAAGTGTCTGAAGCCAAACATTTGTGAAGTATTTTTTTTTTTTTTTTTTTTTTTTCTTGCGTTATGCGGGCCTCTCACTGTTGTGGCCTCTCCCATTTGCGGAGCACAGGCTCCAGACGCGCAGGCTCAGTGGCCATGGCTCACGGGCCCAGCCGCTCCGCGGCATGTGGGATCTTCCCGAAACGGGGCACGAACCCGCGTCTCCTGCATCGGCAGGCGGACTCTCAAGCACTGCGCCACCAGGGAAGCCCTCGAAGTATTTTTGAAAGAAGAACTTCAAACCTCTGGTTTCCCCTCCCTGTGGTTTCTGTTCTCGTCTCCTCTTGAACATCCTTGAGGCACCGCAAACAAAACAAGCCCCAGGGCTTCCCTGGTGGCGCAGTGGTTGAGAGTCCGCCTGCCGATGCAGGGCACACGGGTTCGTGCCCCGGTCTGGGAAGAACCCACATGCCGCGGCGCGGCTGGGCCCGTGAGCCATGGCCGCTGGGCCTGCGCGTCCGGAGCCCGTGCTCCGCAACGGGAGAGGCCACGACAGTGAGAGGCCCGCGTATCGCAAAACAAACAAACAAACAAACAAGCCCCAAGTCACATCCAACCTCTTAGCTCCTTCCCAGTCCCCAAATTCTCCTCCTGCAGCCTTGCCCTGGAATACATAGCCGGTGCGAAGCAGCCGCACAGCACAGGGAGATCAGCTCGGTGCTCCGTGACCACCTAGAGGGGTGGGCTAGGGAGGCTGGGAGGGAGACGCGGGAGGGAGGGGATACGGGGATATATGTATATGTACAGCTGATTCACTTTGTCATACAGCAGAAACTAGCACACGATTGTAAAGCAATTAGACTCCAATAAAGATGTTTAAAAAAATTTTATGTTGTATATATTTCAAATATTAATAAAGCAGTTTCATTGGGAAAAAAAAAAAAAAGAAAAACAGGGCTTGATTTTCTCCAAAAATAACTGATTCTCTCCAGTTAGATCTGGAGGGGATTTTACTTCCCCCACCCTAGGAAAGCACTGGAGCAAGCTGGTCGCATTCTCAGAGGTAAGGGGAACATAAACACCAGGCAGAGGACGAAGCTCTCAGGGAAAGCCGTGTGGCAGCAATAGCCCCCTGGAGCAGAGGAGAGAGAGATTAGCAGCTGAAGTGAGTGTAAACTTTGGAAGGATATTTAAAGGGGATTTTTAGGAAAGTCTGCCTTGGAATGTGCTGCATCCCCCAGCCCTACCCCAGCCCGGCACTCCACCCTTCGTCCCAAAGTCTCTAAAAAACCTGAGTCCTGCATTTATTGGCTGTGTGGCCCTGGGAAAATCAGTGTACCTCTCTGTTTATTGATTTCCTCATCTGTAAAATGGGGATATGATTGCACCTACTTTATAAGAGTTGTTTTCAGGATGAGCTGAATTAATCCTATTCCATAACTCAAACAACGCCTGACTACACTGTAAGAGCTACATAGCTATGTATGAGTCAGCTACTGTTTTTCTGGGCCCTCACAGTTCAACTAAAGCTGCTTTTAATGTACCCTGAGCAGACTGGCTCAAAAGTAACCCTGTAGGGCTTCCCTGGTGGCGCAGTGGTTGGGAGTCCACCTGCCGATGCAGGGGACGCGGGTTCGTGCCCCGGTCCGGGAAGATCCCACATGCCGTGGAGCGGCTGGGCCCGTGACCCATGGCCGCTGAGCCTGCGCGTCCAAAGCCTGTGCTCCGCAACGGGAGAGGCCATGGCAGCGAGAGGGCCGCGTACCGAAAAAAAAAAAAAAAGTAACCCTGTAGAATTTGAGCTACTATTTCAAGTTGGGTGACACGGCCTACCCAGTCTCCTGACCACTCCTTGCTCCCAACCTTAAGCAGCACCAAGTGCTGTTGCTCCATCTTTTATTGATTGATTTATTTTTAAAGTCTTTATTGAATTTGTTACAAAATTGCTTCTGTTTTATGTTTTGTTTTTTTGGCCGTGAGGCATGTGGGATCTCAGCTCCCCGACCAGGGATTGGATCGAACCCACACCCCCTGCATTGGAAGGTGAAGTCTTAACCACTGGACAACCAGGGAAGGCCCGCTCCATCTTTTAAAATGTCTCCATGCTCTCCTCTCCGATGCCTTAATTGATTCATTGACTCTTGCTTAGACGCGGCTGCAATAGCTACCAACTTGTACTTCCTTTTCTCAGGACCTTCTAGCCTTGATATCCTTCAAAATGGTGCTAGAGATTCTCTAGAATACAGATCTGTACGCATCACTCCCCAGCTTAAACCCCTTTGAGCATGTCAACGGTCACTGTTTTCGACTCCACCTCTGATCCTTAAGTCCTGCTATTTTCCACCCACCTACGTCATCATTGTCAGTAAACATTTTGCACTAGCGTGACTCCAGGCTTTTCCATGTGTTCTCTCTTTTCTATGGATTGATCTTGCTATTATTCTTTAACTAATAAGTTGCTATTTACCTTCAAGACACTAATACAAAATTTCCCTTCTGGGTATAATCTTTCTCAGCAACCCTAAGCAAAACTCGTCATTTCTTCCTCTCTGCTTCCATTTCACTTGGTACATAGCCCTGCCTTTGCACTTAGCCGGTTGTGCTGGAATTGTGTGTTTATGGTCCTGTCTTTCTCAGTGGAATGTGATCCTCTCAGTGACAGAGACGGTGACTAATTCCTTGTTGGCCAGAACCGTGCCCACATGCCTGGCACATCAAAGATGTTTAATAACAGTGTGATGAGTGGATGAATGAATAAATGAGTGGATCAGGTGACATCTACATTGGTAGGACAGTAAATACAGTTAAAAAAAAAAAAAAGGTAGCAAGTAGTATACAGGATCCACCAATAGCCTTGTGACTTTGGGTAAATTTCTTATTCCTTGTGCCTCAGTTTCCTCATCTACAAAATGGCAACAATAAACCTTCATGGTTGTGTGATGATTAAATTCATTAATAAACGTAAAGTGCTTAGAAGAGTGCCTGCCATATAGTAAGCACTCTATGTGCATTAGCTGTTGTTGTTGGTTTTTTTTCGTTTATGGAGAGAGAATCATTGTAAACTCCATGAGAGAGAGGCACTATGTCCTGACTTATCATTTAATTCCTAACATCTGCTACAATGCTTCATATAGAACAGGAACTCAATAAAGATTTTTGAATCAATATCAAAATAATTTAAAAAAAGAACAAGAGAGAAAGGAATGAAAAAACAACCAACCAAACAAACAAACCAAAAAGGGCAAATGGGAATGCATTTGGCACAAAGTACAAAGATGCTGCTAAGTCACCTCAGTTCTTCCCCACTGGGCTAGATGATAAGGTGTACTTGGAGTCCCTGAATCTTTCCTTTAACCCTCATGAGAACTTTGACTCTGCCCACCTCAGTCAAGAGTGTTTTTTTAAAAGACAGTGATGGGGAGGGACTTCCCTGGAGGTCTAGTGGTTAAGACCCGGAGCTTCCACTGCAGGGGATATGGGTTCAATCCCTGGTCGGGGAACTAAGATCCCTCATGCCCCTAGGTACAGCCAAAAAAAACCCCCAAAAAGACAGTGAGAGGGAAAGGGATACTGCATACAGGGAATGATTTAACGACAAGACATTAAGAGCCAGGAAAGCCTGTGTTTTCTTCTGCAGCCCACGAAATTATGACCTGCTGAAGCCACATTTTCTGATCCTCAGCTTGATCTATAAAAATCAAACTCTAAGTACGTGCATGCCTGCCTGCAACCAGGCTATGTGATCATGACTTCAACAATCACTTGTCACCTGCTTTGCAGGAACAAAGTCAAAATGTAAGGGTATTGTCTCAGTTTACACTACTATACCAAATCACCATAGACTGGGTGGTTTAACAACAGAAATTTCTTTCTCACAGTTCTAGAGGCTGGAAGTCTGAGATCAGCCCAGCATGGTTAGGTTCTGGTGAGAACCCTCTTCTGGGTTACAGACTGTTGTCTTCTCATCATATCTTCATACGGCAGAAAGAGAGCCAGCTGGCCTCTTCTTTTATAAGAGCCTTCATCATGAGGGCTCCACCCTTATGACCTAATTACATCCCAAAGGCCCTACCTCCAAAAACTATCACATTGTGATTAGGGTTTCAATATATGAGTTGGGGTGGGAGGTAGATGTAAACGTTCAGTCCATTGCAGGTGATTTGTTTCTTTATGTGTGGAGAGGGGGGGCAAAACTTCATCTCTCCCCGTCTTAGGTTCTTAGGTTTTCAGTTGGGGCTCTTTAGCAAAAAGACAGATTAATAAGGGAAACACAGTTTATTCGTGTGTGCAGTACACATCATGTGGGGAAAGACTTAAAATGAAGAGTAACTCAAAGTGGTGACTGAGAGGTCTGGCTTTTATATAACATATTCAACAAAGAACAGTACATCTGTAGGAAAGTCACGGGACAAAGGAACATAGTTTTAGGCTTCCAAGTGCAGCAAACTGTGGGAACGTAAATATATGGGAGGAAACTGATGAAGTAAGGTTTGTCTGTGGATTCCTCTGCTGCTGTATCTGGGTTCACAGAATTTATCTCCAGGAAAAGGAGAATTTATATCTTGCCTATAGGCGGAAAAGGGAGCAACTAGGGAGAGCGTTTCCTGTGTTCATTGCTTCTCAACTGCCTTAAGCTCAAAATAATGTTTAGGTCAAAGAGGTTTATTTTGTGGTGATGTATTCTGGTCTCCTTCATTTACTACCCAAAAAGGCCAAGAGAAGGAGAAAAATAAGTGGGAAGAATTACTCTGTCTCAGTCCACTAGTTTGAACCCCAAACTAGAAAAGGAAAGCAAAGGGAGAAAGTATAACCAGATTATAAACTCCATGAGGAGACTGTCAAAGCATAAGTTTCAAAAAGTTAAAAATACCATTTTTATAAAAATATATAATGAACGCATGTCAAAGATTTTATTCAACTAATTAATAGGGAGCCAGCAAGATGGTTAAGACTGGTTCCTACTTAATGAAAGAATGTTAGAATAAGATTGCTACACTAGATATAAAACTGGTTAATGTTCTTCAAGGCCATTAATTGTAGCCTTTGGAGTTATCTTTTCTAATGGACAAAAATTATTTGCATCTTTATGGGAAAACACATGTAACTTCACTATGATTGGGCCCTTTAATCAAGAGTAAACAGTAGACTTCCCTGGTGGCGCAGTGGTTAAGAATCCCCCTGCCAATGCAGGGGACACGGGTTTGAGCCCTGGTCCGGGGCCGCAGAGCAACTAAGCCCACGAGCCACAACTACCGAAGCCCGTGTGCCTAGAGCCGTGCTCCGCAACAAGAGAAGCCACCGCGATGAGAAGCCCGCGTGGCAATGAAGAGTAGCCCCTGCTCGCAGCAACTAGAGAAAGCCTGCGCACAGCCACAAAGACCCAACGCAGCCAAAAATTAATTAATTAACTTTAAAAAAGTAAACAGTGATTTGAACAAGGTATATTCCCCCTAGATTATGAAATATTCCTTGGGTGTGCCTGATAAACAATGCCCTCCCATGACATTGAAAGTACACTCATGTTTTTGCTTTATTTCCAAGGTTTAAATAATGTTTCTTAATAGAAAGGATTTTATTCTCTTTTCTTCACTGCTGTGTTACTAGCACCTAGAAATAGTGCTTGAAACTAGTAGGCTCACAGAGAGGAATAAAATAATGCCATTTGCAGCAACACGGATGGACATGGCGATTATCATACTAAGCAAAGTAAGTCAAAAAGAGAAAGATAAATGCCATATGATATCACTTATATGTGGAATCTAAAATATGACACAAATGAACTTATCTACAAAACAGAAACAGACTCAGAACACAGAGAACAGACTTGTGGTTGCCAAGGGGGAGGGGTGGGGGAGGGTTGGATTGGGAGTGTGGGATTAGCAGATTCAAGCTATTATATATAGAATGGATAAACAACAAGGTCCTATTGTATAGCACCGGCAATTGTATTCAATATCCTGTAATAAACCATACTGCAAAAGAATATGAAAAAGAATATGTATACATATAATATAACTGAATCACTCTGCTGTTCACCAGAAACTAACACGCCATTGTAAATTAACTAAAAAAACAAACAAAAAAAAGAAACTAGTAGGCTCTTGATAAAGAGTCGTTGAATGAATGTTCTAAGAAAGCCTTTGTTACTTGGTTTTTTATAACTCAGAATGCATTTTCCTCTAACGTAATGTTACAAGTTATGGTGGTTAGGTCTCTGGTCAGCCCACAAATCTTTCTATCCTGCAATGGCACCAAGAGAGCCTGCTCCAAGGGCAAGGAATGTTTTCATGAGAAAATACATTTCATGAAAAATACATGATGAGATACATTCATCTATTCAAAATGGAGAAACAGGGAGTTCCCTGGCCAGTGGCTGGGACTCCATGTTTCTACTGCAGGGGGCACGGGTTCGATCCCATGTCTGGGACCTGAGATCCCACAGGCCACGCGGAACGGCCAAAAAAAAAAAAAAAAAAAAAAATTGGGAACCATGGCCACATCTCTCCCACCTCCACACTTACATCCCCTCTAGCCCACCCACCAATCCCTACCCCAGAGACCTTTCTCAGACCTCAGGGTCTCTACTGCTGGGCAATGGTATGGGGAATTTCCCCAGCGATGCTGGCCGCTTTGTGCGTGGGCCTGCAGCAGGCTGTGGTTGAAGGAAAAGAAGGAGCAGGGAGCAGGTGGCCTTGGCTTTGAGGATGAGGTGCTGTGAGGCCTGGAACTCTGATTGTGCGACTCCCAGTATTGCTCTCGGTCATATGCTTTTAACTACCTTTCTTTTCTTCTGTAGGTTCCAACATGGACTTGCCTGCTTCCCTTTTACTATCACCATCTTATGTTCTGACCAGAGTCTGTCTCTTCTGTGAACCACTGAAGGACAGAATGAGGTAAGGGGGTGGGCCTGAAAGTTCCAACCCTCTAATGACGCCTTGGTCTTTATGGTGATCAGCCCCCATCCGGAATCCACCAAGAGTGGCCTCATTAGAACAAAAGATGCTCCTATCACTCAATGGATTTAGAAACTGTGTACCAGGAACCAAGGACAAAGGCCAAGTATATACTTATCACATACCCAACTTCAACACATGAGAATTCATCTGCTTCATCTCTACCTCCACCCACTTTTCCCCAGCCCTCACCAGACTATTTTGAAGCAATCCATATTATAAAATTTCATTCATAATATTTCAATGTTTGGGACTTCCCTGGTGGCGCAGTGGTTAAGAATCTGCCTGTCAACGCATGGGACACGGGTTCGAGCCCTGGTCCGGGAAGACCCCACATGCCGCGGAGCAACTAAGCCTTTGCGCCACAACTACTGAGCCTGCGCTCTAGATCCCGCGAGCCACAACTACTGAGCCCGCGTGCTGCAACTACTGAAGCCCGTGTGCCCTAGATCTAGCCCGTGCTCCACAACTAGAAGCCACCGCAATGAGAAGCCCGTGCACCGCAACGAAGAGTAGCCCCCGCTCTCCACAACTAGAGAAAGCCTGCATGCAGCAACGAAGACCCAACACGGCCAAAAATAAATAAAATAAATTTATTTTTAAAAAGATTTCAATGTTTGTCTTTAGAAGATAAGAACTATAACAATAATACTATTACCACAGGTTTTGAAAGGTTAAAAATAATCCAAAAGATCTGTGCGTTGTAACTGTTGTTACATATTGCTAACTTGCCCTCTTAGAAGGGTGCAAAGGGGACTTCCCTGGTGGTCCAGTGGTTAAGAATCTGCTTTCCAATGCAGGGGATGCGGGTTTGATCCCTAGTCGGGGAACTGAGATCCCACGTGCCACAGGGTAACTAAGCCCACGTGCTGCAACTCCTGAGCCCACGTACTCAGAAGCCCGAGCATGCAACTAGAGAGAAGTCCGCGTGCCGCAATGAAGATCCTGCATGCCGTAACTAAGATCTGACACAGTTAAATAAATATAAATAAATAAATAAATAAAAGAAAAACTCATGGTGGCCAGATATAAAATAAATATTAAAAAAAAAAAAAGAAGGGTGCAAAGATTTACCCTTCCACCCCCAGTTTACAGCAGGGCCAGTCCCGATATTATCAATCTTTTTCATCTCCACTAATCTATGTCTCTCGAAAAGGATGTCTTTTTTAAAATCTCATTTCTTTGATTGTTAATGCGATTGAGCAACTTCTCATTTCGTACTGTCCATTTACATTTCTTCTTTCATAAAATGACTATTCATGTCCTCTGTTGATTTTTCTATGCATCAGTATTATATTGATTGATAAGTTAAAATAGCAAGGATTTTAACACACATTGCATCATCTGTATTGTATATAATAGAAAAAATTTTCAAATGAACTTCATTTTCAAATAATTGTTTAAACTATTCATGGCAGATCATACCATGGTACTCCATGTGGCCGTTAAAAAGTATATATTTGTCAAAACCCACAGAATGTACAACACCAAGAGTGAACCGTAAAGTAAACCATGGACTTTGAGGGACAGCGATGTGTCAAGTCGATTGTGACAAATCGATTGTGACAAATGTACCACTCTGGTGGGGGGATGTTGATAGTGGAGGGGCTGTGCATGGGCAAGGGGGGCAGGGATATGTGAGAACTCTCTTACCTCCTACTCAATGCTGAGAACCTGAAACTGCTCTACAAAGTAAAGTCTACTTTTTTTAAAGTATATATTGCTATGGACAGCTATTACCTAAAATTATGGTAAAAATGTTCATATTGAGATCATTTCTCTCACTGAGCATACTATTTAAATACGAAAATATTACTTTGCACATATAATCTAACATAGTACAATCCTAGATTCAATAACGATTAACCATGAAATTCTATTAACATGCATTTTAAATTCCTCAATCATTTTGTTGAATCAACTTTAAGTTTTTTTTTAAAAATAGGCTATTATTAAGAGCAGAGTTTGGTGCACCACAAAATTGAGTGGAAGGTACAGAGAGTTCCCTTTTACCCCCTGCCCTACCACATTCATGACAGCCATTTACTGTTTATCTATATTGACATGGACAGCCATTCATTATATATATGCGTGTGTGTGTGCATGTGTATATGTGTGTATATATATACATATATATATATAAAGTAAAAACAAAATTAACAGAAGAATATGCATAATAAATAGGATACAATTTGAGCTTCAATATGTACATTTGTAATTGCATAGAAAATACTTAGGATAGCTAACATATTTTATTGTTATCTCTTTTTTATGTAGAAAAACAGAAGCTCTGAGAAGTTAAATGACTTAACTAGGAACAATCAGCTGTAAAGAATGATGCCAGGAGGGGCTTCCCTGGTGGCGCAGTGGTTGGGAGTCCGCCTGCCGATGCAGGGGACGCGGGTTCGTGCCCCGGTCCGGGAAGATCCCACATGCCGCGGAGCGGCTGGGCCCGTGAGCCATGGCCGCTGAGCCTGCGCGTCCGGAGCCAACAGGAGAGGCCATAACAGTGAAAGGCCCGCGTACCGCCAAAAAAAAAAAAAAGAATGATGCCAGGAGAGAAAACCAAGTCTTTCTGGCATGGAACCTGGCTTAGTCCATTTTAACATTAGGCAGGATGGTCTGAGGGAATGCCAGGAGCCACTGGCAGAATGATGCAAAAACTGGGGTTTGGGGTACATTTTTTTTAAGGAAAGTTTAAGGAAACCATGTACATAGCTGGGCTGGTAGAAAAGCTGAGGGACATACCAAGAGCCATTGTGGAATCAATGGTTCAACCTCAGTTTAGAGCAAAACCAACCATTTCCCATTTCAGAGAGCCAAGGTTTAAATCCTGTTTTGGAGAAACCACCCTTGGCTACTGACCCTTAAAATAGTCAAGAAATTAGGTTGTCTCAGGATTCAGTCAGAATCTTGCAACCTCTGTTATCTTATTGATAGAACTGTTTTGGCTTATCTAGCTCTAGGCCATCTGATACAGTCTCCTATCCAAGGCAGAAATCCCTCCTACAGACTTACTGATGGATATTTTTTCATCTTTACTAGCTCTATAAATTCTGACCTTTTTTTTTTGGCCAGGCTGTGTGGCATGTGGGATCTTAGTTCCCCAACCGGATATTGGCCATGCCCCCTGCAGTGGAAGCACGGAGACCTAACCACTGGACCGCCAGGGAATTCCTACTTCTGACATTTTATGACTCATAGGAGGATCCAATAGGCATAGGGATAATTTCCAATTTATTTGAGTGGGCTATCTTTTTTTTTTTTGTGGTACGCGGCCCTCTCACTGCCGTGGCCTCTCCTGTTGCGGGGCACAGGCTCCGGACGCGCAGGCTCAGCGGCCATGGCTCAAGGGCCCAGCCGCTCCGCGGCACGTGGGATCTTCCCGGGTCACGAACCCGTGTCCCCTGCATCGGCAGGAGGACTCTCAACCACTGTGCCACCAGGAAAGCCCGAGCGGGCTATCTTTTAATTTGAATGTATTATTGCAAAATACATTGTTTTATGTGTGCACATTTTTTAAAAAAATTTTTGGCCGCGCCCTGTGGCTTGCGGGCTCTTAGTTCCCAAGCAGGGATTAAACTCCGGGCCCTCAGCAGTGAAAGCGCAGAGTCCTAACCAGTGGACCGCCAGTGAATTCCCTGTGTGCACATTTTTATTGTATGGAAACAGTATTAAATATCTCCATCCAGTGTTTATATTTTCCCACTCAGCACTATATAAAGAGTCATCCATGCAGCTTTGCCCACGTCTAACCTGATGCTACTCACAGAGCCATTAGACTCCAGCATGTGCATCACAGTTAACCTGTCTACTCACCCAGGAATGAGCACCCACATAGACTCCAACCCCTGGCTGTGATGCCAGGAACATCTTCACACATGTTCCCACATAGACCTGTGTGGAAATTTCTTTGGAATCTATACCAGGAGCAGAACTGCTGGGCCACAGAATACGTGTCTTCTTCACAAGACTAAATTATGACAGATTATTTCTCCAGAATGGCTGCACGAGGATAGATGCCCCCCAGCAGGGGGGGAGAGTATGTTCCTCTTTTCCCACATCTCTTCCAACCTTTGACAGGATCCACCTTTCTGATCTTTTGTCAGCCTGAAAGGTGTGAAGTGATATCCTTGTGAATGTTTCAGTTTGCATTTCTCTGACTACTAGTGATTCTTGTTTATATTAAGTGACTAACCCATGGTAAAGTCCGTGAACTGAGAAGGGCCAGACTGAACCTGCCATTTCAGGTGCATACCTTGTGCTGTTCCCGGGGGAGGCAGATACCAGTTTTTAAACAGCCTGATTGAGATATAATTCACATACCACATAATTCGTCCATTTAAAGTACACGATTCAGTGGTTTTTCGTATAATCACAGAGTTGTGCAACCATCACCACTGTCACTTTTAGAACACTTTTATCACCCCAAAGAAACCCTGTACCCATTAGCATTCATTCTCCATTGCTCCCTCAAACTCTCCCAGCCCTCAGCTCTTGGCAACCATGAAGCTACTTGTCTATACAGATTTGCCTCTTCTGGACATTTCATATAAATGGAATCACACAATATGTGGTATTTTGAGACTGGCTTCTTTCACTAAGCATAATGTTTTCGAGGTTCATCTGTGTCATAGCATGTATTCGTACTTCATTTCTTTTTACTGCTAAATAATATCCCATTGTATGGATGTACCACATTTTCTTTATCTACTCATCAGCTGATGGACACTTGGGTTATCCCCGCTTTTTGGCTATTATGAAAAATGCTTCTATGTACATGCCTGCACATACTTTTGTGTGGTTGTGTCTATATATTTTTTTCTGTGTCTGTGTCTTAATTTCTCTTGGGTATATACTAGGAACTCCCGGGTCAAATGGTAACTCCATGTCTGACACTTTTAGCAATTGCCACATTGCTTTCCACAGTAGATGCACAATTTTATATTCTCACCAGCAATGTATGAAGGTTCAAAGTTCTCCACATCCTTGTCTATAATACTTGTTATTGCCTATCTTTTTTATTATAACCATCCTCATGGGTGGGAAGCAGCATTTTATTGTGGCTTTGATTTGCATTTCCCTAATGACTAATGACGTTGGGCATCTTTTCATGTGCTTGTGGACTGTTTGTATATCTTCTTTGGAGAAATATATATTCAGATCTTTTGCCCACTTTTAAATTGGGTTGTCTTCTTATTACTGAGTTGCAAGAGTTCTTTATATATTCTGAATGCAAAAGATCCAGCAGTTCCTAGGTATATATACCCAAGAGTTTGTTCTCACAATACTTCTGACACCGAATGTGAGGGCTCTTTTTCCCCCACACCAACCAATTCTCCAACTCTCTGGACACCAAACAGGTGTCCCACACTTCAATTCAATTCTGATACTAATAATTACCTGGTGTAAGTTCAGTCTCACTTCAAGTTGTCACCTGTACTCCTAACCCACCAGCTATAAATCAAAGTTCTCATGACCCACCCTCCCAGGTCTGGTAATTTGCTAGAATGGCTCCTGGAACCCAGGAAAGTAGTTTAGTTACTGCTATTGATTTATTATAAGGATACAACTCAGGAATAGCCAAATAGAAGAGATGCATAGAGCAAGCCAGGGGGGATGGAGTGCAGAGCTTTTTCGCCCTCTCTGGATTGTGCCACCCTCCCAGCACCTCCATGTGTTCACCAACCCGGAAGCTCCCGGAACCTCATCGTTTAGGGGTGTTCGTGGAGGTTTCATTATGCAGGTATGACTGATTAAATCATGGCCATTGGGCTTCCCTGGTGGAGCAGTGGTTGGGAGTCCGCCTGCTGATGCAGGAGACACGGGTTCGTGCCCCGGTCTGGGAAGATCCCACGTGCCGCGGAGCAGCTGGGCCCGTGAGCCATGGCCGCTGGGCCTGCGCATCCGGAGGCTGTGCTCCGCAACGGGAGAGGCCACAACAGTGAGAGGCCTGTGTACCGAAAAA
>NW_006776832.1:595954-615066 GCF_000442215.2 Lipotes vexillifer
AAAAAAAAAAAAAAAAAAAAAAAAAAAAATCATGGCCGTTGGTGCTGAGCTCAATCTCCAGCCCCTCTCCCCTCCCTGGAGGTTGGAAGTAGAACTCAAAGCTGTAAACCTCTAATCAAGTGTTGGTCTTTTTGGCAACCAGCCCCCATCGTGAAGCTATCTAGAGGCCCAGCAAGAGTCACCTCATTAGAACAGAAGACGTTCCTCTCACTCAGGAAATTCCAAGGGATTTAGGAGCTCTATGTCAGGAACTGGGGACAAAGACCCAATATGTGTTTATTTTTGTGTCACAGGTCGACATAGATTGGATTGAAGAGGAGTAAAAGAAAGAAATCAAATTCCAGGTTGGTTATCAATTCAGTTTAATTCATTTCGCACACTAGTAAACATTACCTATGTGTAAGCTACTCTAAGCCCATGGAGAAACTTCAAGAAGCTTACAGTCCTAACACAAATGAATGGACTGGAGACTCTTAAAACTGCGAACTACCAGAAGCAGGAACTGTTTGATAGTTTCAGTGTCTCCAAGGCTTAGCAAGCGTCCTGCACAGTAGCTACTCCACAAACATTTGTTCAATATAACTGAACTGAGATAAGGAAGTAACTAAAAGATGTGGCAGAAAATATTA
Source organism: Lipotes vexillifer (assembly GCF_000442215.2). NCBI lineage: Eukaryota > Metazoa > Chordata > Mammalia > Artiodactyla > Lipotidae > Lipotes > Lipotes vexillifer. Next base: position 596,584 of record NW_006776832.1, read on the forward strand.
AGCGACACAAAACTACAGGCCTCTCCCGGTACAGCTGTCTACACTAGTCTTTGAGTTTAAACAGGAGCAGAAGATGGAAAAAGCGGGACATATGTGAAAGAAATGAAGAGAGATGAAAGGAAGGACTTTAAAAACAGGTCAACGACACCAGTGGTCAGATGAAACAAATACGGAGGGGAAAGCCGGGTGGACACTTGCCCTCAGGGACTTAGGACTTTTAAAAGGACTCTTGTAGAGATAATCAGGCTGAGCTCTATCTGCACCAGTAAGTAAGGCTTCTGCGGATCTCAGGTGTTTTTAATCAGCCCTACAGTTCTGTGCCATACAGGTGTGAAGTAAACAACAGCAAACACTGAAAGGTATAAAAGGCCAAAATTGCTGAAGAGGAAAGCAGCAGAAACCGTGTCATGAAGTGAGAACAGGAGTATTTAGGTTAACTTTATGTTCTGTTTTCTTTTCTGCTTCCGTGACTCAGACATGAACTGACTAATGTCCCTTGGAATCTTCTGACAGTGGCCAACTTCACATGGTATTTGCTTGATGCAGTTTCCCACAGGACAGTCCTCGATGCAGCAAAGGCTTTGCAAGGTAGACATACAGATGGCCAAAAGGCACATGAAAAGATGCTCAACACTGTTAATTATTAGAGAAATGCAAATCAAAACTACAATGAGGTATCACCTCACACCAGTCAGAATGGCCATCATCAAAAAGTCTACAAAAAATAAATGCTGGAGAGGGTGTGGAGAAAAGGGAACCCTCTTGCACTGTTGGTGGGAATGTAAATTGATACAGCCACTGTGGAGAACAGTATGGAGGTTCCTTAAAAAACTACAAATAGAACTACCATACGACCCAGCAATCCCACTACTGGGCATATACCCTGAGAAAACCATAATTCAAAAAGAGTCAGGTACCACAATGTTCATTGCAGCACTATTTACAATAGCCAGGGCATGGAAGCAACCTAAGTGTCCATCAACAGATGAATGGATAAAGAAGATGTGGTATATATACACAATGGAATACTACTCAGCTATAAAAAAAAGAATGAAGTAACGCCATTTGTAACAACATGGATGGACCCAGAGAAAGGGAAGTACTAAGGGAAGTACGTCAGACAGAGAAAGACAAATACCATATGATATCGCTTACATGTGGAATCTAAAAAAATGATACAAATGAACTTACTTACAAAAGAGAAATCAGCTCACAGACTTTGAAAACAAACTTGTGATTACCAAAGGGGAAAGGTCAGGGGAGGGATAAATTAGGAGTTTGGGATTAAAATGTACACATTACTATACATAAAATAGATAACCAACAAGGACCTGCTGTATAGCACAGGGAACTCTACTCAATATCTTGTAATAAGCTATAATGGAAGATGATGTAAAGAAAAGAATATATATACACACATATACACATATATATGTATAATTGAATCACTTTGTTGTACATCTGAAACTAACACAACAGTGTAAATCAACTATATTTCAATAAAATTTTTTTTTAAAGAAAAAAAGGCTTTGCAAGGAATGGAAGGATTTATTCGTTCATTCATTCACCCATTCATTTAATAAATATACTTTGAGCAATGGGCTCTGTTTTGATGTGGGGGATATTACAATTTAAATGAATATCCACTTCTCACAGAGCTCACAGTCTGGGGAGTGACAGACACAAATAAATGAATGAACGAGTAAACATCTGAGGTGCTGATAAATGCTCTGAATGTGGGGATTGGCAAGGGGATAGACGGTGAGGGACAGGTATTTTAGGTAGGTGATCAAGGAAGACCCCTCTAATACACTGCTGAGTGATCAGACAGCTGACGAGGTGAGAGAGTGGTTCGTTGAGCTGTCTCCTGTGGAGGGCCAGGGTGGCAGAACAGAGCTGCCCTGGGGAGAGGGGAAGATGGGCTCAGATCGGGAGCCAGGAATAAGTATACGACATCATTTATATTAACACACACACTTTATATTCCTGGCTTCCTTTCTGTTTTATTTTATGCTGTACATGATCAGCTTGAGCTTTTTAACCATGTTATACTATATTTGTAATTCCTCTCCAACATGCTGTATTTTTAAAAGTTCACTTGTATTTTCCAAGGATGTCTGGCCCTCTAAATTCTGTCACAGATTCAGATTTTTAAAAAATGTATTCCTTTAGGAAAAGAGATTCAAAGGTGTGTAGCTACCATATGGCCTAGCAACTTCACTCATATGCAGAATAATGAAAACGTGTCCACACAAAAACCTGCACATGAATGTTCACAGCAGCATTATTCATAATTCCCCCAAAGTGGAAACAACCTAAATGTCTATCACCTGATGAGGGAATAAACAAAATGTGGTGTCTTTCATCTTAAAAATGCAAAACAGACCTTACAAAACATATGTGTAAGTGATCATCTGTCTGCAACATCAAAAACTTGCCTTCTCTCAGCACAGTTGCCTCGGCAGTTGTACTTCTTACAAGGTGGCAGGACATGGAAGCTGCCAGGCCTCTAAAAGGCTAGAGGTTGAGACAGTGTTTCTTCTCTGTATTTTATTGGTCAAAGCAGTTCCAGGCCAGCCCAGATTCAAGGGTGTGCAGAAATAGACTCCATCTCATGACTGGGCAGTAGCATGTGAGTACAGGAAGGGAAGAATTGGAGATAAACTAGCATGAAGATAGAATGGGTTGGGGAGCAAGAAACCAGATTTAAAATGTCAGAAGCCACTAACAACCAAAGGTCAAACTATATTTAAAATAGTTAAAAGTCAGATATTATACACCATAGTGGATTGATGTTGTTCTCAATTCTTTACCTCTTCCTATACCCACACACTTCCTTGATGCAGACTATACCTCCCTGTCGCTTGACTTTGGTCTTATATATAAGTGTTATTTATCGATTGTTGCATACCAAACCATTCCCAAACGTAGTGGCTTAAAATAGCCATGTCACAATTCTACAGTTTGGACAGGGGTTCTTTTGCTGTTCCGACCTGGGCTCATTCGTGAAGTTACATTCAGCTAAATAGGCAGCTTGGGGGCTGAGCTAGGACAGCTGGGATGGCCAGGCCTCTCTCCATGTGGGCTTTCATCCATGAAGAGGCTCAACTGAGTTGGGTTTCCTCATCCTCATGCGGTGGCCACAGCATCCCAAGAGGGTGAGGGTGGAAATACAAGGCCATTTTAGGCTAGGGCTCCCTGAGTCACAAAACTTCACTTCTATCACACTCTACTGGTCAAAGCAAGTCACAAGCCCATCTTCAAGAGGTAAAGAATATGTCTGGGAAATAAACTACCTCTTGATGGGAGGAGGCGAAAATAGTTTATGGCCATATTGAGTCTCTGAGAGCATGTGACTTGCTTTGGCCAATGGCATGTAGACTGCAGTGACTATGCGCCAGTTCAAGTCTAGGCCTAACAAACCCTTGAGTGTTTCCTTTTCTTGTGCTTCTGCCATCATCATGTGAAGTGGTGCCTGGAGTAGCCCACTTGCCCAAGAATGAGAGACACTGAGCAGAGCTGATCCAGCCAGTCTGTAGTCCTGCAGTGAGATGCAGAGCTGCCCAGCTGAGCCAAACTTCGGTCGGCTGAACCCCAGCCAGGCCGCAGAAGCAAGAACATAATAAATGATTATTGTTTTAAGCCAATGAGTATTTGGGTGATTTGTCGCACAGCAATAACTAATACACGGGGCAATTTTTTTTCTCTTTTTTTTTTGTGGTACGTGGGCCCCTCTCACTGTTGTGGCCTCTCCCGCCGCGGAGCACAGGCTCTGGACACGCAGGCTCAGCGGCCGTGGCTCACGGGCCCAGCTGCTCCGCGGCACGTGGGATCCTCCCGGACCAGGGCACGAACCCGCGTCCCCTGCACCGGCAGGCGGACTCTCAACCACTGCGCCACCAGGGAAGCCCAAGGGCAATTTTTAAGAGCAAATATTTTGCAAATATTTGTGAATAAAATTTATATCCTGTCTTATATTTGTTTCTATCTGTATAAACTGTATATATATATATATATATATATATATATATATATATATATATGTCACTTTCAGAGGCTCCTCTAGTTAAAGGCAATAGAAGAAAAAATTGCTATATTTGGGGAAACATCATTAGAGTTTCCACTACAACAGCACTTTCAGAAGCAAAACCCCCATCACAAATAATTGTATTTATTCATCAAATATTTACTGAGTGACCAGTATGTGTAAAATACTATACCTGAGACTGTGGTATCTACAGTGATAAATGTGTGTGTTTGTTATGATCAGGTTTAGCAGCTCTTAACAGAAATGGTTGTTACGGTTGCTCCATAGATCAGTTCACCAAAGATCTGACCTCCTATCTTACTGCTCTGCCATCTCTACCATGTCATATTATGATCCAAGATGATTCTTAAGTTCCAGCCGTCACATCCACAGTCCAGGAAAGGAGAATGACAGAAGGGCATGCCTCCTTCCTTTCTATTGTGACTTTCTGGAAGTCCATGTGTTTCTAATTACATCTTACGGCACGAATTTAACAGCAAGACCACACTAATTATACGGGAGGCTAGGAAATAATCTTTTCTTTTTGCCAGCAGTATGCCCAGACAAAAATCAGGGGTCTGTTACTAAGGAGGAAGGGAAGAATGTATATTGAATTGGGCATCTAGCTGTCTCTGCCACAATACATAATGGATTTTATTTCCTGGGAGCAACTATATTCGTTTCTCAGTAATGACTATACTAGTAAATCTATTGATTTTTCAGTCCTGATCTATCCATTCCTATTGTCAGCATTTTCATTAACATTTTTGGTATTTCTTATATATATCCTATCATTATTCATGTTCACTCACGTTCAGTACCTATACACCTAGGATTTAAAAATTCCTTAAAGACAGAGGATATCTATCTATCTATCTCTATATCTCCACAGAACTCACTGTGGCTGCTAAATGGTGACTGAAGTCAATTATTAAGACAGTCCGCCTTCCCCTCATGTTCCTTCTTCTGGAATAAAGAAGTCTGTAAGATAAATTCCAGTCCTGTATTATTTATAGAACACGTCTTGATCTTTCAAGATCAAGTGGATCTCCACTTCATGTTGATGAATAACTCACTTTTGATACAGAGAAAGCAACGGGTCACCACGTATTCTGGACCCCAGGCAGCACTGTCAGCCTTACACTTAGTTCAAATGGGGAAGTCCTTAACTTATATTATTGAGGCTCTTTCCTTCAATATTCTCCCATTATTCTGTCAAACGTCCCTAGAATTTGCCCATTAGAAATTAATTTAGTTGTGTTAAGAAGTATCTATTTCCTCATTAAATGCATGGAAGGTCATCTTTATAAGCTCTTCACCAGTCATTCACATTTTAGAGTGTTTTGGAAAAAAAAGACATTGTCCTGGGTTTGTACAACGGCCAGTATCTCCAAGTGATTGATCCTGTCGGCTTTTTAATTTCCATGGCACCACTCATGCCCTCTCTTCTCTGTTTATCCAGTTGGGATTCCATGGTCCATTGTTATAGTTTCTCACCTCCCTGCTTTGTTATATCCATGTAGCTAAAGCTTAACCTGTTCAAATCTAACCCTTCACCTAATCTGCCTCTGCACCCAAGCAGCTGAATGTGGCTGGAGAAAGACATTAACACACACTAACTGGTCTCACACCAAATCATGAACCTAACCTCAAGTGGGTCCTTAGATCTGTCCAGCTACCCTGCCAGCTCACCTGGGTCCTCCAACGCCTCCCCCATCCCAGATGACTAATTTGCTCCTTTTCTTGCAAGTCAGTCTTTCATCCCCTTCAAATTATTCTCATCAGCATGCATACATGCTATAATATTTTCCATCTTAAAAAAATACCCCTCTGTTACTGCCTCATTCCTATGTCCCACCTTAAAATCAAACTCCTCAAGTACTTTTAGAGTGTTTGCTCCCTTACTTCTCATTCTCTCTTGAACTCATGACAATCACGTTTATGTGCCCTCACTGCACTGACACTGATCTTGTCTGGGTCTTCAATGACCTTTACATGGTCAAGCCTAATCATCAAACAGCTGCTTACACTCTCCTTGAAATTTTCTTTATTGCCTTTCTCTCACTTTTTATTGGTTTTCCTCCTAGCTCATTACTATTCCTTCTTAGTCACCTTTGCCTGGACCTCTTCCTTTTGCCAACTTCTAAATTCTGCAAAATCCCAGAGCTTTGACCTCCAGCCTCCTCTCCTCTCCATCCATCTCACTCCCTAGGTGATCTCATCCTCATGGTTTTAAATTCTGTCTGCACACTGATGACTCCTGAATGTATGTCTTTCGCCTTGACTTCTCCCTGGAACTGAAACAGGAGGGAAGGGGTCAGGGTACGACCTTTAAAAGAATGACATAGCCATAGGACATGACAAAAACTGGTTAGAACCAACTAGGTCCAAGATGGCAGAAGATCTGACTTCCAGTGGACCTTGAGTCTCATTATATGCTCACTGTAATACATTAGCATATGCTAAATGGCACACCACCAGCACCACAACAGTTCTGAGACCAACCATAAAAGCTCAAAAAGTGGGACGTGGCCCAATTCCTGGAAATCTCTAACCCTTCTCCAAAATAGTTGGAATAATCCTCCCAGTCATTAGACTATGCAATTATCCAGACCGTAAAAACTAACCACCCCATATTTTGGGGCCTCTGAGCCTTGTGAGATGGCTCACTTCTGTCTCTGTAGTGTGTTTCTCCCAAAGCCGTTCCCACCTTTGGAAATGGACCGCATTCTGTCTATGGAATGTGTATCTCTCTAAATAAATCCACTTCTTACCTATCACTTTGCCTCTCACTGAATTCTTTCGGCGACGAGACATAAACAACATGAGCTTCCTTAAATCCTGAGATCAGCTGTGTGACTTCAAATAAAAGACAGTGGGTTCAAGTCCCAGCCTGAATTTTGACTGGGTTCGAGTCCAGGTCCGTGGGTGGAAGTCCTATCTGGCTTGTGTGATTTCAGAACCACAGATGAATATATCTAAGTCCTATGCAAAAGCTTTATTGTATGTTTACAGGACGTCACAAAGTTAACATCCTCAAGGTGAAACTCTCCATTCTCCTACAACAACTTTCTACCTAGTCTCCTAGTTGCTACTTTTGCCTCCCCCAGGGTTCATTCCCTGCACAGCAACATGAGTGATCCTTTTCATCACAAATCAGTTCACAACCCTCACCTACTCTCTCTCCCCAGGTCTTCTCAACAATGGGAATCAAGTCCAAACTCCTTTTCTTTTCTGGCCTTTCCTTTCCCTATCTTATCTTATCTCCATCTACAACGTCTTACAGACTGGTTTCTCTCTGACCTCATTTCTGCTTAATTTCACTCATTATCTATGTTCCCGTCCTGCAGGCTTCCTTGCCACTCTGCTGCAGCACCTTTGTGCGTGCCCTTTCCTCTGCCTGGAATATTTTTCCTCCAAATATATGCATGGTCTGTTCCCTCCCTTCCTTCATTATGATTCCTGCCCCCCAATGCCAGGCTTTCCCTCACTTCCACACCTCAAATAGCACATACTCCTTTCTCTATCCCATTATTCATCATTTATCTTTCTACAGACCATTCATCGTTACAGATATCAAAGAATATATTTATCTGTTTGGTTTTCTGTTCCTTCCTCTAGAGTGTATGTTCCATGAGGACAGAAATTTTGTGTGTTTAGTTCACTGCTACACCCCCAGCTCCTAGAATAGTTTCTAGTACATAGGAGGATGCATTAAATAAATATGATTTGAATGAATGAACAGCCATTTATTAAGCAAACAAAAGAGTTTTAATAGATGAGAGGAGAAAGAAGAAAGACGTTTTGTAAGCAGGAAACAGTGTCAGAGACCAGCGAGCTCAGGACCAGTTAGGGTGTTCTAGGCAAGGACAGGGAATAATAAAAATTCCTAACATTAACTAGGTTGTCTAAAGTCAAGAATGACTCTGATCACACACAGTATGAAGAGGCTGGATTAGTACTTGCCTGGGGTACTAAAAATTTGGCCTATAATTCTAGCCTGTAGTTACCAGCTCTGTGGTGCTGGGCAAATCTCTTAACCTCCCAGAGTTTGTGTTTAATTTTCTGAACAATAAAGGGGAGACGAAGAGGGGGAAAATAGTTCAAAGATACCTCCCAGCTCTAAAATTCCTAAGTCATATACTAAGTTCTGGACAGGCCGAAAGACTTCTGGGGCCTTTCCTCTCCCAGGCTACAAATTTAGTTCAGTGAGTTAAGAAGACAGAGGTGAAAGATCCCTGGTGGCAAACACTACTCCATTAAGACCCTTATCAACAGTAAACAGTATGCTCTGCCTTCTCATGGGCCCCACTGGGAAACCAAAACTCCTTCTGGAATAAAACTTTCTACATCAATCCCTTAAAAACAGACAGTAGATTCACCTAATTCCAGCTTAGCAAGCCAACCCTGCAAAACGGGCGACGTCTGTTGTGTTTTCCTGCCCACTGAAGTCCTTGCCAGCAGGCTAGGCTTAGGCGAATCACTCCTCAGGTTCAATCTGTGTTCTACTCCAACTGGTCATTTTCTCCCACTTCAGTGCTTCCGAGTGATGTGTTTGCCCCTCGCTCTTTCTCTAAATGCAGCAGGCCTCCAGGAGATGATACGAGCTAATCGCTACCTGGGAAAACAGGAAATGCTCTTTCTTTTTTTCTTTCCACTTAGCTACAATCTATGTTCTTTAGTTACAATCTATGTTCTTTTCTGGTGCATGAATTAGTCAGAAATTTAGGCTTACGTGTACAGTGTTTTTCACTTGTGGAACACGTCGAAACAGAAAGCCAATTTTTGTTAATCTGCAAAGCCAACTTTGGTTAAAGTAATTTAAAGTCTTCAAGACAGAGATGAGTAGAAACATCTTGAACATACAGAGAGACACTGTGGTCAGCGGATGTGCTTTGGAGACTGAGCGTCCTAGGCTAATGCCTGCTTGCCACTCACTACTTCGTGGCCTGGGGCAAATCAGTAACTTCTCTGTGCCTCAAATTTTCCTCGTCTGTAAAACAGGGATAACACTACCTACATCAAAGAGCTATTGTGTGGACATACATAAGGTTTCTGTAAAAAGTTGATTTCCAACAGATGTTAATGGCAGGCAAAGATATTTATGGAGGCAGCAGGAAGAACATATAAGGTATCAGTGAGTTCAACTTTCACTTTTTTTTTCTTGAGAGGTAAAGAGCACAGCAGTTAAGAACACAGACTCTGGGGCCAGGCTGCAAAAATTCAAGTCCTGGCAAGGCATCATATATAAGCTATATGACCTCAGGCAAATTACTTAATATATCTGTGTGCCTCGTCTGTAAAATGGGGAAGATAATAATAACCTTATCTCATTGGGTTGTTAGAGTTAAATGAGTTAATACACATAAAGAATTTAGAACAGTGCCCGGAAAGAATAAGCATTTGTATGGGTTAGTGTGATGGTTAAGTTTATGTGTCGATTTGACTAGGCCAAGGTACCCAGATGTTTAGTCAAACATAAATCTAGATGTCTCTGTGAAGGTATTTGTAGATGGAATTAACATTTAAATCAGTAGGTTGAGTAAAGCAGATTTTACCCCCATAATGTGGATGGGCCTCATCCAGTCAGTTAAAGGCCTTAAGAGAAAGACTGACATCCCCCAAGGAAGCAGACGATCTGCCTCCAGACTGCCTTGGGACGTGAGTGCAGCCGCTCTCTTCCCTGGGTCTCCAGCCTGCGACTCTGCTGCAGGGCCTCTGTGCGTGCCCTCTCTTTTGCCTAGAATACTTTTCCTCCAAATATATGCAGGGTCTGTTCTCTCTCTTCAGATTTGGACTTGCTGGCTCCCACATCCCATGAGCCAATTCCTTAAATCTCAGTCTCTCTCTCTCAGCCCCCGCCCCCCCCCCCCCCCCCCCCCCCCCCCCCCCCCCCCCCCCCCCCCCCCCCCCCCCCCCCCCCCCCCCCCCCCCCCCCCCCCCCCCCCCCCCCCCCCCCCCCCCCCCCCCCCCCCCCCCCCCCCCCCCCCCCCCCCCCCCCCCCCCCCCCCCCCCCCCCCCCCCCCCCCCCCCCCCCCCCCCCCCCCCCCCCCCCCCCCCCCCCCCCCCCCCCCCCCCCCCCCCCCCCCCCCCCCCCCCCCCCCCCCCCCCCCCCCCCCCCCCCCGCCACACACATACATACACACCCTATTGCTTGTTTCTCTGGAGAACCCTAACAGTTAGCAATTATTATTTTTGTTTGCAGCACAAAGTGATACTCTATTCTGCTTCTTCTCTAAGAGTATAAGCAATCAGCAATCACATGGCAAACGTTCACTTTAATCCTTCCGTTTCTGAAGATTTAAGAAAACTAAGAGGAGAAAATTAAGGTTTGCCGAAGCAGAGGCAAGGGAGCAAGGGGGTCAGAACCCTCACGGCAGGTTTAGGAAATGATGAGTTTGGGTGGAATGAGTGTCCGTTTAGGGAAGGAGTGGATCAGAAGGTTGCTGAAGGGCAGACACAGCTCATGGAGAAGTGTGAATACTAGCCTTAGAAGCTTAGAATTTTTTTTTTAAACACTGTTGGAAATGGGGAGCTACTGAAGCTTCGTGAAACAGTGCTGTAAGATGAAAAATAGTACCAGTGGGTGTAGGATGAATTAGGAGGGAGAAGCCACAGAACGAGAGAACATGTAGAAAATATTATGTAACCTTGCATTAACCAGTTACATACAGTTCAAAGAGCACTAAGCATCTATTTCTACACGATTTTCATTGGGTCACATTTCAGACCATATGACAGTCCCTCATGTGGGCAGGCTGATGTCCCTCTCTTGGTCCCCTTCCCTTTTTTCCCTTTGCTGTAACTCTGCCCTCTTCCCAAATCTCAGCGTTCTGCCTCTTCCCTGTGGTCTATGCAAAGGTGGGGTGGCAGCAGGGAACACCATTTCTGTTGTCCTTTGTGACCTGGGGATATCTTTCCTGGTTTCATTCTGGGAAGATGATTGTCGATTCTTATTTTATGGGAAGGTATCTTCAAGAAAACCAGTCTCCCTCTTGCTAACTTCTCATAGCATAATCATTATGTGCTATTAGTTTATTTGAATTTTCACAACTTTTTCTGGAGTATTTTTGTATATAAAATCTAGAACACCCAAAGCCAAAGTAACATTTAAATGGTAAATGCTAAAGGCTGGTTTTCAAGTCTATATTTAACACTCTACCAGGGTTAAGAAACACAGTCCGGTACTTCTCCAGAGTATGCAAATTAACTGGGGGAAAAATACTATCTCTTCTGTCATTGGAAGGGAAACTGACCAATAGAAAAGCAGTTCAGCACCTACACCCACTCTGTATACCTAATGAGGTGTGTTTGTACATGCCAATAACTCATGCTTTGGGTTGCCTGACAACCAGTGACAAATGTGCCTTTCATCATCTCTTACAATGTTACTTTGGGATACTGAAATCTAATCTAAATGAGACTTAGGAATGAGTTTAGAAAATTAGGTATTTCCAACAAGTTATAAGTGTACATACTTCTGAAATTACAGATCTCAAAGACAATGGCAGTTTCTATTAACACTGCATACATTTTTCTGTAGTTTACCCACTTGTATAAAACTAGTTATTCGAACATTCCCTTCATTCTACTGACAAGAAAAGTACTGAATATTCCTTATGAAGATTACAGGGAATTTTTGGCTTGTTTCAGCCATATCCTAATAGCGGTACATTAGCAGATATGACTTGGCAATAAACACTGAGTTTACATTCTTGAAGGTACAACTCTGACCGTGTCATTCTGTATCATTTCCCACAGCTGGAAGGGTACAATTTTCATTTTAATTTGTTTATATGTTGCTTTATAGGTGGACTGAACTTTTTTTTTTTTGAACTAGCTATTTATTGGCTCCTCCAGTTCACTTCAAGTAAAATCTTCAAAGAATAATAACACTTTTCTTTTTTATGGGAAATTTAATTCTCTGCTTAATTGAATTCTTGTAGCAGTTATGAAAGTCAGCCAAGGCAGGTTATATTTAGTGCTATTTTACATCTGATAAAAGAGGGGCACAGCAAAGCTAGCTACTTGTCTGAGGCCGCCCATTGGTCAAAAGCAATGTTGGCATTCCAGACTCAGGCAAGGTACATTTTCTGTGAGTCCAAGATACTTCTCAAGAGTTAGAAACTTGTATTTTCTTTCTCATTCTTTCTAGGTAGGCTTGTATAATATTCAGCAACTGAATAATCCCTAACTTAAGAGAAAGACAGAGACAGAAAGGGGAAGAGGAGCCACAACACTCCAAGAATAATACTTAGAGAAAGCCATACTTTTCCAGTTATAGCATTCACCATACCTAGATATATGCCTACTATCTCCTCTGCTCCCTCCCAATTTTCATGAGAACAGAGACATTTATATTTTTCATTCATTGCTATAAATCCAGTAGAAACTTCACGAAAAGTTATTGAAAAAATGAATGAAAATTTCTTTTTGAATAAAACTTTCCCAAGAAAACCTCAACCAAATGATTTTAAGTTGGAGCTACTACCTGTATGAGTCAGGATAGGCTAGGTTAAGTTAGCTCAAGATGTAGCAGCAAACTATATCAGTGGCTCAAAACCACAAAGGTTTGTTTCTTGCTCAGCTATCTGGCCACGATGGGTTGGCAGCAGGATTCTGTTCTTCACAGTTAGTTACTCAGGAACCGAACGGAAAGAGAAGCAGTGATCTGGAACTTTGTTAGTTGTAATGGCAGAGGGAAATAAGCCTTGAAGGGTCTTGCAGAGGATCATTAAATGCTCCAACTCAGAAACGCTGTCACCTCCACGCACAATTCACTGACCTAAACTAGTCACAGGCTCCCTACCTTCCCACAGCACCACCCATGAAGGGGCCAGAAACTGCCTGGGAGGTGGAGAGCAGGAAATATTTGGCAAATGGAGCTAATGACTATCATATTCCATTTCCTTGATTTTGAGCTTTTGCAATTTAAGTAATAAAATGCAATTTTGCTTATAACTTTTTCTACATTTACAAAATACAATTTTCCTCATAACAGCCCTATATGAGAATGATGCATAATGAGATTAAATACTTGAGTAGGGCCAAATAGAAAAGTCAGAGGTGGAAATGGAAAGATGATTCAGATCTCTATAACACTGGTACAGGATGAAGCTCATTTATTCCATATTTGTGGGAAAAAAGAACAATTACATTCTAAAATAAAATCACTGCTACAAGTTTTAATAGGGCTCAAAGACAAGATGTAAAAATTGTTTGTGTCAGGGTTTTGGCAAATATTCTGGTGACACACAGAAGGGACATCTGGGCTAGCAATTCTAGATAGAAAACCACCTGAACTGTGGAAAACTACACCCTAATATCTCACACTTTAGGCATGAGGCCAGAAGTAGCATCTGGAGTCTTACCTGGAGAACTGCTGATTCTAACCGAGGAAAAGAAAAAATGTTTCCTTTTACCGTCTTAGGTTCTCTGGCTGGGACCCTGGAAATTAAATTGACAAAAGACAAATAAATAAGAGAAAAAACAGTTTTAATCCTGTAAGTATGAATGGAAATTTCATAAAGAAATGAGACTCTAGGAGACCAGATGACTGAGGTTTATATACTATTTTAGGCTAAACAAAGGAAAAGGGGCTTCGGAGTAGGGGAGGCAAGTCACAGGAATGCAAGGGGAGGAAACGCGTATTAAGGGTTGTCTTGTTATGTAGAAAAGAGTCTCTCAGGCGGTAACAGTTATCTCTGGGAGTAGCGCTCTTTCTGGTACTTCCAGGAGCCACCATTTACATTCCTTTATAAATGTAAATTTCCTTTCCTAAAGGGGAAATTTATACTCTATTTTTAGGCAGGGGGAGGTGAAGACCTTTTTCTGCATCTCCTGGTCCTCAGTTGCCTTTAGCTCAAAATAATCCAAAGAGGGCTTCTCTGGTGGCGCAGTGGTTGAGAGTGCGCCTGCCGATTCAGGGGACACGGGTTCGTGCCCCGGTCCGGGAGAATCCCACATGCCGCGGAGCGGCTGGGCCCGTGAGCCATGGCCGCTGAGGCCACAACAGTGAGGGGCCTGTGTACCGCAAAAAAAAAAAAAAAAATCCAAAGAAGTGTATTTTGGGGGTCACATATTCTGGTACCCTTCATTGACTATACAAAAATACCATCTCTAATGTTTTAACAAGAAAATAAAATTGGTTATTCATTAGTGAATATTAATAAAATTATCAATTCATTATTACACAGTATTTGGCTTCCAGGAGCATTAGCAACTAATCAGGAAAATGGGTAGTGTTAAATTAATTAAACAAGGAGGCCCTTAGACTGAGGTGGCTTTAACACCTTAGTAGACTAAGTAAACAAACCAAAACCTAAATCTGTAGTGCCCTAAGGTTAAGAAATGAAAACTTAAGGACAACCAACCACAAAGCCAAAGAGGCTTCCCCCAATAAGGTAACTGTTTAACCTGTAGCCAATCAAATCATTTTCTTGCTTGGCTTTCACATCTTCTCTATAAAATCTTGCCTCTAGCTGCACTCCTAACCACTTCCGGTTTGGTGCTGAACAATTCCCATCAGTTTTGGCTCAAACTCTTAAAATGTGTAACACGCCTCAATTCATCTTGTAACAGTTCCAGTCCAGTGGTTCATTAGCCTAAATCTCAAATGGTTTATGTCCTCACTTTATATTTTATAAGGCCTCCTGTGACCTAACCACCCACAGCCTTGTGACCCATCTTGAGTATAATTTCCCGATAGTGACTACTATCAAATAGTTCAAGTCTTTAAAATATAAAGTGAAATAAAAAGGAGCTCAACTTAATGAAGTATGGAGTGTTGCATCCACTTGATTCTTTTGGACATTATGCAGTGATCCCGCATGTTGAGTATATGTACATTTGTACTACATTTAGCTATGCTTCAGAGATGCAAAAAGCAGAAATAAATAATTCTAAAGAAGTAAACTGCTGGCTTTATTCCTAATCAACTGTGGCAGGATGTGGAATGGTATGGTTTTCAAATATAACTCCAAGGACTGTATTAGCACCAAACATATACATATTCTTCAGGTCAGCCTAACTGACCTTGTTTATCATATGCCTGTGAATTACAGTCTATTATAATAAAAGGATGTAGCAAAGTCATGATGCTCTCAAAGCCTGGACATGAAGTTTGCAACTGCTTAAAAAGAAGGTCAAAATGCTATACATAATTACAAGTGTTTTAGACTTCCAAACTTAAAATTTCTCATGTCAACAGTTCTTGTTGCCAAAAGTTTTCACATTTGTGAGAGCAAAGCCCTTGATGATCTGGGGTCTGTATGTTTGAGATACTGCAATACATGGTACTATATTACTGATGAACAGATTCAAAAATAACTTAATTGTATTTAAAACTCAGCCATCAAATCGCTCCATCAAAAGAAAAGGCCAAAAGACATGTAGTAGAATGTTTATAGTAGCACTATCTGTAATAGCTCCAAACTGAAAACTACCCTAATGTTCATCAGAAGGATGAATTCAAAGGTATATTTACAGAATGAAATAACATGAATAATCTACAACCATATGCAACAGTATGGAAGAATCTCATAAGTATAAAGTTGAATAAACAGCCAAACACAAAAGAGTGTATACTTCGTAATTCTATATATATCAAGTCCAAAAACAGGCAAAACTAATCTATGTTGTTGAAAGTCATGATAGACAATGACTGGAAGGCAGTATGATGGAGTCCCTGGGTGTTTATAATGTTCTGTTTCTTGATCTGGGTGGTGGATACACAGGTGTGTTCAGATTGTGAAAATTCACTGAGCTGTATACACTTGGGATATATGCACTTATATATAGAGAGACACACACACACATAACAGGGTGGGAGAGGGCTTTCTGTAAATAAGATTGCCTTGTCTGATGGTTCAGATATGCATGTGTATGTGTGCCTGTGTGTATGTGTGTGTGTGTGTGTATATATATATATATATATATATATATATATATATATATGGCTTCAATAAAATGATTAAAGAACAGAAAATTCCAGGAAGCCCATGAAAATTGAATCACTCTCTAAACAGAATGCTCAATGAACTGGTTTCAGAACAGTTGTCCGGGGAACGGGATACCTAATATGTCAAAACAAGCTAGTAATTTATCTTTAAAATCTCTGCTTTTCTCTACCTCCAGTGATATCACCATAGTTTAAAACAGGTCATCTCCCACCTTGCAGTTCCTCTGATTTACTCTCCTAACCAGTCTCCCAATAACCTGTTCTACCTATTCACCTACACATTAATCAAAGCAGTTTAAAGTCTAAACCAGATCCTTTTTCTCCTTTGCATAAAATGCCTCAATAGAGTCTCATTATATTTAAAATGTAAAGCAAATTCCAAGTCTTGGCTACATCCTCTGGCCTCTGTCTACCTCATCTCCTTCTGTCATGCTGCTCTCTCCCTCCCTCTAAACTAGACCCACACTGGCCTTTCTGCTCTTCCAAAATGTCAAGCTGTCCCACCTCAGGACATTTGCTCTGCTGTCCCCTCTGCCCAGAACAATCATCACTTTCCAGGTGCCGTGGCTGACTGATCTTCTCACTTTTTGTTTAAACGTTATTAAGTTCTTATAAAAACAACCCTCTCTAGCTAAACCTCAACCTCCTATTATCCTCTGTATCCACATCTGTTTATTTCCTTCCTTGACATGATCTGTTATTATGTCATTTGCTTGTTTACCTCTTTGTGTTCTCCCTCTTCCTCCTCTTTAGACTGGAAGCTTTATGAAGGCATCTATCATGTCTATTTGTCAAGATTTATCTCCAGTGCCTGGCACACAAAAGGTCCTCCCTAAACACACAGAAATACTTGTGGAATAAATGAATCAACGTTCTCAAGGGGAGTCTCCTGGCTGTCCACTGATTAGGACTCCGCGCTTCCACTGCAGGGGGCAGGGGTTCCATCCCTGGTGGGGGAACTAAGAGCTCGCATGCCACGCGGTGCAGCCCACCCACCCCACAAATAAATAAATAAATAAATAAATAAAAAGTGAAAAAACCCCACACATTCTCAAGGGATCACGAGATGCCTGTTCAGTCACGAAGAACGGTGCACTGTGAGTTTTTCAAAGAATCGCAATGAAACCAGATGTCTTTCATTACCTCCGCCCAGGCAAAGTGTTGGCATTCCGTTCTAGCTTTCCTAGTTGTCACTACCGCTCCACTGCCCCAAGCGACACACCGCCTCTCCTCAACCCCCTGGCGAGGTACCAAATTTCTCGACCTCACCCACCGCAGAGGCGCTCCCTCATTGGCCAGAGCGCCACGGCCTTCGGAAGGGCGGACATCCCCGCGAGCCACCACTGGCCCAAGTCGACGTCGCTCTGCGGTGCGCCGCTGAAAGTCAGCCAAGTCCAACTGCCCTTGCGGGGAGGCTCGGTCCCGTCAGAACCTGTGATTGGCTGCGACTGAGAGCCCGGGGGGCGGGCGCGCTTCGCTGCTGAGCGAGGATTGGTCGGAGCTGCCATCAGTCACCGGGAACAGACGTGCCCCTCTCCATCTGGCAGCTGCCCGAGAAAAATTCTCGAGAATTTCCAGCAGATGAGCCAGTGGCTGTTCTAACTGCTTGCTCCAGAGACTGGAAACATCGGAGAAGGCAGTCTTATTTACAGAAAACCCCTCTTCCGCCCTCCGTTAGCTAATTAAAAATTTTCCAGGGACATTGCCATCACGAGGTAAGAGCCTGGAGAGTGTACTTCATTTATTTAACCGTTTATGATACTTACGGATGGGGGCACAGCCCACTGCTCCCGGTCCGCGGAATGGAGGGTAAACGGAGGAGGTTTCCCCAGGGAGGGGAGGGGAGGGGAGGGGAGGGGAGGGGAAATATCTGTTTAGTTCCCCAGCCCCTTCAGTCCGCGCCCGGCGGTCAGTGCCTGGGTTCTCTGTGCGCAGCTTGCTTTCTTTTCGAGTTCTGGAGCAGCATGTCCGGGCGGGGCCCACCTTGGCTGAGCCACCGGCTGCCGGCATTTCCTGCGGAGCCTTCGCGCTCGGCCTGAACTTGACTGCGAACTGGAGGCTCCTGCCGAGCGAGGGTGCTGGGCCGGGCTGGAAGGAGGGAGGGGAACATGGAAGGGTCGATGGACGGGAAGCAGGGGCCGCCCGCCCTCGCTTCCCTTTAGCGAGGCCCCGAGTCGCCTAGCCCCAACCCCCGGACGCGAGGATGCTGCGGGGGTCAGCGCCTTGTCGCCGCTGCAGCTGCGGCCGGGCCGAGGGAGACGTGGCGGTGGCCGGAATCTGTCCGCGGAGACTGTGGTTGGGAGGCGGGGTCTGGGCGGCGGAAGGTGCGCGAGGGAACCCAACCGGCAGCATTGCCGCGCGCTGCGCCGGCGGGAGGCTGCGCTTGCTGCGGTGTATCGCCCTGGGTCGCTCAGCTGTCCCGGCCAGCGAGCCAAGCCCAGGACCCCGAACTGTCCAAGGGTGAGCTTTTCAGGGGATCGGAAGGGAGAAGGGTGGA
>NW_006776832.1:615543-616175 GCF_000442215.2 Lipotes vexillifer
CGGAAGAGAGAAGGATGCAGAGCCCTAGCAGGGGTCGATCCGAGGACGTGGGTCTTGCTTTGCCAAGAGCGCACTATAATATCAAGGCCTTGCGGCTGCTGACGTCTTCTTTTGCAGCCGCTGTCTGTAGATTAGAGATTTCCCAGGAGGTGACAAAGGCGAGACTCCGGGTGGCAACAGCCAGGGAATTTGGAGTCTCTAAAGCTCCACCGGCCTTTCTGAGCTTCAGACTGGAAATGTGCAGCAAGGCCTCTCGGGTCCTTGCACACTCGACCAGTGCGGAGGAAAGAAGGAGGTGGTCGGCGCTTGGGCAGCTAAGGTGACAGATTGGGCAGAATTGGGCAGCTGAGGTGACAGATTATGTTGGTCTTGAAAGACAGCAATAGTGTCGTAGTCTAGGGGAAAAAAAGCCTCAGTTATAATTTTTCAGGATTTTTTTCTTGGAACTTTAGTCGGTTTCTGTTGGTCACCAACACAGGCACCTACTTCCCTTGACTGGAATCTTAGAGAAGAGGAAGAGTGGGAGAGGTGCTGGTGATAGAACGTAAAGGAAAATTCTTCTTTTTTTAAAAAATTTACTGAAGGGCTTCCCTGGTGGCGCAGTGGTTGAGAGTCCGCCTGCCGATTCAGGG
>NW_006776832.1:618196-643057 GCF_000442215.2 Lipotes vexillifer
GCCTCTCCCGTTGCGGAGCACAGGCTCCGGACGCGCAGGCTCAGCGGCCATGGCTCACGGGCCCAGCCGCTCCGCGGCATGTGGGATCTTCCCGGACCGGGGCACGAACCCGCGTCCCCTGCATCAGCAGGCGGACTCTCAACCACTGCGCCACCAGGGAAGCCCGCTTAGGCTAGTTTTTAAATTTTATTTTTGCTAGTAGAATATAATGTGCAGCATAATGTGTTCTTGGGCTCTTCGTTCATTTAACTTTTCCTCTGACAGTTTTGTGTCTTCAAATGTCTTTCAAACAATTACTTCTGCCCTTTGACTCTTTTGGATTACTTTGACTTTCAAAGACTGAATGTAAATGTTAAAATGAAAATAAGCTAGCCTTGATTTCCGATTGAGAGATTGACATAAAGGGTCCCTGAATAACTATTTTTGGTTTGCAGAACAATAAACCCATGCCCATTTTTAATTGCTGAACTGACATATAATAAAAATATTTCTTAGGTGTTTGTCAGTTTGTTCTCTACTCTTTTTGTTATAAAGAACACTTTCTTTTTAAGGCTTTTGTTTTTTTCCCCCACAGTATAAATTCCACTTGCTAGTCAGTGCCTCGTCATTTCCAGGGGCATGTGGGGGGTGGGGTGGGGGGTGGGCTATGATGAATGATTTGTAGTTTGAAGCTCTGAAGGCAACTTCTTGATGTGCAGGTTTAATTCAAAGTTGTTCTTTAGCTTGGGAACACAGGTCCTCTTTGAGTTGTTCCCTCAGATTAGTAATGATTTAGTTATATTGCATAAGGCAAAGGAGACTGAACCATTTCTTTAGACACTCCCCTGCTTGCATAAGTGACGCTACCTTGTTTTGTAAGCTGGCAATATATCTGCGTTACATTTCATCTACCCCAATAGCCAATAGTATGCCTTAAGGTAAATATTTTCCTGTGACTATTCTGCTTACTATCTGAGATGATTGTGTAGATAAGGAATGAGGAAGGGGGCCAGGTTGAAGACTGATTTTACTTTATGCAGGCTTCAAGAAACTGCTCAACCTGCATGTTTTCATTCTCAAATAATGTTTCCAATGGATATATGTTCCCTGATATGAGTGCAACTCTGTTCATTTTATTTATTTTACTTTCGGAAGAGAGATAGAGAGAGAGAGAGAGAGAGAGAGAGAGAGAGAGAGAGAGAGAGAGAGAGAGAGAGAAAAGAGTATCCTAGAAGAGCTGCAGAAAAACTTAATATTTCCTAGTTTGGAATTCTAGAACTCTTGCTTAAAGTACGTGTGTCACTACAAAGTGGCACAAGGCTGAGTATGGTATACATGCTTTGGACTGAAGCCAAAAGAATAGTACTTTGCTAATTTCTGGTGCTCTTCAAATGTGAATGTTTTCTAATAAACATATTTAAAGTTTTATTTTTCTATAACATAAAGCTGCTTTGTGAATTATCTCCATCAAGAATTAGTACTCAGTTCTCTTACTTGCTAGATTGTATTATACTTTGAAAGTTCTCCACAAGTTTACCTTTATTTGACAGTTTTTGGTTTTGAATAACATAAAAAAAACTTGAATAACTTAAAAAAAACTTCTGTTTGCTTCAAACAGAAGCAAAGGAGTAATGGGATGTGGTTTCCCTTTGGTAACTGGAGGTGCTATGTCTCCCCCGACCCCAGTATCGTCATAAAAGAAGTGAGTTTCAGACTTTAGTACATGCTATTAGCTAAAAGGCCAAGAGGGAACGGCCTCCTAAGTCTTTTGTGACCCATTAATAGTTTGGGAGGCCATCTTCATTCTAAATTCTGAGAAGGCAGGGCTCAGATGTCTTCCATTGCTTAGGTATCCAAGGGCGTTCTTTGGAACCTCATCCTTTCCTTCTACTGCTTACTGAAAGGAGTAATGGTCCTTCCTACACACAGCTAGACTGATTCCCAAAAACTTATTGAAAATGATTGTTTCAAATCTGTAATGCATTTTCTTGTAGATGAATTCAAGCTGGGCTTTTTGTGTGTGTTCACGTGTGCCTTTTGGGGAGATACATTTTTTTCAAATTCATTTTTTTATTCCGAAACAATTCAAACGTGCAGTTGAGAATAATATAACACCTGTATACCCTCCGCCAGCATTATCAAATCGTAACATTGTGCTATTTTTTACAGTTGGTTTCTAATTCATAAAGTAACAGAACGAAACACTATGGAGACGAATTTCTGCTTAGAACCTTATTTGTATGGCAAACTGCCAGAAACACAGCCCTTCCGGCAGGGGTGTAGGAATTCCCACTGCCAACGCCCTGGGGAGGCTTTCGGATGAGCTGCAGCTGTTAATGTAAATGCATAGATCAGTGGCTCATAAATCAGGGCTGCTTGTCACTCGTGCAGTTCCCCCCAGTTCCTGAGATCACACACATGAGAGCTGGCTTATCCTTGTGCCTCTGACACGTGTTTGCACGACCCAGTTTACATTAACCAGAATAATAAAGTTTAGTAAGTTGAGAAATCTTAAACTGAACTGAGATCCTAGATTGTATCTTTGCTAAAACTTGGGCACCTCTCTGAGTACAGAACTATCATAAATATTCTATTAACCAGTTTTTTTTAAATTTCTAACTCTCGTAAGAGACTTGGTTACTGTTAATATTTTTCCCCACCTTTTCTTCAGAGCAATGGAGTTAATGAAGGGAAGACTATTTAGTTACACCTGTTTTCTATATTCTTGCTACTCAAAGTGTGGGCCTGCCCGACCAGCAACTTGTTTGCGGGACCAGGGAGCTGGTTTGAAATACAGCATCTCAGGCCTCACCTGACAGACTGAATCAGAATTTACATTTCAGCAAGATCCCCAAGTGATTGTAGGTTAAAGTTGGAGAAGCACTTGTTCTATGTGAGCTGTGCACATTGTCAAATTTTTATAGAATTTAAACCCTGTGAATGGGGTAGGTAAATCAATTCATTTTTGATCCACTATTCTTAGAAGTAGGCTGTTAAGTGCCACCTTCTTTACAGACTTCATTCTTGGTACTATCTAATGATATATCAGTTATATTTGAAATCATTGATGGAGTCCCACTCTCTCTCTCTCTCTCTCTCTCTCTCTCTCTCTCTCTTTCTCTCTTTCAACTCAGTTGCGTCGTTTCTCTGGAAGACAGCCCATTGTTGTTCCATTGACCTTTCCCCAATTCCTGAGTCCTCTGGAGTTATGTCCACAGCTGCCTTACTTACTTTGGTTAGAAGTGCTGGGAACCAGGTGAGGAGGAAAGCGCTGCTCGGCGCCCGCCTGCTGCAGGACGACAGGTGGGTGACGCCCACGTGCCACAGCTCCACTTCAGAGACCAGGTGTTCTCGGTTTGACCCTGATGGTAGCGGACGGCCAGCCACCTGGGATAATTTTGGCATCTGGGATAACCGCATCGATGAGCCGATTCTGCTGCCGCCCAGCATTAAGTATGGCAAGCCGATTCCCAAAGTCAGCTTGGCGAACGTGGGCTGCGCCTCACAGATTGGCAAACGAAAAGAGAACGAAGACCGGTTTGGCTTTGCTCAGCTGACAGATGAAGTCCTGTACTTTGCGGTGTATGATGGCCATGGCGGACCGTCGGCGGCCGATTTCTGTCACACCCACATGGAGAAATGCATCCTGTACGTACAAATGATACAATGGCTTTCACTCTTTGCAGTGTGCCTTATGCTTCCTGTTTAAACTTTCACCTTTTGGCTGAGACATTCACTGTTTTTTTTTGTTGTTGTTTGTTTGTTTGTTTATGTATGTATGGCTGCATTGGGTCTTCGTTGCTGCTGTGCCCGGGCTTTCTCTAGCTGCGGTGAGCGGGGGTTACTCTTCGTTCCGGTGCGCGGGCTTCTCACTGCGGTGGCTTCTCTTGTTGCGGAGCACGGGCTCCAGGCGCGCGGGCTTCAGTAGTTGCAGCACTTGGGCTCAGTAGTTGTGGCTCGTGGGCTCTAGAGCACAGGCTCAGTAGTCGTGGTGCACGGGCTTAGTTACATCTGCGGCATGAGGGATCTTCCCGGACCAGGGCTCGAACCCGTATCCCCTGCGTTGGCAAGCAGATTCTTTAACCACTGTACCACCAGGGAAGTCTCAACATTCACTGTTAAGGTAGTTATTTGAGTGCTTTCACACTATTGTTTTATGAACAAGCAGTTGCTCAAGCATGCCATTTATTACAGATGATTATTACCACTTCAGAAATATGTATGTTTTAACAACTCCCTTGGTGAGAGCATTGACCAGAATCTGCAGCACTTGACTTGTGATCATTTCAAGTGAATTAACATAATAAAGTACATGATCTCATGTACTCTGAGAATCTGAGTAGCATTTACTCCTATCAGTGCAGGGCACATAGTGCTTTAGTAAGTGGTAATTATTCTTTCAAGTGGTATGAATAGCTTGGAATACTTGTTGAAAATAGCTTTAGATGATTAGCATTAGAATAGGGAAAATGCTTTTAATGAGGGTGCTTTGGAGCTCTTTAAAAAGTTTATTTACCGCAATTATTATTAATGTATTTTTGAGGCTCACACTACTGCTAGAATTAAAAGAGGGAGAGAACATGTGACAGTCATGACCACGTGACTCTTCTTCCCAAGATAGTTATTCATACCGTTCATCAGTTGATTTATATATATTTTGCCTTATTCCACAAAGGAACTCAGTGGCTTAAATTTAATATAAAGGAACTCTTGACTTCTCAGGGTTGTGATAGTGAGGATTAATTTTTTAAGGATGGAGACCTGGGATTTTATTTGACTGTTTTTAAAGGCTTATCTCTGTGCCTGATTCTTTCTCAATTTGATTCGTTAATATGTGGATCTGAAGCCTCTGAAAGGCAAGCCACGGAGGTCCATTGCATGGAATGACTGCTAGCTGGAGGGACCAAGAGGAAGGCTAGAAACCTGTAGTCAAATGATTGTTTGGGGCTCTTTTTTCCTCTCCACGAAGGGATTTGCTTCCTAAGGAGGAGAACTTGGAAACTGTGTTGACCTTGGCTTTTCTAGAAATAGATAAAGCCTTTGCAAGGCACGCCCACCTGTCTGCTGATGGTAAGTAAAGCAATCTCTTTCCTTACTGTCCTGGGGCATTTCAGGGGGAAAAGGACACATTTTAAGCCCTTTAGGGGTGGGAATTTTAATGTAAGTTTATTTGTAAGGATGCTTATGTTGAAAATGATTTTTTAAATGAAGAATCACTTTAAATGTTATTTGGAATCCAAACTAAATCCACTCTTAAATGAACTATATTGGAGATTGTTTTAGCAATTGGAGCTCCAAAATGGTTCTGATATTGAATCTCAATTTTAAAAAGATTAAAAAACATTTTTTAATCTGTTTGATTGCTTGTTTTATGGGCAAGAGGTCCGTACTATGAGAGGGTTTATTATTTTGGGTCTTTTTTTTTAGAGGAATCTGACGAGCAAGTACTGAAATTCAGTACAGGGTAATCTAATCTAGCCAGAGAGTAAATGTGCACATCAGAAGAAAATTGCTAATTGGTCCTCAGTAGAAAAGGGCAATGGCTAATATGCACTACTCTGTAAAATTAGAAGGAAGATATTTTTTCTCCCATTTCTTAAAAAAGCTTGATCTTGCAGCTTTCCTGTGGTAACCAGTTGACATTTTTTTATTTGTTAAACACAAGGCCATGGCAGCTGAATTTTAGAATTTGTGTACTGTATGACCTTACATTTTGAAAGTAAAGTGTTTCTGATTTTGACTAAATTTATCAAGACCATTTCAGGAAAATGTAGCTGATGTTTTTTGGTTAGCTGGCCCCCCAGTTTATTGCTCATAAAGTTAACCTTGAAAACTTCTGCAGCAACCATTTAAATGTATGCATATAGACCTCATAACCGAGTTGAAAATGAATCATGCAGTAACATTAATCTGTGTTTTGTTCATCCTTTTGTTTAAAGGAGGTCAAAGTGTACCACAGCAATATTATTTTTGTAATTTTCAGTTGGAGTGCATAGGGCTGGAAATTCTCCTACTTCACAGATAAGGAAGTGAAACTCAGAGACAGGTAAAAGGTCAATTGCAGAGTTAGGGCTGAGATGTTCCTGGCGCCCACCGTGGCCTCTCTCATGGGCGTATTTAAAGATGAGTATTAGAGAGGATGACTCTAGGATGGCTCTCTTTGCCCTTTTAAGAAGTTTTTCCTCCTCTTTTTCGAGAAACTTATCATCATCATACTTCCCCGAAAAGCATTAGAGTCCACTCTCTTTGTTCAGTTCAGGGATTTATTTTCTTGTTTTGTAGATTATTCAGGCCCATTTTCTCTTCTTCGTTCCTTTGGACTTTTTTTCTGCCTTCCAGCTGGCCCCTCACCTTGTGAAAATAAGGGTTGAGAGATGGTAGATTTTAGCATAAGATTCTGTACTGGTTCCTCGTGGGTAAAACATACGAAAGTGAAGAGGACATCAAAACACTTTCTTATAGTTGTATTTTTATAACTCTGAATATTGGTATGCTTTTATCTCATCCATAAGCAGGTCGGCTGCGTATCACACCGCGAAGTTTATCGGCTGTAGTGCAGGTGGTGTGCCCCAGCTGTTGTGTAAATAGGTAGAGCTCACTGGGCAAGGTTTTCAGAAAGGAATGTTCAAGTTTACCATGGGAATGTGGCCAACAATCAAAAACCATTAACCCTTCATGGGTGCAGTTAGCCCTTTTGTAAAGGATCTACTTGACGAAGATGCTTAAAACAGTGATAGATTTGGTATAAAATGTGAGAGTACTCCTTTTCATTTATTAAATAACAAATTACAGTTAAAAGGAATTTTGAACTTAGGGAGAGAATTGACTTAACTTGCCTACCTTAAAAGAACCTTTCTAAAGATGCCTTTCTCACATCAATTCAGTTGTGCAAAGACATTAATCATAAAAATGTACTTCATTTCTAATAATGAACTGAAAATTCATTTATATAACTTAGTTCCTCTATCACATACTTTGAGTTAATGATCTCAGACCTTTCATAAGATATTCTAAAATTTATTTTTCATTTGATGGCCATTTGCTTGAGAGTATAATGGAGCATGACAGAATGATGCTTAGTGTACTACTAAAAGAAAAAGAAAGGGTCTGTTATGACACTGTTGTTCTGAAGTCTTATTTTGGATGTGTTCTTATAGATCAATTAGTCCGTGTGGTTTTTTTTAAGTAAGTATTTTGAGAACAACTTTAAATTTATTCTTAATCAGTTGCCAAGGCTTTCAAAGGTGGCAAAAATTGCCTTTTGATATTTGGGGGCTATTTTATCAAATATATTAAAGCCACTAAAGATAGGATGCTGTACGTTGTTTAACCTTTCAATATGTGGATTAAAAAAAAAAAGTGTACCACTTCAGATTTCAAAGTTATTATTTAAATTAAAAATCATTTTTTAGTTTTTAGTAAGAACTGAAGCAGTATCAGTATTATAAGAGCGAATAATATTCTTTTTGGCATAGCTGTGAGTAGGACCGATGCTAGTAAAATAGAATTGTGAAGTAAGTGCAGTTTGCCCTCTCCAATTTCTTTCACCTTTTCTTTTAGCATCAGCTCCATTTTCCCTTCTTGAATGCTTTCTGTGATCAGTTTGAGGGTAGGGGCCATGGCTTATTCATTTTTGAATCTCTAGGGTTTAGCACCCTGTGGAGAGTCTGGAAGGTACTCAATAATTATTTGGACTAAACTGATCTCCACTGCCTACTCTTTCTTACCAAAGTTATTATAACTTATCCCTTGATTATCCTATAGCTGATTTAACCGAATTATTAATATAATGTATATATTTTAATGACATCACTTCTAGGGGGGATTTGAGTTTTGAGTAAGGAAAGCTGAAAAGAGATTGGTTAAACCATAGGAATGAATCACTAATGCTGGAATTTCAGGTAGGGAAGAGTGCCCCACGTCATACTATTAGCTTTCTCAAAAGAAAGTGAAAATAAAACACTCTCTTCTTTTTGAGACTTTCATCCAATATCTGCATAAAATACTTCCAATTATCTCATTACCATTTAAAATATTTACTATTTCAGTTTAAAATGGGGGTAGTTTGAGGAGAATAAAATCAGAATGCCACTTATCAAGAAACAGCCCTTAAGAAATTGCTGGCTATTTTTATTGATTTGTTGTAGATGCATTTTCAATTTACCCTTATTTACAAATAGCTAATTTCATCATCATCTTTGAATATTTTGTATTCATTTTATACCAGTCATGTGTATTTTTACAATTAATGAAACCAGCCAGTAAGTTCAAATGATGTCCCATTAGTCTGTTGTTTAATGAACAAACTGTCACTTAAACCAGATGGTAGAAAACTTAGATGATATCCTATATATCCGATAAACTCTTCGAAGTGTTTCTAGATTGCTTAAGATTTGAAAGCAACAAAGCTCCCCAAGAGACAAATGGATCAAAAAGAGAAGACTTGCTCTGACGTTCAGAGTGGGAGACGTTGGTGACAGCATTGTGAGTCTCATTGGAAACAACTTCCATGCTCTGACGTTCAGAGTGGGAGACGTTGGCAGCATTGTGAGTCTCACTGGAAACTTCCATGCTCTTCATGTTACTTGACCTCTTTATGGAAGAATTAAACTAAAACATAACCAGTGTGAGAAATGCAATGTCTTTGATTTCCCTTCTTATGTTGGAGGCAGCCAAAAGCAAACGAAATAGGGACAGCATTGAAGAGATATTCTTATTGTGCTGTTACTGCTTCAGCTTGTTACTGATGTGTTTATGATTCATACATGTCTAGAATATGCCCATTTTTGAGAAACACTGAAACTGTCTTGGTTTATACATATTATTTTTTACACAGTTGAATAATTACTGGGGGGGGGTTATACTTTGAAAAGTATAGCTTTACTCTTTATGTGGCCATTCAAAATCTTGATCATTTTTCTTTTGATATATTGACCTGCGACACTGGAGGAAAGAGAGAGCTGCAGAAACTCCCATTTTATGAATTACATAACATTGTAAACATTCATTAGAGCTCAAGAGCCTTGCTAGCCTTTATTTAAACAATTAATTTAATCTTCTACTCAAAAAATGCCTTATAGATACTAAAATCCTTGCATTTAGCACCATTAACAATAAGTCACTCCTGGTATCTGGTATAGGAGGTGCTTTGATTCCTTCTTGATTTATATTTAAATCCCAGTAATTTGGTGGTATACTGTAGTTTACATCCTCTCTGGTATGCTTGTCAGATACGAACTATTCAGTGCTCTACCCAGGAATTCCCATGAATTTTCCATTTTGTAACTGGGACAGTTCTGATATTGATACCAAACAAATTTACAGTGCATTTTTTTCAACTCAATAAACGTACTGATTTACTCTTCAAGACTGACTGACTGACTATGTGTGCGTGCATGAGTATGTAGATGTCTGTGTCACCACAATATGTGTCTTGGTACACATACATTTGTATATAGGTTTTCCTGCCTTGGGAAGCCACAAAACTAAGAAGTGTTGCTCTGTGATGAAAAACAGACTCAACTACAAAATACCATCAACTTGGGCAAACTGAGTTTTGGAATCATTGATTTGGCATCTCCTGGAATATTATATAATTTGCTAGTGAAATTTTCACCAAAATAAAACCCTTCCCCTTATTTTGCAGCTCTTTCTCTACCCTCCCCTGTGTTGCAGGTTTGTAATGTTTGAGCACAATTCCTGGGTGAATTTCCTATTTGCCTCTGTGCGTGTTATTTGTGGCAGAGAACTGTGCCTGGTCAGCAGCTCTAGACCTGGAGCCCGTGGACACTATATGCTGGGCTTCAGTGGAAAGAGAGATCTGCTTAATTTTGTCCCAGGTGAAGGAGTCCAGCGGTTCCTAGCCTGGACTACTGGAAGGTTCCCACATCCTCTTTGTCCCATTAGTTGAGATGACTTGCAGTAGAAAATGTCCAGTGAGTGTTAAGAACTTATTGAAAGATGTCTTAGTTTTATAGTTTTGTTGTTAGGGAAAAAAGTGAGAATTTTTACTTCCATGTTAAATGTTAAATGAAAATAAAGGCTGATTTAATATTTATATTCTTAGATGCTTAGCAAACCAGAATCAACAGTTTTGAAAACTTTCCCATAAATCCTGGGATTTTGGAACTGTGAAGTTGGGTTGGTTAAAAACTCAAGCTCTTTTAAATTCCCAAATGGCAGAGCCATGAATTATAATCCTAAGCAGCTAAACTTGAAGTTTTCATTTATGAGGTTTTAACTCTTGATGTAGCCAATTAAAAACCACTTTTAAGAAAAAGCTGCTCCTGGGACTTTCCTGGTGGTTAAGACTTGGAGCTTGCACTACAGGGCGCACCAGTTCGATCCCTGGTCAGGGAACTCAGATCCCGCATGCTGCTGTGTAGCGCGGCCAAAAAAAAAAAAAGAGAGAGAGAGAGAGAGAGAGAAAAGCTGCTCCTGTCAGTTTAAACAAAGGAGAATACTAAACTCCCTGGACAGGTGGCATCTGAGTAAACGCCTATGTTTTCTCGCCTGGCTCTTATCATTTGAAAAGATTACAGAGGTTCAACTGTAAGGCTTCCCTTGTATAATGTTTTAGGACACTCACAAGTTGACATCTGTAATATAAACATCACTGATACACTAAAACGTTTGTGTTGTACAACTATGATATGTTATATATTTTAGTTCTGCCAAGATGATACTACTTTGGCACAGCAGTTCCAAAATCAAAAGAGATAAATGGGAAGATATTGCAACTATATACACGCTCTCTCCATAAAGTAAATTCGGCACAGATATAGAAGATTAAGCAGGGTTTATTCATGTTTTTTTCCATTTTCCTCTTCTGATTAAAGCAGGCATTTTAATATACTGATTGGAAAATACATGCATATATATCTTTCCAAAATGCATTACTGCTGTTTTTAAAATTGTCTTTAAAAAAAAAAAAATGGGAAAGACTGAGCTTCGGTCAGTCAATAGCACTTCATTTTTCCTAAATCTTCCTCTGAAGTCAAAATCATCTTTAGAAGATCACCTGAATATTTTATTTAGATGCTTTAAAGAATTAACCATGTTACTGAAGATAATACCTGCTTTAAATGCTATCTTTTTTGATTTTTTCAATTTCCTTTCCTTTTTAGCCCATAATTTCACAGTATTCTCACTTTGACAAGGCTCAATGCACCCTCAAAACTTTTAACAAGTAGTAAAGAACTAACAGACACTGTTAGAATACACCAAAGAAAGGGCAGACACTGTTAGAATACACCAAATAAAGATGCAAAAATGCACTTTGGATTGGATGGAGGAAATAGCGGTGACCTCCAGCCAAGCAACGTATAATTTTGTTATTGGTCAGAGGAAATTAATATTCTTGGAGTGCTCTGGACCCAGGGCTTGACCACAGGATTAGCACTTGGCAGCACTGTCCGGCATCTGGGGACAGACTGATCGTTCGGTAGAACTACAAGCGTGAACTATACCAAGTTTATGGGAAACTAGAATGAATTTCATTCCCTGCCCTCCAGATTTACTCCTAATATAATGATGGCTGTACCTTTGTTTCATGTCTGGGGAGGACAAAGATGAGAAAAGAATGTGAACCTTTAACCGTTTTAGGAGGCTCTTGGCATATCTTGCTTAGCCTATTAACTGATAATAATTTCACAGGACAGGAGTAAGAAATGGAAGAAAAAAGTTGAGTGCATAGATTTTAGAAAAGTTGGCTTGCCTAAATGGGCTCTGTAGACCTAAATCATCCTGCCATATTAGCCAATCTAATTAAAATGTAATACTCTTAATCCCAACCCCTGATGTACACACAAAGGTGTAATAATGATCTATTCAAGTGAACCCTACTGTATATAAATAGAAGCCATTTGGAGACAGTGATGCATTTTTTACCAAATTAGGTTAGCAACTTTTTCTGTTTGCATGGAGCCTTGTTACTGAATTAAATACCTCTTTCTCTGCATGCTCTTACTTACATAGTTCATTTGCATTTTATTTGCATAGCTCTAGTTAAATTAGAATGATACATTTCAGCATTAGTTTAACATGCCTATGTTTTATCTTGTAATAAAAATTCCACATCCAATCATTTGACTGTCACTGACTTGTACTCTTTTTCATCGTGTCTGCAGCGACCCTTCCGACCTCTGGGACTACTGCAACAGTAGCCCTTTTGAGAGATGGTATTGAACTGGTTGTAGCCAGTGTTGGCGATAGCCGAGCTATCTTGTGCAGAAAAGGAAAACCCATGAAGCTGACAATTGACCATACTCCAGAAAGAAAAGATGAAAAAGAAAGGTACCACCTCCACTCATCAATCTTTCTATAAGGATAGTATTTATATAGTTCAAGATAGAAATAAAACCTTGCATTTTAAACTGATTTTATGCTTAAGTTTAACGGAGCCTTGGTTTTCTGGGTATCACAACGTAGTCTTTTAACTTTTTTTTGACCAGGATTAAGAAATGTGGAGGTTTTATAGCTTGGAATAGTTTGGGGCAGCCTCACGTGAACGGCAGACTCGCGATGACCAGGAGTCTTGGAGATCTGGATCTTAAAACCAGTGGTGTGATAGCAGAACCAGAAACAAAGAGGATTAAGGTAAGAAAGGACTTGCAAACCCTTGATACACAGGCAAGGAAGGAATGCAGGATTGTCTCCAGCCGCAGGCTTTCTTGGAAGCCTTAATTGAAGCCAGAGTGACTTTTATTCTTAGTTTTTGAAAAAATATTCACTTTATTTATTTATTTATTGGTTTTGGGCTGCGTCGGGTCTTACTTGTGGCGCACGGGATCTTTTGGTTGTGGCACGCAGGCTCTTCCTCGCGGTGCGTGGGCTCCTCTCTCGTTGTGGCGCTCAGGCTCCAGAGAGCATGGTCTCAGTAGTTGCGGCGCACAGGCTTAGCTGCCCTGCGGCATGCGGGATCTCAGTTCCCAAACCAGGGATTGAACCCGCATCCCCTGCACTGGAAGGCTTATTCTTAACCACTGCACCACCAGGGAAGTCCCCAGAATGGCTTTTAGACAGAAGTTACTAATGGAAGGATAGATAAACTTTTCAGATAAAATAGGATAGTGCTTTCCTGGCCGAATGTATGACGAAGTGTTGGCTTTGTGTCACCCTGCTGTGGAATTGGCCTGGAAGCATCACTGTCCTGCCCTTGCTCACCTGCCCCTCATCATTCAGCACCCCTCTCCCTTGGAAGCTGAGCCTGACTTCCTTTTTCCACCAAGCTGCATAATTGTCCCACCTCTCTCTTTGTGACATCTTTTGCTTGCTACTAATCATTGCCCCCATTATGCTACGCTTCCCCCAGCATACACCCAGTGGTGAGCTGACACTTCACCTGTGCAACCCCCAGCCTGCTCTAGTACCTGGCACATTATAGTGTAGGCTCCCAATAACGGCAGCAAATGGTTGTTAATCTATTGAACGATTTTATGGCTTATAGATATCCCACTTATATTCCTTTCGTCTAACAAATACTTACATAGCAGTTTACTATGTGCCAGGCTCTGTTGAAAATAGCTACTCCTACCCCATTTTACAGAGAAAACAAATCTGGAGCATATACACTTCAATCTACCTATGTTTGCCCAGTTGAAAAATAGAGGTGGGTTTCACACCCAGGGAGCCTGGCTCCAGAGACAGTGCTCTCAGCCATTACATCAGGCTGCCTGGCAGCATTTGGCTACCTGGCTTCTTCCTCCAGGGTGTTACTAGGTAAATGTTAGGTTTGTCCTCAGTGATTGATGCTAAATGTTGCCATTTTGGCCCTAAATGCAGGCCTTCCATTTTCACTCTGTTTGCCTACAAGCTCTGACACACGGATGACCACTCAGAAAACAGATAAAATTGTTGCATCATGAAGATTATTCTCAGGCTGTCTGGTTTATAACCCTGTGCATTTGGTTCTGACCGCAGCTACATCATGCTGATGACAGCTTCCTGGTCCTCACTACAGATGGCATTAACTTCATGGTAAACAGCCAAGAGATCTGTGACTTCGTCAATCAGTGCCACGATCCCAGTGAAGCCGCCCATGCAGTTACTGAACAGGTGACACAGCAGAGCTTCTGCTAGAGAAGTCCCAGGGCGGGGAGGAGGGCACAAAGCCAGGTGCAGGTTTCGGTGCAGCCTGGAGGGGCCGCCACCACTGACTGCAGATTTCTGTGAAATCTTCTGCTTTAGCTTTAGTATTACATGGAATTTTACACCTGACTCCACGATATTTCCAATTAAAAATGTTTTTACAATTCTTCCAAGTAGTTAAGTAAAATCAGTATGCCAAGGAAATGAGCTATGTTTATTTTTTGGCTTTGTACACATCTTGAAATGATAGTAACAGCACTGGTAAATTATAACATTAGCGAATACTAATGTTACCGTCTGTCAGGCACTTTTCTATTCATATGTATTTAACTCATGTAATCATCATGATAACCCTCTGAGGCGGGAGCTAGAATTATCCCTTCTTCACAGAGGAAGAGAGCAGAGGCACAGAGGCCGAGACATTAAGTAACTTATTCAAGATGGCAAGATTGTCACGTTGCAGAACTGGTCTTCAAACCCAGACAGCCGAGCTCCTGAATCCAGCCACTGGACCATTTTAAACTAGACTGCTCCACATGAATATCCAATGTAGAAACACTATAGCATAGTCAATTTCTGGTTTTGAAAAATGGGTGTGTAGAAACAAATACAAAAAGGTATATGGATGAGTGGTATGTCGGTGTGCCAGTCAGAGCTAAAATTTGGAAGCTGGATAATATCCAGTAAAAAAAAAAGTAAAATTTCCACGTGTTAATACTCTGTTTGGATAGATGGCTCTTTTTTTTTTTTTTTTTACTTTATTTATTTTATTTATTTATTTTTGGCTGCATTGGGTCTTCATTGCTGCATGCAGGCTTTCTCCAGTTGCGGCAAGCAGGGGCTACTCTTTGCTGCGGTGCGGTGGCTTCTCTTTGTTGCAGAGCATGGGTTCTAGGCTTGCGGGCTTCAGTAGTTGTGGCTCGCGGGCTCAGTAGTTGTGGCTCGCGGGCTCTAGAGAGCAGGCTCAGTAGTTGTGGTGCACGGGCTTAGTTGCTCCGTGGCATGTGGGATCTTCCCGGACCAGGGCTCGAACCCGTGTTCCCTGCATTGGCAGGCAGATTCTCAACCACTGTGATACCAGGGAAGCCCCTGTATCACATATTTTTTATCAATCTTTTTCTTCAGAGTTTTGACCTCAGGCTCTGAGGTATTTTCTTTTTTTTTAATAAATAAATTTATTTATTTATTTTTGGCTGCGTTGGGTCTTCGTTGCTGTGCGTGGGCTTTCTCTAGTTGCGGTGAGCGGGGGCTACTTCTCGTTGCGGTGCACAGGCTTCTCTTGTTGAGGAGCACGGGCTCTAGGCGCGCGGGCTTCAGTAGTGTGGCTCGTGGGCTCTAGAGCGCAGGCTCAGTAGTTGTGGCTCGCGGGCCCGAGCGCAGGCTCAGTAGTTGTGGCACATGGGCTTAGTTGCTCCACAGTTATGTGGGATCTTCCCGGACCAGGGATCGAACCCAGGAAGTCCCAGGCTCTGAGGTCTTTTGAAGTACATTTGCTGTAATCCCAAGTACTTATTAATGCTGACTATATAATTTGCTATTTGCATTAGTTCCTAAAATTGATTTATAATTCCACTGTAGGAAGTTTAGTTTATGCCAATTTTCTATTTTGTATAGACTGTAATAAACTTTCTTATAGTTTTATAACTTTATACACATCCACTTCCTTAGGTTATTATTTCTTTAAGCTAAATTCCTAGGAGCAGAAATGCTAGGTAAGAGCTAACACTGAATCCTTAACCCTGCATTATTCCCTGTGCTAAATGCTTTACACGTGTTTTCTTCTTCAGGAGCTACGTATCTTGTACCTTAGTCCACTGGTGTATTTATTGCCAAAACTGCTACAGTGTCATAGAGTTAATATAGTTGTTTGGGACATCAGTTATCCTATACGCAATTGATACAAACCACTGTGAAATAATTGCGTCAGTAACTATGTTTTAAGCCAGTTTGGCCTTCCAGAGAAAGGCCATTTCTTTTTGTACAGACTCTGACTCCCATTGCTCATCTCTTCCTTCCTGCCATAACTTGCAGGCAATACAGTACGGTACTGAAGATAACACTACTGCAGTAGTGGTGCCTTTTGGTGCTTGGGGAAAATACAAGGCCTCTGAGATCAACTTCTCATTCAGCAGAAGCTTTGCCTCCAGTGGACGATGGGCCTGATCACTTGCTGGGACTTGGAGTTTCTGTGCAGTTTCACTGATTGTGTCAAGAAACTGATCAGATTTTAAAAAGTTGACTGTACCAAGGTGACCCTAGGACTCACTTGATCAGTACACACATCACTATAAACTTAGTAACCATCTACATAGTAGTTTTTCATAAATACCTGTCATATTTATGTTCAACTAACTGTACATACTCAGTATAAATACGTGTAATTCAGCTATTGTGAATGAGTCTCTGAGTGAGCAAATGAAAAATGGTTTTGATACACTTGCTGAGTGTTAAATTTCTATATGAATTTCTTTTGACCATTTCTGATCTTTATTCATTTGACCAGGTTCTTGCCTTCAAGTTCCTCAAAACTAGTCAGTATTTTGACAGCTACTCAATGGTTATCTGCAAGTGTTTATTTTTAATAACTGTACCAAGCATTAAGTATGAAAACTGAGTTCTCTGTTACTATATTTTGTACTCTGGATCACCTACTGGTGAATGTAACAATGCAAAAGAAATTAATTCAGCTAACATGACACTGCTAAGCTGTATACATATGTACAACAGTGCACTTACGTATTTCACCTGTGTCACCAGGTCTCTCCTGCCCCCAGTCAATTCATTCCTGTTTTACTGTAGGTAAGAATGCTATATAGCTATGACTATTCCTTCATATCAGAAAAAAATGTCCAGACTAAGAGTTCTTTGGTCAAAGCTATACAGAGTTACATACTGATGGTATCAAGTATTTTGTATAACGTTTCCATTTGTTATCTCGAATTCTGTGTTTTGTGTTTTGTATACAGAATGTTTATATTATCGCTTTTTGTGTAGAGTAAGCAAGTCGGATAATTCGTCAGTAAAAATAATCCCACGTTGACTGATAACTGCTACAGACATAGCTTGAGGTTTATGTCTCCTTTTTCTAAGACTCCTAAGAAAGAATAAATCTAAAAAAAAAAAAGCCTTATCTATTCTAGCTTGCTATGTAACTTAGGAGTATAAAACTATATTTCCTTATATCTGTGTGTAAGTTTGCTGTTAAAATGTGAATCTCTAAATGTGTGTATGGAATTACATCTGCAGCTTATTTCTGCAGACAGTGTAAATTTGTTGTATGTGTAGGTGTATGTACATATGTATATTTTAGACTAATGGAAAATGAAAGGGAACAATCCTGCATAGCTCCTTCACCAGTTAGCTTTCAATTATTGATATGTTTATCTCTAAGAACTCTTGACAAACTGAGGGAGGTTTCAGAGTGGAGAACCAATGGCTACTGGGAGATAAGGAAATAGATTAAAAATGGCTGTAGGAGATATTCTGTGGTGGGTAACTTCTGTGGAAAAGCCTAGGAACAGAACAGTATTTGAAGCTACATTGCTATATTGTAATTTGCATATAAAATAATAGGATGTGAGAAAAATACTGAAGTGTTAAGAATGACGTGGAGTTCTGTGGAAACAAAAGAAAAACCAAAACGATAAAGTTGATGTACCTTCAACTCTTAGTTTTCAGGTTGACTTTTCTTTAAGTTTTACTCAAGGCTTATTAGAAGGAAGAGGGCACAACATCAATATTCACATCTCACCTTCTGGGGAATGGAAGCAAAGAAATCTTGAGTTTTCCTGCCTGTCTTAATCAGGAATTATCCTTTGGGAAAAAGTGGTATGGAAATATTTCAAGGTGTTTTTTGTTTTTTCAAGGAAGTTTGGTAAAAGAAAGAAAAACATTACAAGAAAGGATATGGTCTCCTATTCATTGCCTGGGAAGTGAGGAACCAAAGGTAGGCTAAGAAACCTGGAGAACTTTCTCCCTCTTTCTCAGTAGGGTCTTGGGACATAAACATGGAAGCTACATTTAGGAGTATGGAGAGTTTCCAAACTAACAAGCAAACAGAAACTCTAAAGCACAAGATGACCTGCTAAAAATGTAGGTTTTATTTTTGTTTTGAATTCTTCACATTGCTATTCCTCTCTTTGACTTTAAAAAACCAGCGTGGGAGTGATGTCATTGACTTCAGAGGTTTAAGAGTCACTGATGCATTGGGTGGATTGCCATCTGTGACAAAGAAGAATCTGTAGGACATGTAGGCCTTGGTCTGGAGTGGATTTTGCTCTGCTCAGCCTGAAGGTTTTTAAAACCTGAAACTAGTCAGCTTTGACTAAAGCATAAAAACACACTAGTGTCTGTTTTTCAAGCCACGATGTTGAAGTATAACTTATAGATTATTATAATCCATAAAAGATAAGCATACACGTATTAGGCTTTTAAGTCTATTACTGGGAATTATGCAAATAGTAGTGGAACAGAAGGACTGTTCTAAATAGTTTTTTGGCTATAACTGTGAATTTGCCATGTGGCTGTTACCATGTGGGTATAGGTATGGTGTAAATTATATTAATGTAATTAAACTTAAATCAATTGTATTTATGTTTGCCTTTCGTTTATATGTAGTATATAAATCATCTTTCTAAAATGTGTTGCCTAACTTTATTTGCCATCATTGATTTGGCAAAATATCCTTAAAATCATTGTGATTTTTCACAAGTATAAATTCTTGAGTACCTTATATATTCTAGTGTAAATGCAGTCCTGCTTTCCATCAACCATTTATTTGTTACAGACCCTTGTGTTAAGTGTGTCAAAGTTGTATGCAGTTTTTCTGAAAAAATAAAAAATAAATAAAGTTTTGGCAGGATCAGTTTTGAATTTCAGTACTCTATGATGGGAAATTACTTACTTTGAAGAATTGTTAGCATGTAATTTAAATAGAAATTATTTTTTCTAAGTGGAATTGAATTTTTTTTTAAAACAAATCTTGGCAGAGAATGAGTAGGCCTATGCTAGCTCTTCAGTATCAGACAGGACATTTAGTTTTCTTTCTAAGAATGGACAAGGATTTAATTTCACAGTAATATTATAATAAGAAAATGCTTCAAGGTGCAGTGGGGGAAGGGATGGTTAAAGTTTAGCATTGAACCCTTAAACACAAACATATATTTGTATTTTCCTTTGGCACTTCAGTTCACATACCTGCGTCTGTGCAAAGTGACATAAAATTCTGGTTGGCTTACGTTTTATTGCATTTATTATATTCACTTACCTGGATGACTTCAGCAGAAATAAAAAGTCATGTCTTTAGAAGCCAAACTGTGATGACCTGCCTGTTGCTTTTGGCATCTGGAATGAGACCGCTTGACTCTCTGGCAGCTCCCCTTGGTTGTTAGGTGGTTGAAATGGTCCACTGATGGTCATATGGCACATTCTAGGCTGTGAAGTCATGGCGTTGTTCCATCTCCAAGAATGACTCTTCTTCCACTGGATTCCTGTACAGAATTTAGCAGTTTGCTGTCTCCCAAATTAGTTTCTGCTAAAGTGCTCTTGTGTACATTTGTTTGATAATTTACCAAAGTACTAATTGGGTGTATAGCACTTCTGTAGTGGGCTGATGTAATTGCTGCTTTGACCGTTGTTTTAAAAGTATGTATTAGAGTAACTGTAAGCATACTAAAATCATATCTCAGTATTCAAAGCAACATTTAAATAAAGTATGTGCATTAAACACTTTAAAATCAAACTGTGTTTATTTGACATCCAGACTTTCCAATATTTATTATGTGACCCTGTGAACACTGATGTAAAGGAGTCCATGAATGTTTGGAAATTTTTTAGCATCCAAATCCTGGCTGTTTGCAAAATTAATGTGAAGAATCTTTGAAAACGTTAGATACACACTTATCTATTCAAATCTTTTCCATTTGATTGAAAACAAGATTTATCTCTCATTTCCCTCTTCCAAAATATTTGTTGGTACATAAGAAGAAAATGGTTGTGATTTCTACAATATATTGCCTGTGGTATATTTTACTGCAGCATTTCCATGTATTAAAAATTAGAAACAAGTGTTCAGTGGGAACTCAGCAATATGCATTTAATGTAAGCAATTTTTAATGTCCTGCCATTGATTGAATAAAATGTCATAGTTGCAATCTTTCCGCACAAGGATCTCTTCTAGAGTTTCCCCTGAAGGTAACTTGGTAAACTCCATGATGGCAGAGATCTATTTCATTTTGTTCAGACTCCTGACCTAGCACTTTTTATAAGTTCAGCAATGAGGATAAAATGTTTGCTAAATCAGTGAGTCAATGCATTGAATTACATTTTTATTAATTTTATGTTAGTGGGGAAATGGGCATTAGATATTTTAAATAATAAGCCTAACATAGTATTTAATCGTGAAGGAATAGTATTTAACCTCTTTTGGTGTTTCCTTAAGACAATGACCAGTTATGCCTTGTAAAGTATAAGTTAGTATAAGTATGGTTCAGAGTCTTGTTCTGAACAAAACCTAAAGAGTAGTGCTGCGTGGATGACTATAATCTTGTTTCTTTAAAAGGTGGAGAAAGGGAGATGAATATTAAGGGTCTTTTATGTGCTATGCTCTTTTGCATGTATTATCTCATTTAATCTTAACAACCATACAGGGAAGTCTTTCTAATTATCATTTTTATAGATGAAGAAATAAAGCCTTTAAGTAGCTAATAATAGCAAGGTCCAATCCAGACTCCTTTGACTTCAAAGTCCGTTTCTTCTCTTACCATACCTCCTTTATACACTAGCAAAAGCAAAACCAATTCACTGCTATCAAACAGCTATTAACATCATCTGCAGAAGGCTCTCTGGTGGACATGAAAAAGAGTCACGTGGACACGATCCAGAAACTAACTCAGTGGATGAATGAACATAATAGAGGCAGTAACTGAGCACTTGTCACCTAAAACTAGAGTAGATAACTAAATTATGTCCCAGCAAAGAGTATATCTGGGGAGCAAGTGAAGAATGAACAGAATAATGCTTTAAACAGTACAGGGTTTAGATGGTCGCTTACGGAAGTCCAGTAAGTCAATTTAACAACGGTAAGCATTTTTTGAGACCCTACTGCATATGTCTAAATGACACTAGGGTGGGTCTAGCAGGGCTTGGGGCTAGTGGTTGATAATATCCCTAGAACTTTGTCAGGAGACCGACAAGTGAGGAAAGTGAGTTATACCAGAAGGATATCAGTGTTCACCTGGACAGGTGAAGCCAGGATGTTTGGAGCCAAGAGAGATCTAACCAGCGAAGTCACTGAGCCTTTGTTCACATGTCAAGGGTAGGTTCTTTCAAGGGCCAGGAAGACTTAACGTCATGTCTTAAGAGGCAGGCGGCCAAAGGCAGGACCGGTTACATATTTCGTGCCAAATGACAATGCCAGGTCCTTATTCAAGACAGCAACTGCAGAGCACTAAACCAAGTAGGGGGCCCCTCTAACAGCTGGATCCTGTGCAGGTCGTGCACCCATAACCAGAAGGAAAATACCCTGTAAGAGCAAATGCAGCAAAAGAAGGGAGCACATTCATTGCACACCCACGGCCTGTCACCAGTGCGCGGGCACTTACCGAACAAGATGCACTGTGGTGCTTGGCCCCAGGCGGCGAATACGGCTGCTGCCCGGGATCCCTGGTTTCTGCCCACCGAACCAGGTAAAGCCAGAGCAGCTTGGCGTA
Source organism: Lipotes vexillifer (assembly GCF_000442215.2). NCBI lineage: Eukaryota > Metazoa > Chordata > Mammalia > Artiodactyla > Lipotidae > Lipotes > Lipotes vexillifer. The sequence continues at coordinate 639,973 of NW_006776832.1, forward strand.
CTGACTCCGCAGGCAGAGATGAGAAACAGCGGTGGGCGGCGCTCTCCTCGCTCTCGGGAATGGGAGGGGGGACTGCGCCGAGTCCCTGCATCCCCCCGCCCGGCATCCTCGCCCCGCGCCCCTGCCTCCCCGCGCCCCGGCTCCACTGGCCTGGCGGCTGCGCCTCGGGAGGGCCTGGCGGAGACCCGAACCTGCGGCGCCTGAAAGCGGGTCCGAACAGCTAGCTGCCCTTCCTGTCCCCCTTTGTCTCTCACTTCCTCCTCCCGTTCCTTCCTTCGACCCTTGCTTTTCCCCCTGCGGCGGCTGCGCCGGCCGGACAGCGAATCTGCCTCAAATACCGAAGCTGAGCGAACCGCCCGCCGAGCCGCCCGCCGGCCCCGCCTCCTCCCGGCTCTTCCTCCGTGCGCGCCCGGCGGGTCTGGCGGAACTGGCCGCGGCCCCCGAACGTTCACCGGCGATGGGAGGCGGACCGTTCGGGAAGAGGACGTGACTGTCGGCGGCGAGGAGGCGCTCTTCTGCCCGGGGAAGCGCCTGGAGCGGAGAGCAGGTGAGAGCTGTCCCCGGGCGGTGTCCCCGCAGCCAGGGGGCTACTGTAGTTCCTCAGTCCTGGAGGTCGGTTCTGGGCAGCACAACACAGCGTTTGCTAGGTACTAACTCCGCTTTGCAGGGAAAACTGAAGAGATCTAGGGATTGGCCTGAGGTTCCGTTGGCGTTTCTGTCCAGCCCAAACCCTCATTCCCAGGCACTGCCCTATTAGTAGCTCTTGCTTAAATGTTCAGCCTGCTGGCCATGTGTGTGTCCCAGCTGACACTTCTTGCTGTTTGGACGACAGGATCCTGAATGGAGCCAATCCTTAGCTCTAGTCAACAACCAGTGAGATTCCTTCAAAATTCTATACTGAGGGATGGACCGGCTCTCTAGCTGTATAATGGGAGGAGCTTGGTTTGAGAGATCTTGTCAACTGGCAGGACCATTTCTAGATAATGCGCCCCCTTTTTTTTTTTTTTTATTGCAGTACGCGGGCCTCTCACCGTTGTGGCCTCTCCCATTGCGGAGCACTGGCTCCGGACGCGCAGGCTCAGCGGCCATGGCTCACGGGGCCCAGCCGCTCCGCGGCATGTGGGATCTTCCCGGACCGGGGCACGAACCCGTGTCCCCCGCATCGGCAGGCGGACTCTCAACCACTGCGCCACCAGGGAAGCCCGTGCGCCCACTTTTGACTTTGCAGAGAGGAGCTGCTTCCCCAGAGGGGGACGGACAAGTGGAGGGAAGAGCGATCTCCATCCCAACAGAGTCTCAATTCCAACCCATGGCCAGTTTGAGAGGATTTCTGTACAGGCCCAAACTCCTACAGATAACAGAATACAAAAAGCAGCTACCAGAGGGTGCTGGCTAGGAATTCAAACCCAGCCCTATTTCATCCCAAAGTTAATTATTTTCCACTACCAAAGTCAGGTAAGGTTAATAAGTACTTATGTATTAATAATTATGTGGAAAAAAATTCCAGAAGGCACCTGAGAACGCTGCAGCTGTTCATCGGAAACCAGGAGGGATAGAATGATTGGAAAATGTGTCAGGGGAAGAAGGAGAGGACATAGTAAAAGCACATCAAGACTGAAACCAAGGGCTTCCCTGGTGGCGCAGTGGCTGAGAGTCCGCCTGCCGATGCGGTGGACACGGGTTCGTGCCCCGGTCGGGGAAGATCCCAAATGCCGCGGAGCGGCTGGGTCCCGTGAGCCATGGCCGCTGAGCCTGCGCGTCCGGAGCCTGTGCTCCACAACCGGAGAGGCCACAACAGTGAAAAAAAAAAAAAGAAAGATCAAGGCAAAAGGTAACCAAACTCTTAGACCACATTCCTGACTACATTTGAGGCTGCTGCCTCCCCATCTCTCATTTATTGCATCCTGCCTTCGACTCTACCACACCAATGAAACATCTGTCTCAGAGGTCCACAATGACCTCTTACTGGATAAACATAGTGATTCATTTTAGTTTTTATTTTATTTGACATCTCTTCCACATTCAGCATGCCTGGCCACTTTCCTCTCATTGAATCAGTCTCCTCTCTTAAGGCTTTCCTGTCACCACTTTTCTAGTTTTCTGTCTAAATATCCAGCAGCTGCTTTGATTGTCTCCTGCCCTTTGATTGTTGGTGTTCCTCAGGTTTACCTTTTTAAACCCATTAAACCTGTGTGGAGGGGAAACAACTAATTCAGGTTGCGACTGAAACAATAACCACCTGCCCCCTTCACTGGCGCTTTTCCTAACAACAACCATCATAGCTGGGCAGCAGAAGTGCTTTATGAATAATTGCCGTTTCTAAACATGGAATATTGAAAAACATATATACTCTGGGGTCACAATTTAATCAGATCAGTAATGTTTACTGCTTCATCAAGGACGAAAAGAAAAATCCACCCTCTTCTCACGGTGTACTCTCCTTGTGTGAGCCAGTGCATTCTCAAGACTTCACCCATTACGTGCACACTGATAACTTGCGACTGTTTTCCCAGCCCAGATTTCTCTCCTGAGTTCCACACTCAAATGTCCAGACATGGGCTGGAAATGTCTGCTCAGAGGTCCTATAGGTGCCTCAGTTCAACATATCCAAAATGGAATTCCCACCCAAACCAGTCCTTCTAGTCTGCCCATCTTGATGAATGGCAGTGCCTCTCACTCAGACCTTCACATCTGTAATTTTCTCCTCCGCTCCATCCTCACCGCCATTTCCTTAGATCCAGCTGATGCTGTGGCTTCCCAACTGATTGCCCTGCCTTCAGGGTCACCCCTTGTCCATTCTCCACTTGGTTATCATCACACACTCGTGTTTGCGTTTTTTCAATCTCACCTCCCAGATAAAGTAAAAGTCTTTAGCATTGCATAAAAGACCCTTCCTATGGGGCTTCCCTGGTGGTGCAGTGGCGCAGTGGTTGAGAGTCCGCATGCTGATGCAGGGGACACGGGTTCGTGCCCCGGTCCGGGAAGATCCCACACGCCGCGGAGCGGCTGGGCCCGTGAGCCATGGCCGCTGAGCCTGCGCGTCCGGAGCCTGTGCTCCGCAACGGGAGAGGCCAAAACAGTGAGA